>NC_142506.1:53236439-53539469 GCF_057876585.1 Rhinolophus sinicus
TAATGAAGACATACGCAACAAAAATTAACCGAAATCTTGCTAGCATCCAGTCATATCTAATTTAGCAGCTCGTTTTGTTTGTTTTTGTGGATACACGTTCTTGGCTGTGATTTCATGTTGCATATTTATGTATATTTTCTGTGAGAAAATATCAGTGTTTTACAGTGTTCTACAAAAGCATGAATTTCCACAGAGCAAGTTTGAGAGGCAGTGTTGACCATGTAGGGAGATTTTTATCCCCAAAGATGCCATGTGCAGTGTTTGGACAGTAGTAAATAATTTTTTTAAGTAATAACAACAGATGGAAACGACGCTAGATAAGCATGGAGAAACACTAGTAATTTCAGAAATCTTGAACTATGAGTACATAGCAATGACTTCAGCATGAAGAGCACCAGCCTATCATTGTGGAAAGAGCTTTACAACTGAAATCATTCAGAGAAGGCTCCGTCCTCATACACTTTTTACGTTTTGTTGGTTTACAAATATCTCATTAAATCCCCACGTACACTGTGCATCACCCATATTGTCTGCATAGCCTTGGCAGGACTGGGAGGCAGAAGGCCTGGATAAGGCACGCTGACCTTGAATTAAACGCCTGTCTACCACAGGCAGCCTGCCCAGTTTTTAAAGATTGAGCCTTCCAGGCGTGCTTGCTAATTATAGCGCTAGGAAGCCCTAACAGGAGCAGAAACATTTAGAGGGCATCTCTCCGACCAATTCTCCATGGAAGGTTTACCCCCTTTCTTTCGAATCCATTCAGAAAAAAAAAAAATCACACCAAAGAAAAACATCTAATTCACTTGATAATGTAAATTCTAAAACTCACGTCAGTCGTGTGTTGCTGCTCATCTATGAATTGGTGGCTGACCAGAACACATATATAAAGAGTTGGGGGTTTGTTTTGTTTTTTCTCTTCTTGATGTGTTATTTGTTTGTAGCCTGTTTTCCACAGGCAGCTGTCTGGAATTAAGAATATAGTCTGTAATTTGAGAAGTAACCTATTTAAAGGTTTTTGATTGGGGATTAGAGATCAAGAACTAATTGGACCACCTTTTGTATTATTAGGTTGGTGCAAAAGTAACTGCGGTTTAAAAGGTTAAAAATTGCAAAAACCGCAATTACTTTTGCACCAACCTAATACTAGAAAATGTTTAAGGGTAGCTAGTATTTGTTTCCACTTTTTCTTTTTGGTCGAGGGTCCTTCACTCATAGTAAATTTTATAGTGGGCCATTTTTTTTTTAGAATAAGGACAGAGAAGTGGACACTTTTTTCTTCATGAGTTTCTTGGTTTTCATTTTGCTAACAGAAAGAAAACTTTGCTATAATGCCAAATTCCTTTGTAGGGGTGGAGGGACAAAGTCTGTATCTGAAGGAAAATTTAGCCTTGGGGGACTCATGGTATTTACAGAATAGATTTTGTTTAGATTTGCCAAGTATAAAATGATATTCTCTTCTGCCATTTGGTATAGATTAGTGGATCCTTTACTTCTGCTCCTAGCATTTTTAAACAGTTTTATTGAGATACAGTTTACATACCATACAGTTCACCCTTTGTGTACAGTTTTGTGGATTTTAGTATATTCATAGAATTGTACAGCCATCATCACAGTCAGTATTAGAAATTTTTCGTCACCCCAAAAAGAAACCCATTAGCACTGGTTCTCATTTCCCTGCAATCCTCCCAGTCATAGGGTGACCACATCGTCTAATAAGATGACCGTGTGGATTGTGTCCTTGCGTCTATTAATACAGTATATTATCTTAATTGATTTTTTCAGATACTAAACCAACCTTTCATTCCTGGAATAAATCCCATTTGTGCATGGAGTGTAAACCTTTTTATATGTTGTTAGATTCAGTTTGCTAGTGTTTTGTCAAGGATTTTTGAGTCTGTATTTACAAGACATATTGATCTGTAGTTTTCTTGTGATTCTTTGTCTGTTTTTGGTGTCAGGTTATTTCTGACCTCATAGAATGAGTTAGGAAATAATTTCCCTTTTCTTCTGTTTTCTGGAGTAGTTTGTGAAGAATTGGCATTGATTCTTATTTAAATATTTGGTAGAAATCACCATAATCATCTGGTCGTGGCCTATTTTCTTTGGGTAGATTTTAAATTACTAATTCATTCTCTTCTTTCATTCTCATTCATTATAGATCCATTCAGATTTTTTTATTTCTTCTTGAGTCAGTTTTGGTAGTTCATGTCTTTCCAGGCATTTGTCCATTTCATTTCAGTTATCTAATTTGTTGGTGTATAGTTCATAGTATTACTTCCAATCTCTTTTATTTCTGTAAGGTAAGTAGAGATGTCTATTCATAGATTTCTAACTAGTAAATAGTTGCTTTAATCTCCCAAAGAAATTAACCTTTAAATTTGAGGGCCTTTCTAGAGATATAAAATACAAAGAAACATTAAAAGCAAAAAAACTGTGGAGTCTCTTGTTGTTACTGCTAACAGTGAGCAATCAACATCAACAGTGATTCCTGCCACAGAATATTGAGAAGCCTTTGGAAAAAAAATCATGTGAGGAGCGGGTAGCCTTCTGCTATTTAACGCTGTCCAAAGAAGTGTCTCTGGTTAAGAAATCCTTTTCCTCATAACTTGTGGGCTTCCTATAACCTTGTGCAAAAACACTTGACCTGATTGTCCAACGCTCCGAGAGTGGATCACGTATTCACTTTTCACTGTAGTATCTCAGCAGTTCTTTAGAAACCTTATATAGGTCAGCTCTCATTATACAGAACCCCAAAGGGCTGACCACATTTTCGGATGGTACATTTTTTAAGGTTCTTTCATTTTACAGATTTCCTAATTTATAAAATGTATCAAAACATACCCTTTTATTTTTTTAGAATATAAAGTCTTGAATGCAGGGAATTTCAAACTAAAGTAGTACAGTAAGTACATGCCCAGGCAGCACACAGGAGGAGTTCTAGGCATGAGATCCCTGAGCATGGAAGGGATCGTTTTTCATTTGTGAAAGCACAAAGAATCAAAGATTTCTGAGTTCCTGATCCCCACTCTGACAAGTACAGTTCCCATCCTAACCCTGTTTTACCCTTTGGCCAAAAGTCACTGGTTGGGTATGATCTTTTTTTCCCCATGAAAACCTTTCTATCTCTTAATAAAACATTTAGACTACCATTATAGAAATTTATTATAAAAGCACTGTGGGAAGACTATTATTTACTGCTCAAGTAAAAGATAAATTGTTAAAATTAAGTGATATTAGACATTAAATGGAAAAAAAATGTTGGTTTACTAAGAGTGTAAAACATTGCAGTGTTTTATTGTAGATGTTATAGACAAACCATTATGTATGTATCTCTTTTTGGTAAATATTCTATATTTGAAAGAGAAGCTCCCTTTTAAAAAGAGGGAAAGGTCACTTTAAAGTAGCCCTTAGCATCCAGAGCAAAAGCCTGTTGCTGCCATTGTTAAAGAAATCGGCAGTACATAGACCAAATTATTGGCTGCAAACAGTATAAACAATGGAATTTCTCAAATGGAAAAAGCAATTTAAGTCCTAAAAGTTGGCTGGCAAAGAAACTACTGGCTGGAAAAAGACCAGAATTTTTATGCCGACCAGTGTGATCACGTTGTGGTATTTTCTACTTTCTGTTGAAAGGGGAGAAAGGAAGAAGATAGGAAGAAACTTGAAAAGGCATCGCTTCCGTTGTAAAGAGGCAAGGACTCGATCGTTCTCTTTAGTTCCCCAAAACTCTTTACTTTGAAAATGTTTAAACCTTAAAAAAAAAAAAAAAAAAAAAAAAGGTGATAAAAGTACAATCTGGGGGCATCCCCATTCGGGACCCTCTCCTGCACGGGAGCTCCGACCCTTTGCTTTCAATAAATTAGCCTCTTAAAAAAAAAAAAAAAAGAGTGCAATCTGTATACTCTTCACCTAGGTTCACCAGTAAAAACCACCTATACCACACACTCACACTCGCACAGAAAGTAAGTCAGAAACATTACAGCTTTTCATCTCTAAATCCTTCACCTTGTGTTTCCTAAGATTACATTCTCTATCTAACCACACTATTACCACACCCAAGAAGTTTTCACTAGGCACCCTATCACTGAATGTATCGTGCCTGATAATAGCTCCCCCAGATGTCCCAATGTCTCTTTTTTTAATCTAAGATCTAGTCAAGTTTCCTTCATTACATTTGTCTTGTCTTTCTAATCTTTAAAGAATAGCCGCCGCCCCCCCTTTTTTTACTTTCATGTCATTGTTTTTCTAAAGACCAGGCTACTTTTCCTATAGAATATCCCACAATCCAGACTTCCGTTACTTGTCCTTACAGTTATATTCTATTTAACATATTTGACAAGAAAAGTTAACGGGAAATGTTGTAGCTTTCTATTTCATCATATCAGGAGGACAGTACTCAGTTTAATCACTTGGATAATAGGATACTCATATTTTTTCGTTGCAGAGGTATCTTTTTTCCTTACAATTTAGGAAAATGTAAGGTTGGTATTTGAGACTATGACCATTGTTCCTCAACAGCCCAGTGGTTTTAGCATCCATGATCCTTGCCAGTTTCAGCTGGGGACTGCAAAACGGTACTCACCAAATTCTGCCTTTACATCTGCATTTATTAGCTGGCTTCTGTAAAGAAGAGCTTTCCCAACTTTCTTTCTTTTTCCTTTCTCCTTTCTTGCTTTTTTTTTTTTTTTTTTTTTTTTTTTTACTGTGGACTCAGATTCTTTTTATTCGATAAATTATAGTCCATTATTCTTTTTGATAGTCATGTTTTCCTGAAGTCGACCAATGGAAGTCATCTCAGACCAGCTTCTCTGTCATTCTGCCATGTCGCCTTTGTTCTGCTTTTGTTCCCCTAGCAAATATGTCCTGGAAATTACTCCCTATCATTTCCTTGAGAGCATCCCTCTTCTTTTTATAGCTTTGCCATATTCCAGATATTGTGTGAACATTTCAGAGTTTATTCAGCCAGTACCCTGTAGGTGCACACTTAGGTCGTTACCGGTGTTTTGCTGATAGTTACAGTGCTGCTTACGATGTTTGTGTATAGGCAGCCTGTTCTCTTATGATAATATAAAGACTCAAATTCCAAGCTGTTAAGCTAAGAGAGTATAATATTTTACTTTAAGATAACATTTTTCTAATTATAAAAATAGTAATACACATTCTTCATAAAATTGAGAGAAACAATCTGAAACTATATGGAGTTAAAAGTGAAAGTAACCCTTTATTCTCCTCCCCCAAACTGTTAACAGTTTATGCTGTATGCCTCAAACTTTTTTATGTTGTAGTTGATGGTGGTCTTGTTTAGCATGTAAACATATACACAGGTCATATTTATTTTATGAAAGTGTGATCATACTATAGGTAATATATTACGACTTGGTGTTTTTACTTTGTGTATCTTAGATACTCTTTTATGTCAATATGTATTGAGTTACCACATTCTATTTAGTAGCCGTATAATAGCTCATGATACAAAGTTACCATAATGTATTTAACCATTCCTCTACTGATACTTAGATTGTTTCCAGTTTGTCAGTATTATAGACAACAGCAGTTAATATCCTGGAATATGCTTTTACATATGCTCAAGTAGTTCTGTAGAATAGATTCCAAGAGGTAGAATCTGTTAATTAATTAACTGCCATTGATTCACTCTTCTGCATGTCCTCCTCACATCCTTACCAATACCAAGTATTAGCAATAGTTTTTGTATTTTGCCAATCTGGTGGATAAAAAAAGAATGGTAGCTTATTGTTCTGTTTACTAATGAGATTGTGAGTCCATATTTGTTGGCCACTAATTTCTTCTCAACTGTCGTGGGGGTTATTATTTTTTTAATGGCGCTTTCAGATACAGTGCCCCATGCTGTCTGAACTTTTGTTGCCCAAACTCTGGAATTAAATAGATTTGAATAAATATTTTGAGGAATCCCTTACTATATGTAACCACACTACTCCCCATCCAAAATCAGATAAAAAGATATCCCTCACTTTCCTAACTTGCCATCCAAATGGAGGGTCCCCCAAGTCAGGAGCCAAATAGAATAAGATCGAGGGACACTTAGATTCTCATACTAATCTTTGTTACATGTTATGTTTTCTCCCTCTGTGTTTGTTGTTTATCTTCTGACCTTGTTGATGTGGTTTTACACAGTAAACATTGTAAATGCTTACACTGAATATGTTGTGTTCCTCTATAAATTCTGGGTTTTGTTTTGCTTGGGTTATTTCTCATCTAAAATTTTTTAAAATTTATTTTCTTCTATATGATTATTTTTGGACACTAGAATTTTTAAATACATGAAAAGTATTTATGCATAATCAATTTTGTCAACACATTTTTAATAATGTATCCTTTATCATTGATTGTAAACACCGCTTTTATCATACACCAGATTCTTTTATGTTTTTTTGTATATATATATGGATCTGTTCATGCGGTAGTACCATAGTGTTTTAATAAATATTTTGATACCTAGATGAGAAAGTCCCTTGTTCTTTTTCAAATATTTCTTGTTTATTATTGCTTAATTTTTCTTCTAGGTACATTTTAAGGGGGAAAAATCGACTTTATCCATTTATGCTTTCCTAGTAATGTATGAGAATGTGCATTTTCCCAGGTCTGGGAGAAACTGGCTAGGGGTCTGGAGCCAAGGTTAAAATTTAAATAAACCTAGAAAAATTAAAGACACATTATCTGTTCTCTAACCTGGGAGAAATCTGATAGGTTTGTAACACTGTTAAGTGTTATCCAAGTGTTTAAGTTTTAACTCACTGCCCGTCTTCTAGGTATGACTCTCCAGTCTACCCTTCTAACCCCTTTCACCGGTCATCCCGTCATTTCATACTACACTAGCCATGTACAGCTTCTCCCCTCTTCCTGGTATGTCTTTCCTTTCCCCTCCACCCCACATCACCCCCAAAATTGTCTGTCTGGGGAATCTCATTTGTTCTTTAAAAACCCAGTTCACATATTACCTTTTCTGGGAAGTTTTTCTTCATGCCAATGGTAAGAAGGGTGTTCCAACCTTTGTGCCTCATACTATTTATTCCTGTATTAACATTATCATACTTTAAGCTCAATCAGGACACATATGCCATATATGTGATATACAAGTATATGTCCTTTTAAAAAACATTTTTGAAAAAGAATAAAATATCTCTGTGTTCAGGGAGCTCACCAGAGAATGGAAGGGAAAGCTTAAGATAGAAGAAAAATAAATATGAAAGCAGATGTTACGTGATTTTTTTTAAAGTCACTAACAGGAGAGTTTTTATATCCATTTTTTCCCCAACGTGACCAGGTTTAGATTTCGTGGCTTATGCTCTAGGCCTTAGATAATGAGTTTGTACGCAAACTGAGACATTCATTTTGACCCAGGAAGACATTCCACATGGGACAGGGCACAAGCAAAAGCACAGAGACGGCACCAAATGGGTCCTTATCATGGGAACTTTAGAGGTGTAAGGAAATATACCAAGAAGTGGGATTAGAAAGGCCGCTGAGGTAGCTTCCTGTGATGTGGAGTTGAGTTGTGAATGAACAGCTATTCTCAATCTTTCCTTGTTTCCTTAGTACTGGATGAACGAGTACACCTCATCCATTGGGATTGGAGTTTTTCATTCGGGAATTGAAGTGTATGGCAGAGGTATGTGTACTCAGTTTATACTTTCTGAAGACTTGTGTTCCTTTAAAGGAGTTGAAAAATCATAACTGCAGCTCTTCCTTTTTGTTTTTGTTTTTTTAAACTGCTTCCCTGTGTTATTGCAGAAAGTAGAAGAACATCTCCCCATATTTGTTTATACCATATTTGGGAAAATGCCCAAAATTAAATGTATTGGGGGAGAAAATACCAAAGCACATGAATGTACGTTCATTTAGTATCTTTTATTCTAAATACTATGTCTCTAAAAATATTTCCCTTTTGAGATTGTTATACCATGACAGTTTTGCTGTAATATATATTGGAGTTCCTAAGAAACCTTGCACTTTGAAAAATAGTATGATAAAAAAACAATCATTTTGGTTGGAAATGGGCTGGTTCTAGAGAGTGTCAAACTTGAAATGCCAATTTCCTGAGGGAATTTCAGTAATTCATTTTTGTAGACATACGAGTGTATAGTTTTGAAGTTTTAAAATATCACTGAGCAAATCCTGCCCTTGATTATATCTAGCTTTTTGCTCAAGAATGATGGCCTTTGTACTAACTCAGCCCGTTTTATTCTTCATTACCTTTTATTATGATAAACATGACAGGAGCCACTCAAACCTCACAGCTCTGTGTTCAGCAGCCTTTTCCTTTGTTCTGTTCCCACCCTTTGGTGCCAGATAACTTACTCCTGCTCAGGTCGGAAGCATAATGTTCTGCATCAAACAGCGCACACGCTGGTCTCACCAGGGTTGTAATAATACATTAGTTTGAATCATAAACTCACCCTGTAGCAGAAACGCTTTTATTCACTTCCGCTAGGCAGTCTTTGTGACCTCTTAGAATGTGGGACTGCCGTTCCCTCAGTTCCCTGAAGACTGCACACCAGCTTTCTCTACTACATACAACGAAAAGGCTCGTTTCCTAAGTGTGTCAGTATGTTGTGTTTACTGTCCCTTTTTTATATTGCACATCAATAGCATATTAAATGTTGGCTGTAAAGATCTGCTCTTTAGTTTTACTTGAAAGGCTGCATCTACCTAATAATCCCCGAAAAGCCACTGGCTCCTGCTGAACGTTTCAGGAGTTAGAGCATTGCTACAGTGGGTCTGTGGTCTGGGGCTTTGCTTCCTTGTTCGAGTTGGCTTTTGCCAAAGTAGTGTGTCTCTTCCTTTTTAACTGAATTTGTATGGTGTGTTACAGTGTTTAAAGTGCCATGAAGTTCTGAACCATGTCCCATGCTGCTGTGAGGTAAATAAGGGCATGTGGCATTTTCTCCATTTTTCAATGAAAAAAACTGAAGCTCAAAAATGCTGAAACTCATACTGCTAGTAATGAACAGAAGGAAGACTTAAACCCAAATGATCTTATGTACTAGCCCATTGCTCTTATATCTGCCTAATCATTGCTCCCCTTCATAAAATGATTTAGGAATAATTAGAAACGTGGTTCGCAATATAGCCACGTAAGTTTAGCAAAGCTAGCGGGAATATATTCCTGAAAGTGAATAATTGCTTCTTGAATAGAAGACTAAATGGCTCTGTGACTTTCCTTACTGTGATTGAGAAAGTTAAAATCCAAATGCAATCTATTTTCAACCTGATTATCTACAATGGTTTATAAAATTCTATTATTAAAAAATTGTTTCAGAATTGAACATTAAACATTTTATTTGTTACCGATATCATTGCTTTTTTCTGAAAAGTCTGAATCAAAAGTAAATTTAGTATCTGCTTTGTTCTTTCCCATACTTTTTTCTAAGACCTTTTAAGATTATATTTAATGAGTTTTAAGCGATGAGATTCATTTAAATATTTGTTTGGAATGCTTTAAATAAACCCACTGTGATTTGCCACTTAAATATTTAAGTATCTCATATCAGAATTGTAGCCAGAAATTTTAGTTCCTTATGGATTTGAAACCGTTCTCCATTTTTGTTCTGATGAGCCTGGATACACATTCATTATAGTATAAATAGTTCCCTTTTAGCTAAAAGATTTGCTGTGGAGAGTGTGTGTGAGTGGGTGTGTGTATTCATTTGGCAGTTTATTTTTTCTTGAATGAGAGGAATTGAATTCATTTTTTCAGGTTTGCTAATGTTTCACTCTTATTCAAATGTAAACCAAGACTCTTCAGCCAGGTACCATGGAAACTCATTGTTATTAGACAGTTTTTCCAGTAAAGTACAAGTTTGAAATTTGATCACTTTAATTTAGAAAGTGGCAAAAGGCTGAACTGACCACCTACTTAGTTTGACATGATAGGTAGGCAGAGAGGCTGTATTCATCTTTGAGTGTCACTGTCTTGCCAAGAAAAACAAAGTCAGCATTACCTTTGAGTGTCTTTCATGATTAGAGTTTCAGGTCTTTTGTGTCAACTGTTCTCTACGAATAACAGCTAAGTGAGATGTTTGTGAAAGCATAAATAAACTGAAAAATATTTAGTATCATTATTATCCTCATCATTCATTAAAGCTAATTCAGCATTCTGGTTAAATTTTGTGTGATAAATACTAAAAATCATGAGTTTTCTCTTTTCAGAATTTGCTTATGGTGGCCATCCTTATCCCTTTTCTGGAATATTTGAAATTTCCCCAGGAAATGCTTCTGAACTAGGAGAAACATTTAAATTTAAGTAAGTAGGGAGGATAATTTTTATTACACTGTTTTAGGTGCCAAAGCTTGTTTTCAGGCAAATAGAATTCATTCGGTAGATTAAAATCTAGGAAGTTAAAATGTTTCTTTAACATGGTTTTAGTTGCTGACATTTTATTTTAAAATCAGTGGTTGTGTGAGGCTGAGAAGAGGCCAAATAAAGTGCTTGAAAGATCCTAGTCTATTGGTTTTATAGAGGGACCTCTATAAGTTATTCTGTGTACTTTAAAAATGTTTTACTTTTGTATAACTCAGGTTCTGCTTTAGAAAACATTCATATCTAATGATTGGTTCCCCTCAACCTCCTATTTGGGGGAGGTGGAGGAAAGCTTTATTGTGACCTACCTAACACTTAAAAATTTCTTCATTTTCCCAATGAAAGTACACTTGTTTATTAATTCCAGATAATTAAACAGTTGATTAGCCAGGAAACTGATGTTGAGGTGCATGTATTACGTGTGCTAATAAACCTAAAATGTACAGCCACGAGTGTACTTGGAGCCTTATGAGCAGTAAACAGCACCGGAAATATGAACGTTAATAATCAGAGTTCCATTCCTTAATTAAGGCTTGTATCGAAAGCCATGTTTAGAACCATGTCGTTTCAAGAAGCTGTCAAGAAACGTCTGGGCCTATAATAGTTAACTTGCCAAGTGAAAGTAAAGTAGTGAAATGAGGTTATAACACTGAGATTCAGGATAGGGCCACACGTTTATCATCACTGTATTCATGGTTCTCTTAGCCTGTCACCGAATAGGAACACGTACCTGCAAGAGCGCTAGAAGGACCACCCTGATCGGGTCCTTAGGTCTCCCTTTTGGCAAGACGACTAGAGAAAGGGTTTTCTAAGTATTTTCCGCTTTCTAGGACGCCTTACCTATATCGGACAAAAATTCTACCTTCTATTGAAGAGTGTTTATTGCATTTACAGGGTAGTATTTGGGGGGGGAGGTTTGAGGGGGGGGTTAAAACGCTTTTTAAAAAATTTAGTCTTTTGACATTCATCTCACTGCAGCACAGTGGCAGATAACTTAAAAGATTATTTCTACAAGAGAATATGGCCAGCCATTTGATGGCAGGTGTACTTAAGCAGGAATATTTGCAGTTTGGATCTGGTTCTCTAATAGTAGAAGTACTTACTCAATAGTTGTAAAAATAACTCTGATATTACCTTTTTAATATAATGACTTTGTTTTATAAAGAAAATGACTTATTTTGCATTTGTATTATTCAGAAGTATTGTACTTAAGAGTTTATTGCAGAAAAATAGAAACTGAAATAATTGAAATTTTTTTAGTATCTCATTTACCTTTAGTCTTACTACGTTAACCCTGCTTTGTTACATCAATCATGTATTCCTGGAAATAAGCAAACTTTTAAACACACTTTTTATAAATACCTAAAACTCACACGGCTATGTTTTTCTCTTCCTTTTTTTTTCTTTTTGTTCTTTAAGAGAAGCTGTTGTTTTAGGGAGCACTGATTTCTTAGAAGATGATATAGAAAAAATCGTAGAAGAACTGGGAAAAGAATACAAAGGCAACGCCTACCATTTGATGCACAAAAACTGCAATCACTTTTCTTCAGCTTTATCAGAGGTAAATTAAATTTTATCCTAACTAGAAGTTCTTCAAATAAGTAACAGTTCCTAGTATACTTGCTTTCCCTCTATATTTAATCGATTCATTTTTTTTCCTGATTCTTCATTTCTTCATGTTTTATAAAATCGGATATTATTATGTTTGTTTCTCTTGCCTGAATGACCTTTCTAATGTCAGTGATTTTGGAGTCAGCGCAACTTTAATTTGTAATTATATTTATATTTATATTCATGACGTTGCAGTGGGTAGAGAATGATTACAGATAATTTTCTCTTCTTATTCTAAATCATTTATACCCTGAAACTTTTACGTTAAAGAAATGAATGCCTAAGAGACTTCTGCTCCTTAACCACTAAAATATATTTTTTCCTAAATTTTAGTTGCCAACTTCAGGTTTTTGTCCCTGACTCTTACTTATTAATAATTCACTTCTCCTGTCTTGAAATCTTATTCTGCCAACTTATCACACAGTCATTTATTTGCCTTCCTGATTCTTGAATCCTAAGCAGAAAACAAAATGACGGGACCTTCCAAAAAGAAAACGAAAGGAAGAAAGCAAAAGATGATCACATAAGGTCTAGAGGATTGAATAGCGCTTGAACCAGCTTCCCAGCTTTCTGACTCGTAGCAGCTGGTTGCGGCGGCTACACCAATGCTGAAATTATGAAGGTGGAAAGGAAAAAGTGAGCTGCTGTTTGTGTGGCCTCTGCAGGATGCTTTCCTCCCTGGCCCTTTCACTTTCCTCATGGCTTCCACAGTACAGCTTTCAAACAGGACTATAGCTTCCCAGCGTGTGTTCTGGGGACCAGCGGCATCAGCCTCACGTTGGAGTTTGAGATGCATCATCTCTGCCCCACCACAGACATACTCAACCAGAATCTTCGTTTTAACATGGTCCCCAGTGCTTCATGTGAATATGAAAGTCGGAGAAGCACCACCAGTCTTATGAGAGCGTTGATACTATAGGGGTGACCTGGCTGATTTTCAGGGGCAAGGGAAGGTGGTTCAGAGCTTTCCTAAACCTAGGCATTACATCTGTAGGGAATGCATTCAGAGATCCATAGAATGTTAAAACTGGCAGAGACATTAGACAGCATCTAATCCAGTCTCCTCGTTTTACAGACAGGAAACGGGCCCTGATTCGAGACGCGACTTATCAAAGATTGTTGTGGATAACTCAGATTAGAGCCTGACTCCCTGGTCCAGTGCTTGTTATGCTTTATCATGACTTCCTCTGCCTCTGACTACTCTCTCTCCCAAATAAGTGAATAGCTTTCTTGAGCATCTACAACAGCACGTCAACCCTGGTCTAACCCTGAGGCCACGTTACACTTGGAGCCCACAGAGCAGTTGTGGATGTCCCTGGGGCCATCTTTAGAGGTCACAGTTATCATGCTCTCCCATATCAGTGCTGAATTGTTAAAGAAACTGAGACTCGGTGCTTAAGTCACTTAACCAGTTTGTCAGTGACAGAGCTGCGACGAGCACTCTGGATAGCGAGGGATGTCAGGAGCTGTTTTAGTAAACCCCATATAATCAAGACAAACAGTGAATGGTAGACACTAAAAGCATTAATAAGTGTAATGTGCGTCTACATCTTTGAGGGCGTAGTTTGGAGATGTAATACTTCCAGTTTCAGATAGACCAGATCATAGCTAATTATAATTGATGGTTGATATATGTCCTCTGTTCAGCATGGTTCCAAAAATTTGAAGAATTACCATCATTTAGCGTCATAGTTACCAGTTTAACATCGTCATTTAACATCAGTTACCAGATGCTTTCCATGCAGCTGGGACTAGCAAACCACTACAGTCTGCACGCCAACATCAGCCTGCCACCTGTGTGTACAGCCTGCAAGCTGTGATGGTTTTTACATTCTTAAATGGTTAAAAACATCAAAAGTATATATAGTGACGTGTAGTGTACAAATTATATAAAATTCAGATTTTAGTATCCATAAAGTTGGATGGGAACACAGCCATGCTCATGTGTTTACCTGTCATCTTGACAGCTTTCAGGCTACAGCAGCAGGGTCAGTAGTTGGAACAGAGACCGGATGCCCACAAAGCCTAAAATATTTACCGTTTGGCCCTTTACCGATAGTTTGCCAGCCGCTACTCTCAGGTTCGATTTGTTCAAGTCTGACTCAGACTGGCTTAAACAATGAGGAAGCGTGTTCTCCCACAAAACTGGAAGTCCAGAAGGAGGCCAGCCCGTCAGTAGGGTCCCTGTCTCAACAGTGCACGTCATTGGCAGCCTAAGGTCTTCTCGTGTCTCTGAGCTGCCATCCTTAGGATGCTGGCTCTGCCCTCAGGGGACCTCCTTTTATGGTCTGCAGGTAGCTGCAGCAATTTTAGGCACCATATCCAGATGCAACAACATCCAAAGGAAGAAGAAAACTCTGTCTCTCCCTTTAGTTCCCTTAGGAACAAACAGTGAGATTCTTCTGGAACCTCCTGCCCTTTTCAAAAGCAGGCCATGTTTTATGGCCAGAACTGGGTCAAATGCCCATCTCTAAACCAGTTACTAGCAAGAGGAATAGCATTACCATGACTAAATGCCACTGGTCTAAATGCCTTTTGTAAATCAATATTTTAAGTGGAAAATTCAAGACACTTAAAAATAGAGCGATAATGAGGCTGTATATCACTTCGTGGCTAATCTTGTTTCATCCATAAGCATCCACTTGAAAATACTGCTCTCATCCCTAGATTACTTTTAAACAAATCCCAAGTATTATTTCATTTCAATTGTAAATATTTTACTTTGTAGCTCTAAAGATAAGGATTCTTTTTAACATAACCACAGTATGTTACCAACCTAAACAAATTAACATTCATTCCTTAATATTATCCAAATATACAATGTTGAAATTTCCCTGTTGTCATAATTTTTTAAGAGTTTGTTTGAATCAAGATCTAAATAAAGGTCATAAGCCTTGTTACCCTGACGCGTAGTCCACATAGGAAAGGCAAGGTAGATGCTTGATTCTTTCCCTTTGCTTAATAGTCTTCAAAAAATGAATTGGTTCCTGGCTGTGCCGAAAAGGGTTAACACAGCAGACCTCAGACTGCCGTCGTCAGAAAGGCCTGCTTGCAAGGTTGGCCCATGGCTGGCATCTGGGAATCTGGATTTCAGGAGGGTTCCCACCATTCCCAAAGTTAGTAAGAGTGGCTCCCTGCGCCTGACCTGTTTGTACACTGTGATTTATGCTAAACACCTGCTTTGGTTCTTGGAATACAAAGTTTTGGTACATACTGAGAGGCCGCCTAAGGAACCAGGCCCAAATGAAAACCTCGGCTGCTGGGTCTTTCAGGAGCTTCCCCAGGAGACATTTCCCATGTGTTTGTCACAACTTCTTACTGGGGTAATTAAGTGTATCCTATGTGACTCCACCGGGAGAGGACCCTTGAAAGCTGGTGCCTGGTTTCTTTGGGGCTATGCCTTTTCCCTTGCTAGTTTTGTTCTGTATCCTTTCACTGTAATAAATCATAGCTGTGAATACAACTATATGCTAAGACCTGTGAGTCCTCAGCAAATTATCTAACCTGGAGGTGGTCTTAGGAATCCCTGACAGTTCTCTGGCATCTTCAAAGGTAACTTTTTTTTTTTTTTTTTTTTTTTAGTATCATTATGGATTTCCCCTCCTCCCCAGATTTAAAATATTTAATATGTTTTAGTTCAGTGCAGTTACTGTTCTTGTCCCATCTTTGACCAATGGGGGGCTTTTCAAGCTGTCTCCTGAGTCTTGATATTCCCCTAATAATTTTTGACAGCCTTTTTGGTGTTTGGTATGACAAACTATTCCAGGCTCATCTCTGTTTCCTACCTCGGAACTGTTTCCTTCTGATAATAAACATAGTAGACACTCGGACAACGTGGGGTTCGGGTGTGGACGTCCCGTGTAGCCGTGTGTCAGCAGCAGTGCTGTTCAGAGGCACGTTGTTGAAGGGTCAGCTGTTCTTAGAAGCCTTGATCTGAGCATTAGGGTCACTCATTGCTTCTGAACTGGTGATAGTTTCTAGATTTTTTTTTTTTCCTGTAGACAGAGCTAGAACTCTTCTATAGGTTCATAGTGATATTTCTACTTCAAATTTAGGCTATACAGTGTTTCTTAACCTCCAACAAAACACGACTGTTGCCTCTATAAGAACTGCAGAAAGCCTTCAACGCTTCCAGTAGTATTGCTGGTGGTAGAAATTACTCCAGTGAGGAATAATTTACTTATTGGAGTAACTTCTTTCTGTGTGGTTATGCCACCAACTCAATACATAGTTGGGGTCCTTTGTTTCATTTATCCCTTTTTTTTTTCCTTTTTCTTTTTGGTTGGTCAAGGTTGCTTCTGTTTAATTTTGTGTTATACAAAATCTTTCTGCAGTTCCAAGGTCAAATCTAAAATGAACCAAATGTGTTCGTAGACATCTAGCTTCTCAATGTCCATGCCCCTCTACCCTTCTATCCTTGGCCTCTAGAACTGTAAGAGAAAAAACTGTCTTGTCTTCAGCCACTTAATTTCTGCTCATTTGTCCAGCAGCCATAGGGAGCAGATGTGGGTTCCTAGACATGGGGTGCCGCTGTAACAATACCTGAAAATGTAGGAGTGGCTTTGGAATTGGATGACAGATAAAGGCTGGAGCAATGTTGAGGAGTTTGGTTGAAAAAGCCTACATCATCTTGAACAGACTCTTTAGTAGCAGAAATAGAGATTAAAGGTGCTGCTGGTGAGAGCTCAGAAGGAAATGAGGAACGTGGGATTGAAAACTGGAGGAAAGGGAATCTTTGTTACATAGTGATAGAAAGCTTAGCTGATTTTTATTCTGTAGTTATGGGGGAAGCAGAACTGTGAGCAGAAAACCTGCAGTTTTAGCGCCAGAGATTTCTAAGCAAAGTGCCGACCTGGTCTCGCTGCTCATAGTAAAACGCAGAAGAAAGATAAATTGAGGGAAGAACTGTTAAGTGAAAAAGGAATGGGCACTTGATGATCATGGAATTTCTCAGCCTATCCAGACGCTAAAATTAGGGGTTTTACTATGAGAAGAGCATACTGTGGAGAGAAGGCCAAGGGTGTGACGGGGTAACCTTTTGGGGCTGCTGAAGAGATTAAACATGTGATGCATGGGTCCTCTCAGCCATCTCAGCAGAAACCAGGAATAGACGTGGACTTTACAGTAAAGATCTGTGGAGGGACCTCTTGTCTCAAAGAGTGAATCCCATGGCATACATGGGAGACTCACAGCATTTTTGAGGATGTTACATTAGCAGAGACAGTGCCAGTTTAAACTGGAAGGGACAGAACAAAATGAAAGCAGCGCTTGGATTCCCAGAATTCTGCAGGTAGGAAAATTCTGCAGGGCCACTGAGGGCCACAGGATTAACCCCAGGCCTTGACACCTAAAGGAGGCTGCCTGGTCAGATTTCACATTTGCTTGGAATTAGTGATTCCTTTCTTTCATGTTCCTTTTGGAATGGAAATATCTGTAACTTATTCTGTGCCTGTCCACCGTTACATTTTGGAAGCATCCTATATGCACTTTTCTCCACTTTGCTTTTTTCACTTAATGTTGTATCCTGGAGTTCACTCTGGAGCCGTGTATAGAGATACTCATTTCTTTTCAGAGCTGAGAAGTCCTGTGGATGTACCAAAATTCATTTAAACAGTTTCCTGTTAGTGACATTGGGTTACTTCTAGTCTTTTGCTGTTATATAAAGTGTTGTAATGAACGACTAAGCCTGTGCATGTCCATTTTTATATTTTGCCAGTGTGTCTTTGGGATAGACTTCTACAAGAGGGATTACTAGGGGGCGGCCAGATGGTTCAGTTGGTTAGAGTGCGAGCTCTCAACAAGGTTGCTGGTTGAATTCCCACACGGGATGTGGGCTGTGCCCCTGCAACTAGAGATTGAAAACGGCTACAGGACTTAGAGCTGAGCTGTGCCCTGCACAACTAGATTGAAGGCAACTACTTGGAGCTGATGGGCCCTGGAGAAACACACTGTTCCCCGATATTCCCCAATTTAAAAAAAAGGATTACTGGGTTGAAGTTTAAATGCAAACACAATTTTGCTACATAAACCAAATATTTTTTTTACCACTGCCCACAGTAAGAAATTTATTTTACATCATGACCCAATATGTGCTCACATGTACACATAACCAAAATTACGCTATCTACAGTCTATTTCATTTCTAAAATTCAACTTAAATACTGAAGGACCTACTAATGGATCTTGACTCGATGTTTAAAAGATCCTGACTTCACCGAGGATCAGCACACTTTTTTGAAAGGGCCACATAGTAAATATTGTGGCCTGTGGATCATTCATGGCCTAGACTCTGCCTCTACCATTGTAGCCCAAGAACCACAGGCAGTAAGTAAACGAGTAGGCAAGGCTGTGTTCCAGTAAACTTTTATCTGCAAAAACAGGTGGCTTGCAGGTTACAAACCTGTTTTAGGCTAATCAGGTTGTACCCCCAGGGGTTGGCATGAAGTCAGCTTCCATGAAGCACGTGGAAGAAGGTGGATCCCTGAATGAAAGCAGGACTGAGGAAGCAGAATGAAGGCAGTGCTTGCTGAGGAGTCGGCAGTGTCTGTTCCATTAACCTACGTATTCCTAGTCCCCGCTTCTGGGGTTAACCTTCAGCTGTGCAGATATCCCTAAATGTGCCTTGAGTGTAAAATATAATGTAATATTTGTTTGTGTTTTTTAGAGTAGACAGGTGGGAATAGTGTCATATAAGGTCAGTAACCATTAATGCCTAAGGCTGTATCTTGAGGGTACTGTAATTGCGTAATTACAGGTGTCAGCTTATTTACATATTAGCTAATTTGGGGACTTAAGATACTTTGAAATCACTTTCCCAAGTCATCAACTAAGGTAGACGATGGTACTTCTGGATTCCATCATCATAGTCTCTGACATAACCGGAGCCAAAAATGCCAGAGACAGTGGGGCATGGAGTCAGTTAAACCCAGTGTTGTCTGCAGAAGGGAAAGAGGCCAATAAAGAGTAAAGTTGGTGTTAAGAAGACCCAGCTCTTTCTATGGAAGTGGGGGAGGGGGCCGGGGAGGCCTAAGGACAAGATAGGGACAGGGTGTGGGCGGAGCGACAGCACACCGCTGGCTGGAGGGGCCCCTATTGGCCCCCATTTCCACCTCTGCTCTCCCTGGTGGAGGCTTTGCTCTGAAGCTGAGCCAGGCTTCCATGCCTTGTACTGGCCTGAGTCACAGGGCCAGGTCTTCCCCTGGGAGACACTTCTTTCTGGGCCAGTCTGAGCTCCTTGGAAAAAGTGGGTCGAGGCCAAAAGCGAAGGGGTGAAATGCTGACCAGGAAAAAGGGAGTGATAGAGACTGGAGGGAAATAGAATCTGAAAAAGGAGAATTCACAGATAGGAAACTATCCAAGATTGACTGCTCCAATTGCGTGGAGCTTCTCTTCCTCTAATATCTCCTGTTAACAAGTCGTCTTCTGTGTTGTTCAAAGCAGCTTGACAAGGTTCTTCAGAAAGGAGGGAGTGGAGCTGACAGTCGGGGGGGCCCCAGGCTCCCAAGTTAGGACGCTGCCTGTTATCGAAGGCCTGACGTCATCACCACAGGCTCATGTGCGGTGGCTTTTCTGAACAGCCGCCGCCCTCCACGGCTCCTTGGCAATGGACCAGGTCACCTAAACGTCTCACCTAACACAGCACTCTTTCTCTTCTAGATTCTTTGTGGGAAGGAGATTCCTCGCTGGATCAATCGACTGGCCTACTTCAGCTCCTGTATCCCCTTTCTGCAGAGTTGCCTCCCGAAGGAGTGGCTCACTCCCGCAGCCTTGCAGTCCAGCGTCAGCCAAGAGCTCCAGGACGAACTAGAGGAAGCCGAGGACGCTGTGGCGTCCGCCGCCATGGCCAGCACTGCAGCAGGCTCCAGGCCCGGGCGCCACACTAAGCTATAAATGTCTCCAAAGTCACACAATCAGAACTGTCTCTGGCAGCTGAATATCACAGAGAAAAGTAAAACAGTAAGCGTCCTTTGGATATTTCATATGCAAAGATGGCTCTCCCCCAAACCCCAGTTTTTCAGCTCAGGATTCTATTTGTAATCAAATCACTTGGCACCGGAGGGAGAACTTTGTATGAAGCTGCCCTCTGTTTTTTTTACCCACTTGTAAATTTGGATTTACTTCTTCTGTTTTATACAAACTCTGTTAAGTTATGTTTACAGTATTTTGTATCGCTGTTTACAAATCTTGCATGGACTCCTGCCACCGTGAAAGAAGAAAATCTTCACGTCTTTAAAAATTAGGCAGGTAATCTTTGTACTCTTCTGACAATTGCCAGAGCTATGGCATAAATCCTAGGCACACAAAAAGGTACTCACGCAATTAGAGTCACCGTCACCTGCTTAAGAATTGTCGTGTAGGTTTGTGTTTGTTTTGTTAGGGTTTTGTCACCAGGATGCGGAGAGGTGAAGGAGCACAAACAGCCCTGAGGGCTCGGGACCTTGGTGTGCCGGACGGATGGCCCATCTCGGGGCCCAGCTCCTCTCAGCACTCCACGCCTCCCACTCCAGGGAGCACGTCTCCTGAGGTCCCTGTCGGACTGGGGCGTTCATCCCAGTGGTCCATCCACCTAGACAGGTGGTACATTATTGTGTCCGTCTGGCTGTAATTAAGATGTTTTTCATATATTCTTGCTAGTAACTGACGAGTGGTTTTTGCACATGTGTTGGGGGGCTTCATTTTTATTTTAATACTTATTGACATCCTCCCTGCACAGGATTTTATTGATGGGGTAGAAATATCCTAAGTGGTAGCCTTGTGAGTAGCAGTATGAGTTGACATTCAACTGCTTTTAACTGTTCAGGCTACCTTTTATATTAGACCTTGAAAACTAGTCTAAAGTGATACACTCCAAAAAGGAAATTCTTTGATATTTCAGACATTTCATGTACCATAGAAAGAGTATGTTGAGTTTGTGACTGTTATGAGAGTATTTTCATCTCATAACAGAAAGCCTAGTCTCATCGATCTCTTGTTTAAAAATCACGTTTGTGTGTCTTAGAATTCTCCCTTTTCTGTTACCTCAAATGTATGTCTCTTACATAACATACTCGAAGGACAAAATTGTCACCACAGATAAGTAAGTCTTCGTTAGCAAGGAATCTGTTTGGTCAAGTCAACTCCCAGTTTGACCCCTGGATGTAAGAGCCACGTCATTACATGTCAAATTCAATTTTTCTGCCTTAAGAATGAATGTCCTACGTAAAATATTGGATGCAGTGTATAAGTTATCCAAGGCAGTGACTTCAGCTTTACACATACTGTTAATTTTAAAGTCATCTACTTTTATTTAAACTTCTAGATTGCATTGTTTGCTATTCTCTTTGTAAAGATACATATCTTTTAGTAAACTACATTTTTAACTTTTCCATAAGCTGATTTTGATTCAGTTTATCAAATTAAGCACACCCTGTTCATAGGGAAAATAAACCTTGTGTTATAAGCATTGACTTGAGGAAAATGAAGCCACTTAACCTAATTTATACTTCTGACTGTTCTGTTTCTGGAGAGGAAAGCCTTTACAAATTATGCTCAGTTTTTTGAGGGGAACAGAGCACTTGTTTGAAGAGATGTGACAGAAAGAAGAAAGGAACATGTGATCTTTATGAAAAGTTGACTTGGTTCAGGTCTCAAAGATGAGATTTAGGATAAAACACTAACATTTTAGCAGTGAATTTGTTCTCTCAAAGAATCTTATCACCAAAACCCAGGTTAGTGAAAAGTGTTTGATGCCGTTTGCTTGGGGGTTTTGTTTTGTTTTAATAATGTGGTAGATGACAGTTTTTTTCTAATGCAATGAAGTATACATGACTTAAATCTAGGCTACTGACACACATAAAGGAGTGGCCATTCATTAGACACTTGTTGGTGCAAAGCCCGGAACATGCCATCTGTGCTTATCCAGAATCCAGCACCTCAGCACACAAACGATTTTATTATTTTGTTGTATTTACTTTGATCTGCAGCATTTGGGCTTTAAAAAGAGTGTAAAGGGTCCTAGTAGAAATAAGTCATGGCCTAAGGCCAGTTACCATACTAGCAATCAGATAAAATTCTGGATGTGAGATTGTTTGAGGTTGAGAAATAAAGAAATTAGAAAATCTCATTTAAGTCAGTTCCTTCTCTACAGTTCAAAATTGAGAATGGATGTAATTAACCAGCCTTTAACCTGCTGTTCCTTGCCCTTGGAGGAAAGGAATCTTGCTTCCAACCTGATCTCTGTTAAGAAAAATCCTGTATCAAAAATCCAGTCATTAAGATACATGTGATGGAGTCATATTCTCTTTGCAGTTGTAACCACGTGAAGCATATTTCTCATGGGGTGATTGGACAGTAATATAGTGTTAGAGGGGCAGAAGCGGCTGGTTTCTACTGTTTGTTTTAAAGCTCTTGGTTTTTGTTTTTTTACCCCTAAGAAAGGGGTATCAATTTTGGAAAGTGTGGCCTGTGAATTGTAGAAGGCGGTGCTGTGGTTGTAAAGAGAGCATCCACTTGATGCCTGAAATCCAGCTCTGACCCATAGCAGTCGCGCCAGATACCTTCACCAGCATTTGTGCAGCGCAGGGAACTCTGGTCCCAGCCAGCTGAGAGCATTCCGCGTGTGCGGAGAGCGGACACTACAGAGAGCTGCAGGGCTCCGTCCATCGCTTCTTTCCATCACAAAACGGGTAGAAACACGGTCACCGCTTCAGGGTTCTAATCTGTGTGTCTTCCTATGGCTCCGTTTCTGTAAGCTACTCTGTAATTTTGATACATGCTGTGTTTTCTTTCAGTGGCTAAGTTTCAAAGACTTGGGTTTTGTTCAGTAAGCTGGCCATACCGCCACTGTATCCCCTTCTCTTCGGTGTGGTTTTAGAGTGCACTCCATTCCTACACTTCCGTTGTCTATTCAGTCAATGCACATACATCTTCAATGTTGGAAAGGTGTTACAGCTGTTAAAGAACCTTCATGAACCTGAAGACAATTTCTTGTGAAGTTGAATGCAAATGTACTGTCATTCATAGTGTTTATATAAAAAATACCAGGAATCTTCACTTTTGCTACCTTGATAATAGCATTGGGCTATCATGTTAACATTGAAATACATCAATTTATTAAAAAATACTTTTATAAGAAATCGTCTCTAGTGCTTTCTGACCTCCAAGAGACGGCAATTGTTACATTTTTGTGTCGGGGGTGGGAGGTTATTTTTAAAACCCAAGACACCCATCTGCTCTGAGACACAGCCAGCCCCACTCCACCGTGCATTCCTGTTGTATTCACATGTACGCTTCTCACATGAATTCCTCTTGAGCTCAAGTCCAAGGGCCAACTCCTTAGTGGCCAAGGAGAGCATAACCACCCCAACCCCAGCTTCTCCCCAGAAGGCAAGGCTGGGAAAGGAGAACAGCCCTCTCCTCTCCTGCAGGGGAATAGCCCCCTGCACACGCACACTCCCCATCTTAAAGCGTCTGCGTGCAGGAGCCTGGGTGACCGCTCCTCGTCTCCCTCTGGCTGCACCTCTAACTCTTCCCCTTTGTCCTCCATTGACTGTCTTGCACCTACCTAGTCGGGTAACATTTCCCCTCACGAACTCAGAAACTGCTCTTGAATTAAGTGTTGTTAAATAAAGAGTGGTGGTCTTTTGTGGTCAATGCCTGTTTGCTCTCTGCTAAGTAGGAATCATCTGGAACTCATTTGTTCTCACTTCAAGGACAGGAACCAAGGGAGACTTGTCTCCCATTCTAACTAGGTTCCTACTAGATGAGTTGGTCACAAACTCAGATCTGGTCGAGCAATTGGTCTTCCATGCGAAAACATGCCAAATACAGTGAGGGACAGTAGTCTCTTTTATTCCCCCTTATTATCTGCTCCTGAAGTTCACCTTATCCAGATATTGGCCTTCTTCTAAGTTTGCAGAAGTCTGTACTAAAAAAGATTAATGGCTTCATGCTATACTTTTCAAGAAGTAAATTGGTGGCGGGCAGCTACTTATTTCCTTATGTATTCTGAACCCAGAGAAGTGCCGAGCCCTCCCAAACCTGTCCTTCTGGTCTTTCCCCAAAAGGAAAACCCTCCCGCAGGGGATCATACCTTAGGCCTACACTGGGAAGTGTCAATAGTTTCCTTCCAACCTTCTAGCTCCACTGAAACCCACGCTCCCCATCCTACCAGCTGCTCCCTCATTGCCCACGTCTGCTTCCCTTCGTCTTGCTCTGTCTTCCTCTACCCCTTTTCCTGTCATCATTCTCAGTGACATCGTACTCATACCGATGACCCATCCAATACGCTAGCCCAGTGTTTCTTAGGGGGGCTCTTGTGGCCATTTGAAGTGGGACAACCCCTTGTGCTAGACAGTCCTGCTCTTACATGACGTGGCGGCTCTACACCTGTCATTCGAGTCCACTAATTACCAGCATTTCACCCCCTCCACAGTGCTTTTCACATCAAATGTCCCCACACATTTTGCCCCCTGAGGATAGGCAGTAATTCCTTGGTTGAGAACCAGTGTCAGCATCTCAGTCTCTTGCTCTCCTCACTCCCACCTCACTTCTGCCAAGCACTCAAACCTTAGACTTGTCATTACCAGTAACTGCTAAAATCTTCATTCCAAGCATCTCTGTCCACCACCTAACTTCCCAGCTCACTGAGTACCCTACACCGAGTACCCCACACCGAGTACCCTACACCGAGTACCCCACACCGAGTACCCCACACCGAGTACCCCACACTGAGTACCCTACAGTGAGTACCCCACACCGAGTACCTCACACTGAGTACCCCACACCGAGTATCCCCACACTGAGTACCTCACACCGAGTACCCCACACCACAAGTCTTTGACCTTATCAAGATCCCAAAGCCATTAAGTCTAGCACTTGTTTTACTATCACCTCCCCCCCATCTTCATTTCTCTGCTCACCCAGCCTAAATTCCGTGGTCAATCATGAAATCATTTCCTTCTCACAACCCTCCATGTCTGTGTCCCTATCTCCCTTCACCATCATGACCCGGCAACCCCAGCCCTGTGCAGACCAGACTTCTCTGTGTCTGTGCTTGACCAGCTGAATATTGCTGAGCAAAACCACACGACTGGGCTGACTGGTTTGAGCTCAGTATTCCTGTCCATAAACCTCAAACGGGCTCTGGGCACCACACCTCAGGTTACTAGTCCCCTGTGAGTCTGCTTTCCCACACTCCTGGTGACACTTCATACCTCCTCTCACTTCAAATCCTCCACATTTCCCACACACGTTTCAGTTCAGAACCTCAATATACGCGTCACTGAAAATAAACAACTTAGGCAGTTGACCTCTGTATTAGGGGGAAAAAACCCAGTTCTTCCTCCTCTTACTTCCTCTTCTTATGTGTCTCTTACTTCCACACAGAACATTTCACTTCTGACACTTCTAGTCACCAAATGTGTGGGGGTTTTCTCCACAACAAGCAATTGTCCACGACACCGGCTGGGAGTTCTAACTCAATTTAACACTATCTACCTGGAGATACAACAGCATCAGAACTCACAGGTCAAGGGCTCAGTCCCACAAGACGGTCCCCCACTTCACATGCTTATCTCAAGTAGGCGGTCCCCAGGTTACACACAACTCCTATCCAATGTGGCTGTAAATCCCAGGTTCCCATGACCCCCTCCTCAGATTCAATTAATTTGCTAGAGTGGCTGGCAGAGCTCAGGGAACACTCGTTTACCAGTATATTGAAGCACATGATAGAGGATACGGATGAACAACCAGATGAAGAGATACATACGACAAGGTCTGGGAGGGTCCAAGCACAGGAGCTTCTGTCCCCGTGGAGTTGGGGTGTTGTCACCCTCCCAGTATGTGCATGTGTTCCCCCACCTGGAAACTCCTTGAACCCCATACGATTGGGATTTTATTGAGCCTTCCTCATATAGACATGATCACTCATTAACTCAATTTCAGCCCTTCTTCCCTCTCTGGAGTGGGGTGAGAGGCACCCTGAAACTTCCAAGCTTCTAATCATGGCTTTTGGTCTTTCTGCTGACCAGCCCCCACCTAAGAGCCCACCCAGAGTTGCCTCAGTGGAACAAAAGATACTCCTACGTAATGCTTTTATCACTGAGAAATTTACAAGTTTTAGGAGCTCACCACAGGTGACTCCCTTGTTAGCTATACTTAACCCATCTTAGGAGTTTTGTCTATAACTTCCTTCCCCACCTGGGCACTCGGGGCCTGGCATTAACTTCGTAGAGAATTCCATTTGCTGATGTGGTGAGGAAAGACAGGAAATCTCTAGTCCCAGCCCTGACACGTGGGACAAGTTCATTTCCCCTCTGAGTCCCAGTTTCCTCTTATGTAAAAAGTGGATACTGCTGGTTCTCACGGTTACTTTCTACTGCTTCAGTGTAGACATCCACCGTAGCTTGCAGACTTTTTGGCATAGCCTTGGGAAAGGGCCAGCCTGGCCCAGGAGGTGGGCCTGGGACAGAGAAGAGGGTATTAGCAGTGGCCCGCTGAGCCTTTTCCCCCACAGCTCCCATGCCAGCAAGGTAGGCCTAGGAATCATCTGGGAAGCTTAGAACACAGGTTCCCATAGGCATCACCTTGTAATAGTTTGAGCCAATAGACCCGGATGGAGCCCAGGAATATGCATTTCTCACCAACACTCCAGATAGTTCTGACTCAGGTGTTTGCCAATCATACTTAGAAAGGAACACTGGCTTAAGGAGGGATGGAGAGAGAGGGGTTTCCTCAGCAGACACAGGAAGATCCTTCCTCTGGACCTGTTTATACCTCCCTGTTTGAGCTATTTCACCTCAAGCTCTCTCTCTGGTCAAGAAGTGTGGGCCTAGAATGAAGTCGGACCCTTACTTTATGCCACTGTCAAAGATAAACAAAACTGGACATTAAAGTGACGAAAACAGATTTTACTCAGTAACTACTGACAGTGGGGGAAAGAGCCAAGCTCCATTCCTTTTCACACAAAGGTGAGTGGGTGTTTTAAAAGGAGAATGGGGGTGTGGAGGTAGGTCAAGTGCAAATTTATGAAGGGTTGGTCAGTGTGAAGGTGGTTAAGCCAGCTGTGCCTGCTAGCTGGCAATTATCAAAGTTAGGATTCTAGCCTCCCACCAAAACTGGGAAACAGAGCCTTACCCTTCCAGATGATTACATTTCAAAGGAATGGCTCTCAGGTCCTTGAGAAAGATACTCCTGAGTTATAGGATATACATATACATCTCAAAGGGACAAAGGAACCATTCACAATTTTAAGTCCTTTTTAGAAAAAGCTCTAAGAAAGGGAGTTCAAGGGCCTATCTTCAGGTGTTGGCTAAAACAAACAGAAAATTCTTTTGACAGCCCTGAGTTTTTCCAGACAGGATATCAAAAGGGGGCTGGGTTGTCCCAGGGATGGGCCTTAGACTGCTAGAAGAAGCCATGTTCAAGTTTGGTCAAGTCTCTTAGTGCAGCAGTTTGAATGGAGTATTTATGCTCAGAGTTTTTGCAGTTCTCACCAAATACAAAAATGAACTCAAAATACATCAAAGACCTAATAAGAGCTAAAACTGTAACACCGTTAGGAAAAAACATAGGGGGAAGTTTCACGACTTTGGATTTGGAAATGATTTCTTGGATATGACACAAAAAGCACAGACAACAAAAGACAAAAAAATAGATAAACTGCACTACATCATAATTTAAAACTTCTGTGCATCAAAAAAACACAATCAACAGAGTGAAAAGGAAACCTACAGAATGGGAGAAAATATTTGCAAATCATGTATTTGATAAGGAGTTAATATCCAGAATATATAAAGAACTCCTACAACTCAAGAAAAAAAAAACCCTGATTAAAAAATGGGCAAAAACAATTAATTAAAATGCTACTGGAAAAATTGCACATCTATCTGCAAAAAAATAAAAATTAAAAAAAATAAGATGCTAAATTTTACGTGTGCTTTACCACAGTTAAAAATGTTTTTTTAAAATGATTCGAGTCACATAGTGGTTGTCAGGAATATGTGCTGTATAAAGTCTACCTATATGTGTGTAAATCATATATACAGAGGGTGCAAACAAAATGTATACACATTTTAAGAAGGAAAAAAAACTTTTAAAATTGTAATACTCAATATATATCGATGACAAAAAATGTGTATGTTTTTTGGTATCCCGATATATATATTAATAATCTATATCATCTTCAATCTTCCCTCTCCCTTGGGGAGAGAAGCCCACCTCTCTTGCCTTGAGCTCCCCCTATATACATCCCTCGCAGCACCAGGCAGAGCAAAACCCCTGGAACCCTGAGCTTGTAGGCTCCTGCTGTTGGGCTCACCAGTGGTGACCCAAATGTACTGTCTCCCTCCCCTTCTTTCAGAGAGCACTGCCCTAACCCACTAAGGCAATTTAGGATATCTCTTGAACTTTCTTCTCTGAGAAGAGCCCGGCTAGGGATCTTCCCCCTTAGCTCCCACTCCCACAATGAGCTGCCCCCACTGCATTTTCAAGGAAGCAATTTCTAGGCCTCTCTTAACCAGGGGCTTGGACCAGGGGTGGACCCATTGATCCTAAGGCAACTAGACTGTAGGTTGGCTCTAGGCCACCAATGAAGTAGCCTGGCTTCACCCCCAAGAATGATGGTAATTATCTCAGTCAATGAGACCACATCTGCCCCTCGTATCTGGCCAGGCGAATACAGAGCGATTGGCTATCAATAGTGAGAGAGGAAGAGGGCAGACAGGGGGTAGAGGTCTCAGGAGAGGCAGCGGGAAGAGCAAGTCTTTCACTTCAGTTTCTGTTCAGGGTATCCTCACAGCAAACAGTTTTCTCCTTGAAGGGGCCTGAGGCAGAGCCACCTTAAGGAAATCTGAGGCTAGAAAAGCCTCAAAATGAGGCAACTGAAAGGCCTGCACTTCAGCAGAGACCCTCTGACTTGCCTCCGCTGGCCAAGGTGTGCTCTGGGGTATCAGCACCGGAAAACACTGCAAGCAAAAGTGGCTGAACCATGAGACACTGCATTTCTTTTCACGGGTTTTGTTTGAAGGACGATGGATAGAGGAGGAGGAGGAACAAGTCACGTGCTCGTACTACGCCAGCCCCTGGGAGATCAGAACTAAAAATGGGTACCATTAAATACTGTAAAATTCCAGGGTGGGGTGGAGGGGTATGTAATGGGGGAAGAAGGGTCCATAGCACGTACTCTATCCCAACACCCTGATGTAGCATCTGCACCCAAAGGCCATGTTTAATAAATGCCTTGACTGTGTGTAGCTCTTCCAGCTTACGTCGGCCACTCTCACGCCTAGTATTTTACTTTTCATCTTCACAAGCCTACAGAGCTAGAATATCATTGGCAGGTTTTTATCGATGAGGGAAAGAAGCTACAGACCCACCCAGGAGTCTCCCTTCGCTCTTTTCCTCTAGAAACTAGTTTTTCAAACTCCCCCTCACCCCACCCACAAGCCTTGGTTCTAATGCTGTTTGCTTTACAAAGGTCCCTAAGTGCTTGTAAACAAAAAAGCAGAGTTTGCTGATGCTGATGTGAGGTGAAGAGCTCAGCGTCCCACTTAAAATAGTTTTTAATCCCCGAGGGCACTGCACAGATTGAAAACCACTGCCACTCCCACACTCTTCCTCGGGGTGTTTGGGAACAGACAACCCGGCGCCTCCGTTCACCAGGTCAGGCCTGGTAGCAGCTGCCAGAGAGCGGGCTCTGGGGCCCCGGCAACTGCCCGCACGGTGGCAGGGGCTTGGGGCGCGAGAACTGTGCAGGATGGAGCAGTTTACTTCACTAAAAACTCAACACGCAGACGTTGGGGTTCAAACGCATATCCCCCAAAACTCCATGTTCTTTCATTCATATGGTGTTGGATTTATTTTCACTTCTTGCTTTTGTTAAAGGAAACAAACCAGCGCTCTGGGGGCAGGGGTGCGGGTG
Source organism: Rhinolophus sinicus (assembly GCF_057876585.1). Classification (NCBI taxonomy): domain Eukaryota; kingdom Metazoa; phylum Chordata; class Mammalia; order Chiroptera; family Rhinolophidae; genus Rhinolophus; species Rhinolophus sinicus. Next base: position 53,266,289 of record NC_142506.1, read on the forward strand.
GGGCATCGCGGTCCTCGCTGCCGGCCGGTGGCCCGACACACGACCCGGCACCGCGCCGGCGGCCTCGCGTCGCTCTGCAGCGGCGGCCGCGACCTAGTGGGCGCCCTGCGTGGGGTCCAGCGCCAGCAGCGGAATCTCCTCCAGCCGCTCCGGCCTCTCCCCGCGCCGCCGCAGGTAGCGCCGCCTCCACGTCGCCAGCGTCTGCAGCAGCCTCTGCAGGCTCGGAGGGCCCCACAGGCCGCGCTCCGGGGCCGCCCTGGCCGGCCACCCGTGCTTGGCCTGCTTCCTGCGTGGGCCGCGAGCCGCGCCCGGCAGGAAGAGCCGCCGCCAGCACCAGCAGCCCGAGCAGGAGCCGCCGTCCCCGGGGGCCGCGCGCCGCCCCGCCGCCTCGGGCTCCGCCCACTGAGGGCCGCCCCGCTTCAGGCGCGCCATCTTCTCCAGCAGCTCGTGCCGCCTGCCGCTGCGCCGGGGGCCCCAGGGCCGCAGGGCCGCCATTCGCAGCCAAGGCCTCTTCTGGGAGCGCGCAGGGCACCGGGCCGCGGCCCAAGTCTCGGAAACGGACGGGCTGGGCAACTCGGCGGAGGCCTCCAGACACGAAGTCCCTCCGTTTCAGACCTCAAGTCCCTTTCTGCCACCTCCCGGGGGATGTGCCCCGAGCCCTTCCCAGTGGTTTAGGTTGCCAGGGAAACGCGAATGGTGACCGCACAATGCCCCGCAGTGTCCATCCTCCCTTCCAGGTACCGAGTGCAAACCTGCACCCTCAGCAACTGAGGAGAAACCAGAATCCAGGGGCCCAGATAATTCCTCCGACCACAAATAAATCAGCCAAATTGCTGTTGAGTCGTTTTGAGATGTGACCTTCAAGCAGGCCAGAAGGGATCTTGGAAGTTCGGGGTCCAAGTGCCTCATTTACTCTTACATTAAGCGTCCACCCAGAAGGTGGCTGCTTGAGCTCCCCTGGCGCAACGCTCGAATTTCAGTCCCAGGCTTGTTGCCCCGGAGGCTTCAATTCTGTGGACTGGTTTCAGGTGTTCTGTATTTTTCTGCCAACAGGGAACCACAGTTTCAGGAGAGATCTCAAAACCTGATTTTCTTTATCGGGCCAAACCCAAAGGCCTCTTCCTTGTAGGATTATGATTGACTTTTTTTTTTTTTTAATAATTTTTTTTTCTGATCGCAAATTTAGGATTTTTGTGGAAATTTTTGGGGAAAAAAATACACAAAAAACTTTTTTTTTCACTTGCTTCTTCATATACTTTTTTGCGCTCATCAATTTTCTCAAGTTCAAGTAAAGAAAAGTTAAAATAACAAGAGCTACCATGTGTCATGGTTATTATGTGCTAAGCAGTTTTCCTAGCATTTTGCATATTTTTTTTTGTAGCCCACTAACAAGTGAGCAGGCTCTGGAGTGAGTCTGCCTGAGTTTGAATTCTGGCTCCAACATTTACTAGCTCTAACTTTGGGCAAGTTACTTAACCTTTCAGTGCCTCAGTTTATTCATCTGTAAAACTGACATAATAATAATCCTACCTCGGGGTTGTTGGGAGAATTAAATGAGATAATACATATAAAGCAGTTAGCACATACTGGGCACATAATAAGTGCATAGTGAGTAAATTGTTATGCAATCCTCGCAACAACTCAAGTGAAGTGGTTCCCAAGTGAAGTAATATTCCCATTGTGCTGACTGGGAAAACTGTAAGCCTAAAGAGGTAAAATCATTTACCTGTGATAACATAGCTTATAAATTAAGGAGAACCCCAGAATCTTTGAACCCCAAAATATTAAATGACTACACTGCTGTTGAGCTTTCAACTATTCATCCTACCAATATAGTGTCCCTTCTTCTAGTATACCTAGCCTCCAAAATGTCCACCACCAATAGACAGGGGACAGCATTTAATGTCTGTGTAGCCTCTGGATGAAAAAAACAAGGGGGGGGGGAATTGCTATCCAGTCCTTCTTTCTAGCAACTTTTAAAATTTCCGATCATCTGGGCGAGAGCCTTTAGGTTCCCATCACCCCTGAGCACACTCTAACAGTATCCTTTGTTCGCCCCCTCACCTTGGCATGACTGCACGGAGCTGACCCCCACAAGCCATTCCCCTTTAAGAACAGCTTTATGTGTAATTTGGTTCTTCCCCAATTCTCCACGGGTGCCACCTCCTTCGATTCAGGCTGTCTGTGCTTCCTGCTTCCTGTGCCAAACACTCAAGCACAAGGTAAATCCTGACTGACAGATTCCGCTGGTAAGAAACAACAAGCCCCAACTGGGACATTATTTACAAGGACAGTGCAAGGAAAAGCAGCCAAAGATTCCAGCTCCCCACAGCACAGGACAACACTGAATCAAAAGGGCCCAGATGACTGCAATGTGAATGGTAGGACACCCTAATGCAGCTGCGTTACAGCTGTGTCCTAAGTGGGGGAATACAAGACAGGCAAGTCTCATGCATCATCAGAGCCTGACAGATGACGAGAAACGACCTCACCACAGCCTCCCAGGATGACAGGAGGCCAGTGGAAATGGTCTTACAGCTCCGCACACGTCTCCCAGGCCTTCATGTTCCAGAAGGATTACAGGGTGTTCTGCCAAGATTTAGATTCAGCTACAGTTCAAGCCTGGCCCATATGGCCTATGTGGATATGTACGAGGTCCCCAGGGCACCATGACAGAGCCATTCCTCTGGACAAATCAGTTTACATGCTTCCTGAATCTTTTTCTGGCTGTTATGAGCTGAATTTTGCCCCTCCCACTCCCCCCAAAAAATCATAATTTGAAGATCCATCCTCTAGAACCTCAGAATGTGACTATATTTGAAATTAGAGTCAAAAAAAGGTAATTACGTTAAAATGAGATTCTCTAGTCCAATGTGACTGGTGTCCTCATAAGAGATTAGACACAACACAGAAGGAAGATCGTGTAAAGACACAGGGAGAGAGAACGATCCAAGATGGTGGAGCAGATCAACACTGTGCCTGCGTCCTTCCATGAACACATTAAAATTATAACTACATTGGGGTGGCCAGATGGCTCAGTCGGTTAGAGCACAAGCTCTTAACAACAGGGTTGCTGGTTCGATTCCCACATAGACCAGTGAGCTGCGCCCTCCACAACTAGATTGAAGACAACGAGCTGCTGCTGAGCTGTTGGAGGAGCAGCTAGATGGCTCAGGTGGTTAGAGTGTGAGCTCTCAACAACAGGGTTGCTGGTTCAATTCGCGCATGGGATAGTGGGCTGTGACCCCTGCCACTAAGATTGAAAACGGCGACTGGACTTGGAGCTGAGCTGCGCCCTCCACAACTAGATTGAAGGACAATGACTTAGGGCTGATGGGCCCTGGAAAAACATATTCTCCAATATTCCCCAATAAAAATTTTTTTAAAAATTAAAACTACATTATAGAACATTCAACCTGGAAAACCATCTGAAGTCTGGCTGACCAGAAGTTTTATAAATAAGGATATAAAGAAGCCACGTCGAGATTGGTAGGAAGGGTAGAGATATGAAAGGGGCTGGCCCTACATTTCCGTGTAGCAGATGAAAAATTGGGAGGGATATCTCGGCCATGGAGATTCCCCACCAAGGAATGAGAGACCCCAGCCCCCAACACCAGGCTTCCCAGCCTAGAGTACTGGTGCTGGAAGAGAGGCCCCCACAATATCTGGCTGTGAAAAACAGTGGGGATTCCGACTGTCCAGGAAGGACGGAAGGCTATAGGGAACTCAGCCATCCTCTTAAACAGCCTGTACACAGACTCACTCGCTCATAGGCACTCACCTTGGGCTCCGGCGGAGGGATGGTGACTTGGAGGATGTCGGAAGCATATGGAAGCAGACTGGGGTGCGTGGCTGTAGGAGGAGGACAGGAGGATGGATGGTCAGCATTTTCCCTGTGAGGAGTCGTCCTTCCCTGCAGCCGGACACCATCTTTCCCGTGTTGAGCCCACCCCCACACTGCCAAATCTGAATCTGATTGGTCTGGTGAGCGCCACAGCTCCACCCTGCTCACTCATTGAGACCCCGACATACCCAACTCCTTAAAGCAGGAGGCTTTATCGCCAGCTGAACCTTACCAGAGCCAGCAACCGGCAGCAGGTGGCAGCAGGCCTTGGGGAGCTCTGGCTTCTTGCAGAGCTACCCCAGGCCCCGTACTGGTGGCAGCCCTCCTCATTTCACAGCGTGGACTCTCCCACATGCCTCCAGGTCCAGTACAGGCAGCAACCAACTGTGGATTGCTTTGTAGCTCCTACCAGGGAGTCCCCGATCGGTCACAGGCAGTAGCTGACCTGGGCCTGTCCTGGAGCTCCTCCCAAGAGATCCCAGAACCAACATACTCAGAAGTCGGCTTCAGACCACAGCAGAGAACTACACCATAAGCCCCACAAGCGGCACACACAAAGGGCGATCTCAATAGGCACCAGAGCCCATTGGGGCAAATCCCGCTCTGGGTGGTAAGCCCCCAGCACCGCAGCCCATAAACTGTGGACATGGCCAAATCCCACAGCCAATCAGTCTGAGGGTTAATCCTACCCCTTTACGTGCCAGTAGCAATCAAGGCCCAAATATAACAGGAGGGCACATACAACCCACAAAAGGGATTCTCCTGGAGCACCTGGAGTAGGTGACCAGGGAGACTGTGCCACTGGGCCCTACAGGGCACCTACTACATAAGGCCACCCAGCCAAGACTGGGAGACCTAGCAGATTTATCTAATACATAGAAACAAACACAGGCAGCCAAACTGAGGAAACCAAGAAATACATCCCAAATGAAAGAACAGGAGAAAACTCCAGAAAAAGAATTAAATGAAATGGAGGCAAACAACCTACCAGAGACAGAGTTCAAAACACTGGTTATAAGGATGTCCAAGGAACTTAGTGAGAACTTCAACAAAAGATAGCAAGCATAAAAAAAGACATAGAAACCATAAAAAGAACCATCCAGAAGTGCAGATAGCACAATAACTGAAACGAACAATGTACTAGAAGGAATCACCAGAAGACTAGATGAAGCCCAGTATCGAATCAACAATTTGGAAGACAGAGCAGCAGAAACATCTGATTGGAACAGCAAAAAGAAAACAGAATTTTAAAAAATCAGAATAGTTTAAGAGACCTCTAGGACAACATCAGGCATAACAAAATCCACATCATAGGGGTACCAGAAGGAGAAGAGAGAAAACAAAGGACTGAGAACCTATTTGGAGAAATAATAACTGAAAACTTTCCTAACCTAGCCTCATCAGAGCACGGGGGGCCTGTTCCCACAGTGTCATCGTGAGGAGCGAATGACCCAAGGCATGTAGGACCTTAACACAGAGCCAGACACAAAGCAAGCGCTCAATAAACACCAGCCCTGCTGCTGGTGGATCCTCTCCGTCTCTGCCTGCTAATGTCTCCTGCGCCAAACACTCAGCAGCACACACGGGCTGTCCTCACGTGAGTTCCAGCAGTGCTTTTGTTTCTGAAATCCTAGAGCTAATGACAAGCTCTGTGAGCTCAAACTCCTGGAAACTTTCCCGGGAAAATTTGGGATACAGAAATACGGGATAGAAGAAAACAGATGGCTCTGGGTTTTTTGTGGAATGGACAATGAAAGGTCAGTTAGCTCTGTAGGAGAGAGCACAGGGGCCAGGGGGACCCAGCCCGGGAGTCTTCTCACCTCTACCACTTGCTTAACCCTCCCCTGGCTCAGGCACCTGCTATCCATGCAACCAAGTACAGGTGGAGCGGCGCCAGCCACGCCGTAGGACTAGAAGATGAAGCCAGTACAGTCCCAGCAAGGCTGAGTCAGTGACATTGTCCCTATATGTGAAAGGTGACACATTTGTAAGCATCACCCAGGATGCCATCTACCATTACCCAGGTAACTGAGCCAGAAGTGGGGTATGGAATTTGAACAAAATAGAACAGATTCGGCATCTTCTCTCTGTGGAGATTGTCTCCATTCTAGTATATAGACGTTACAAGATGACTGTTCCAAAATTACCCTTTAGTATAAGAACGAATGTTTTCTCCAGATATTTTGAGATAAAATTTTGATGAAATATAATGCGTCCTAGGAAAGGCCCGGTTCCTGTATTAGGAAGGTATATTCTGGATTTAAGGACATTGGGTAATTACACCCTCAAATGTTTGCCTGCTATTATAGTGAATCTGCGGGGAGCAGATTCTCTGCCTTTTACTGTGTGGGGGAAGTCTTAGCATCAGCATGTCAAGGCACTGAAATGTTAGTGCAACCTTGTTGTCAGACAGGGCCTCCCTTGGAAGCCCCCAAAACCATGGCCTGTGGAAACCCAAAAGCATTCTCCCCAAGATTTCTGCAAATCCTTTGTCTCTTAATTCCTCTTTCTGTATGGACTCCACTCTCTGAGTTTCACAAAACCCCTTCACATGAAGACAGAAACGTTCTGAAATGTGTAGACCTTCATGGAAATTTTGGAGAGGGAACTGAATAAGGAGCTCACAAAATAGAAATATAAAAATACAAATGAGGGCGGCCGGATGGCTCAGTTGGTTAGATTGTGAGCTTTGAACAGGGTTGCTGGTTCGATTCCCACATGGGCCAGTGAGCTGCGCCCTCCACAACTAGACTGAAGGACAGTGACTTGACTTGGAGTTAATGGGCCCTGGAGAAACACACTGTCCCCCAATATTCCTCCATAAAATTTTTTTAAAAATGAGATGTGGTGTGGGAGCATGTGGCCCCAATAACATCGGAAGTCTAGGGCCGCATGTGACCCGCTCCACCTTCACAAGCGTCAGCAAGTTGAACGCGCTTTCACATGCAAATCACTTCCTTTCCACTCATCCAACGATCCAATAAATACTTATTTGGAAAACAAAAATACAAATGACTTCCCAAAGCATAGTGTCACAGTTCTCAAGGTGTCACTCTGTGGAAGCTCAGTGACCTTCCCTGACCAAACCGCGCCTCTCTCACTCTTCCTAGCAATTTCAAGCCTGCAACGCTCATCTGTTCTCTCTACTTCTTTTTCCTCCTCTGAAGAATAAAAACCCCAAACATTCCTCCCTCATATCCATAGCAAACAAATTTTCCCCTTTTCATTGATATTTTGCCACTTACAGACAACTGACTATAAGATCTTACCTACCTCAATTAGTGCGATAATTTCCTACAGATAGATGTTTCCACCTCAGAGGAAATCTTTTCTTCTCCTTACATGTAGTACAGTAGTCTCCCCTTATCCGTGGGGGTTATGCTCCAAGACCTCCAGGGGATATCTGAAACCTTGGATAGTACCAAACCCTGAATATACTACGTTTTCTCCTATACATACCTACCTATGATAAAGTTTAATTTATAAATCAGGCACAGTAAAAGATGAACAACAACAATAAAAAATAGAACAATTATAACAATATGCTGTAATAGAAGTTATGTGAATGTGGTCTCTTTCTCAAAATCTTATTGTATTGTACTCACCCTTCTTCTTGCAATAATGTGAGATGACACAATGCCGACGTGATGAGAAGAAGTGAGGTACTCAGAATGGCATGCAACTTAAAACTTATGAATTGCTTGTTTCTGGAATTTTCCATTTAACATTTTTGGACTGTGGTTGACCACGGGTAACCGAAACTGGTGGAAAGTGAAACCAGGGAGAAGGGGGACTGCTGTACATTTCTATTGCTAAAATGTAGACCTTTGCAGGATGACTTGCCTGTGAGATCAGAGGTGGTAGGAAGGTGAGTGAGGAAGGAGGAGGAACACTGAATCATCACCATCACCATCATGACCATCACATTCATTCATTGACTCTCCATTTTAGGAATGATCTCATTTCAGCCTCATAACAGATTGATAGAAACCATACCCCACTTCACAGGTAAGGACACTGAAGTGTGAATTTCTGTGGCAGGCTCTATAACTAAGCAGTGACAACAGGCTAAGCCAGGAAATGCTTGTGGATAGAACCCCCGCCTTGTGAATTGATTGGGAATTTGATTCGCCCTCCCAGATGGAAAATCAGGAACTGCCAAGGAAGGGGATAAGAGGGCTGGAAGGTCTGAACTGGGCAAAAATATGGAATTTGATGAGAGAATAAACTTTTATACTGTTCTTTGGGAAGGACAAGACACACAAGTAGATGTTGGGAAATAGGAAGGCCCTGGCCACATGAAGATAAGGAGCTGGGAGGAAAGGGACGAGGATAAAGCTGCACAGGGTTTCTGGGAATAGAATATACTCGTATTATCTAAAAGTGGGGCATGCAAAGGAAGGAGCTCTATGTGTTTGTTAATCATGTTAAGTATTGTAGAGTCCGTGACCTATGGTTTGTAAACCTTATATCGCGTAGTATTTGAGTTTTCAATTTTTCTTTTGCTGTCTTTGTAATGTTGTTTTTAGATGATGCCAAGGTACTTTATCTGTGATCTGGAAGCTATAGGATTTTCAGATAGTCACGAGACAGAGTTTTACATGGGAACTGTGTACAACTCATATCCACCTAAGGTCATGGCACAGGGACTCCAGAGAGAATCTCCAAAGGAAGTGACATTCAGAGGGAATGGGTCTGGGACACGGACACAGCCACCCTTCTCCATCCTCTGCCCTGCATTCTCCACTCAAAACTCTGATGCAGAAACAACCAAGTACAATGAGTGAAACCTGTAAGGATATCAGTTTAAATAAATCAACTGTAAAAGGGGGAAATTTGAATATGGACTTGGTATTAGATGGCACTAAGGAATTCTTGCGAATTTTATTAGGTGTAATGGTGGCACTATAGTTTTCCAATAAGACATCCTGAGGAATTTAAGTGTAAAACACCATGAGAGCTGAAATTTACTTTAAAATATCAAGGAAAAAAAGAAGGGGGAACGGATGGATGAGACAAGCCTGGCCAAATGCCGGTGATTGTAAAAGTTGGGGCGATAGATACATGGGGATTGTTATATTCCCTCTGGTTATGCGTGTTGGGGAATTTTCAAAGGAAAAAGATTTGGAGACACTAGCGTAAAGAGAGTTTGTCACCAAAGCCCCCAAGTCCAGGGTGATTGGGAAAATAGACACACTTTTCCAGGTGATTTGAGCAGAAGTTTGAAACTACCTACCTCAACTATCTGAGCCATTTCAGGAGCAAGTGAGATTTGCTGGGGCAATTGACCTAGATTTCTACCTAATTTGGCACAGTCTGCAGCCCAGAGGAAATCTCAGGAGGTAAGATGTCAGAAGAGGGGGATGTGCCCCCACATTTTACCACAAAAGGGCCACAAGCCATAGAGAGCACGCTAACCTATTTGTAAGTGCTTTCAGAAACCCAGGGAATGATTTTCTCACTGTACTTGGACTTTCTAAATCAAAAAATCAAAACGATTACCATAAAGTCAAATTACTTTCTTGTGTTGTCTCAGTTTTCACATCTGGGGAAAAAAATTGTGACAAAACAATTAAGATAGGGACAACCAAATTTGCTCCTTTCTGAGGACAGCTGTGAGGCTCTCAGAGATAGCCATAATTATGGAGCAGCAAACAGGACAATAATCACCAGCCACACAACTTCCCAGGTGCCTTCCCCCTTGGCCCTTGGTGCCAAAGCCTTTGCTGCCAGTGCCGAGTGGAGGGCTGTGGCATTTTGCTGCATGATTCTGTCAGAAACCCCTGAAGTAGCTGGGCAGAAGATCCACGAAATGCAGATAAACTGGGGCCAAGCCCTCAATGGCTGGGTAAGCAGCCTCATTCCAATCTCTGCTTTGTTGCAAGACAGCTGGCCAAGGGCTGCATTTATTTATTTTGGCAATTGTGTTATTTGAGGAAACCTAAAACACTTGTTTCAGTCAACAAATTTCTTGTTTAACACCCACTAGCCAACACAGCCTCAAAAGAAAATATGTGGGTGGGTAGGTAATAATTGTTTCTGAAGAAAAAGAAAGGCTGGCGTCTCTGTGGTTTAGACATTGACTACTTAAATGTTCGGGCCAGATATATTTTCAAGACTTTCCCACCCTAGCAAGGTGTGGAGAAATGATGGGATATTGGCAGAGGTCGTCTCCTTATGGCTTTCTTTTGCACAGGGGGGCCCTGTTCTCCCAGCTTGGGGAGGAGCAGGTCTGAATACTGCCCTGTTGTCCAAATGTCTTCTTCAGACTGGAAGGCCTACTTAGGGGGTAGGACAGGGAGATGGAGACGGGTGCTTGCCCCACGCTTCTCTAAAAATTGCTCCAGCCACCAACCCTTGTACTAAGTGACTTCACTCCTCCCACGACACAGAGGCTAGAACCCAAACTGCGTCAGAGAAAATGTCTCCCCCAGGAACTGGAATTGGGACAGAGGTTCTGGGTAGGTATGTGTGGATGCAGGACCTGGAAAGCCATGTCACTTCAGGAGCTTTACCATCATACACAAGCTTTACCTAGACATAAATGCAGAGGTATCCATTCCTTTCTTCAATGCACTCAAAACCCTTTCAAGCAAGAAACATGCATTCTGTTGGACAGGACAGACTAAGGTCTTTCAGGACATGTGAAGCAATTTCTCACGGTCATACAATAACCAACTAGAAAATCAGGCTGGAATTGGGATTTCTCAATTTCAAAGTCAGCTTATGCCCTGTGAATAAGAACTGCTACCTCCTTTGGAATGAAACATACCGTACATACAGCTTCCATTTCTCAGGTAATTTGAACTTAAAACCTCTGACAGCGCCCAGCACTAAGCAGCATTATAGCCTGAAAATCTCGGGGGATTATCACAACAGCTGTCATGCAGCAGAAAATTGCCAGACCCTGAAATCAGTGTACCTAGCAGACCTTCCAAATGACGTATATTTTTAGGTGATGAATGTTATCGTCAGCTCTATTTTCAGCTTTTCAATTCTACAAAAGCATTTGTAAGAACAGAGAAAAAATCCCTGTGACAGAATCTGTGAAGTGTAACTGCTCACCTGGTATCTCTGAGGCAGAAACACTACAATTTCTCAGATTGCACTTTTTTCTTTTTTTTTTGGAAGGTAGTACAAATAGATTTTTAAATTTCTTCTTCTTCCTAGTAGAACACGTAACACTTTGTAACTGGAACATTCCTCAAGTTCTGTCAATGAAATCATTAACACTCAATCTTTCTCAGATACCAAGTTGTTGAGCAGTCTAAAAAAAATAGGACTTGGTTTTCCTTGACATACAGATTTAAAAACTGCAGCCACAGCAAAGTATCAAGTTGGTGGCTTTGATTTCTACAAGGAATGCACCATCGGTGTCTCCATGCCACGTGCAGTACCCTTCTCACAAGTGGACAAGTCATCAGGAGTCTCCTTAAACCCAACATGACCCAGGCTGAATGTATCACCTGCCATTCCAGCAAATCAGCACAGAAATGCTGGAGGTGAACCATCTACAGAAGTCACCCAGTTAGGAGTTAAGATTCAGGGAAATGAAAACTGCAATGAGAAGACAAAGGTGCTGGGGGTACCTATGGGATGTTTGCCCGACCGGGGTGGGGCCCATGAAGTGTGGCTCTTCCACTGTCATGTTGGCCCGGGCTACGTGCCAATGGGCACTGGTCCAGAATGATGGCTTTACACTACCCGTTGGAATTTATGGCCTTGGCAGTTATGACGGGAGCCACACTCAGGAGCACGAGGAAGGAACATATCCTGGGAGCTTCTCCAAGCTGCCACATGGTGATTGTCACTGCCATCCCTAATCCCTGTGCCGCTCTCCTAGGGAAGCCAGGGCCTTGAAGAGGCCATCATCCACACCATCCCTCAGCCCCTGGTCACAAGGCGCGTCAGAGACACTGACCCCAGCAGTAGGTCAGAGGACTTGTCCCTGCACCACGGCCCGAACCGCAGAAGCAGCAGTGGAGGTGCAAAGGGTTTGTTTTCAAGCCCTGGCTCTGCCACCTGCCAGGGGCAAGTGTCCTTACTATTCTGAGATCCAGTGTCTTCATTTGAGAAATGAAGACTATTGTAATATCATCTTCAAAAGTGTGAACATTAAATGGGAAGTGTGAAAGTACTCTGTTAGGTGCAATAAAGTGTGAAATATTATTATGAATTCATGAGGAAACGGAGGTTTGTTGCAATACATTAGCACCCAGCATGTGGTCCTTTATGTAGAAAATACGTAATAAATATTTGAAGATATGGAAGACTATTATGATTATTTCCAAATATGCTGATCCCCACTTTCCCCACCCCAGCAGCTGCAGGCCATGCAATGAAAGGGAATGAAAGTCATGGAATGCAGGGAGGGAAGAGCACTCTCTGACCTGGCATGGGGGCTGGAGGCTCCCACCATAGCCTTGAGATAGTGGGAGTAAGGAGACCACGTGTCAGCCTTCTACAGGCTTCCAATGCTTTTGTTCCTTAAAAAAAAAAAAAAAGGTAACAATGTAATCAGGCCTTAGTTTCCAGGCAACCATGCTCCATCTAACCCCATGTTGTGGCAGTTCTGTAAAGTGTGAATCATACTTACAGTGAACTGCGGCAACTCCACACAAATAACACAGCTTAGACCCAAATCAACGAGAATTTAGATTTCTTAACCATTTTTGTGCCATGGACCCATTTGGGAATCTGGTGAAGTTGATGGGCTTCTTCTAAGATTAATGTTTCTGGATGCATTAAAATACATAGATAGGATTATAAAGGAACCAAATCAGACATATTTTTAAAATTTGTGATAATCTGCTTTGTTATTAGTGTACTTCATGGCAAGATTGAACAGCAGGTCTATGATAACTGTCAAAATTGTGAAAGTGAGGAGTATGAAGGATAATTCCTGATATCTGACAGAGTGTCAATGTGAGTTCTACTGGTGAGTCATAGGGACTGCTACTGCTACTGCCATTTGTTGGCTGCGTTTATATAAATGAAGGAAATGCTGGGTTTCAGTTACAGGTCAGTAAACTTCCCACCTAACGCCATGGACCTCCCCAAATCTATCCACAGTTCCCAGGATAAGATTCCCTTCCTTAGACCCAACAATTCAAGGTTCTCAAAAACCTAGAGAGAATTTCCCTCCCAGCATGACAAGGAATCAACTCATTGTTTATTTAATCACTGAGCCATCAGAAGCCTTGTCTCAGCAGGGCCTCGGGAAGCCATACTGGTGGGGGGGTATAGCAGTGTCATGGCAAGAATTAACACAGAAGATGAAAGAATGACAACGGGAGAGGCAGAGAGGGCTGCAGAGGGAGAGACAAATGTCTAAACTAAAAATCACCTTAAACCCGCCCCAGGGGCCCACCTCACTCTGATTCTAAGCAGGGCACTCAGAGAGGGTCATACCCCTTTCCTTAATCCCTACAGTCAATTGGAGATCAAGTCTGGCACGGCTTCCTTTGCACTGAGATTTGGCTTCCCCTCTCCCTTTCCAAATATTTAACACTTGGGTGACAGCTGGTCTTCCTCACCCACTGCAGTGTATCCTGTTCGTTGCTGTCAGACTAGGTGTCCTCTTGTTGATTTCCTTTCAGCCCAGGGAAACCTGCTGGCAATCTGCATTATCGCTGGGTCCCAAGGTCTACATCTCTTTCTGGCTTTTGGGGCCATAATTTCACCCCATCCCCTCAGCCAAGTTTGTTTCTCATCAGTACTGAGCAAACGCCCAATGTCCTCCTGGTACACACACACACACACACACACACACACACACACCATGCACTCACACGCCTCTTGCCGTACTCATTACTTTGTTGATGCTGTGTTCATTCTCTGAACCGTTCCCCTCCCATCACTCAGCCAAACTGAATCCTGCCCATCCTGAAGACCCCCTGGACATCCTTTTCCCTGACTGAGTTGCACTGACCTAGCCCATCTCTCAACCCCCACTGCATGGACATTCCCACACAGCTTGGCATTGAAGTATTTCCTGACGATTTCATGCTTATTCTCTCTCCAACTGGACTCTAAATGCCTTGAGAATAGGGAACCATATGTTGTAGTCCCCTATATTTCTCCCTGGGCCCAGACTAATGCTGAACATAGAGAAAATTCATTATCACTGGTCAAGGTGTAATGAATTGGGAAAATTTTTATTTTGTTAGATCTCTTTGGGAAAGCTTATATATGTTTGGAAGAAATACTGTGACAATTTCCTTAAAGGCTAAGAGTGAGGCCTTCTGGGGCATTCTCAAGTAACAAAAGATGTTTGTTAAATCACTGCCCGTAAGATCAGGAGAGTAATTGGTGGGACTTCTGAAAAAGAAGAAAAGCAAAAGGGACAGGGTATGAGACAGGGACACTGTCCATTGTAGTACAATGAGCCACCTGTACTCCAAAACCTTCAGTAAAATTCTAGTGACATAAAATTCTATGAAAGCTGGTACGGATGGATTTCTGATGGAAACCAGTGAAAGAGACAAGTTTCTCTGTTTTTTTTCAATGAAGCTGTTATTTTTTTTAATAATTAAAAAAAATTTTCAATTACAGTTGACATATAACATTATATTAGTTTCAGGTGTACAACATAGTGATTAGACATTTATATAACTTAGGAAGTGATCACCCTGGTAAGTCTAGTATCTGCCTGGCACCATACAGAGTTACTACAATATTATTGACTATATTCCTTATGCTGTATGTTACATCTCCATGACTACTTTGTAACTACCAATACTTCTTAATCCCTTCACCTTTTTCACCCATTCCCTTATCTCCCCTCCCATCTGGCAACCACCAAAATGTTCTCTGTATCTATAAGCGTGTTTCTGTTTTGTTTGTTTGTTTGTTTGTTTTGTTCTTTAGAGTCCACACATAAGTGAAATCATATCGCATTTATCTCTCTCTGTGTGACTTACTCCACTCAGCACAATACCCTCTAGGTCCATCCATGTTGTTGCAGATGGCAAGATTACATTCTTTATTATGGCTGAGTAAATATTCCATTGTATATATGTACCACCTTTTCTTTATCCATTCATCCATTGATGAACACCCAGGTGGTCTCCATATCTTGGCCATTGTAAACAATGCTGCAATGAACATAGAGGTGCATATATCTTTTTGAAGTAGTCTTTTGGGTTTCTTCAGATAAATACCCATATGTGGGATTACTGGGTCCTTCTTTGTCTCTTGTTATAGCCTTTGTTTTAAAGTCTATTGTTTCTGGCATACGTATTGCTACTCCAGGTGGTGGGTTTTTTTTAATCCATTTTCATGAAATGTCTCTTTCCATCCCTTTACTTTCTGTCTGTGTGTGTCTTTTGATCTGAAGTGAGTCTCTTGTAGCCAGCATATGTAAGGGTCTTGTTTTCTTATCCATTCGGTTACCACATGTCTTTTCATTGGAGCATTTAATTCATTTACATGGAAGTAATTGTTAATAGATATGTAGTTATTGCCATTTTATTATTTATATTTTTTATCCTTTTTTCTTCTTCTCCTTCTTAAAGAAATCCCTTTAACCTTTCTTGTAATACTGGTTTGGTGGTGATGAACTCCTTTAGCTTTTTCTGGTCTGGGAAGCTACTTATCTGTCCTTGGATTCTAAATTATACCTTTGCTGGGTAGAGTAATCTTGGTTGTAGGTTCTTGCTATTTATCACTTTGAATATTTCCTGACAATTCCTTCTGGCCTGCAAAGTTTCTGTTGAAAAATCAGCTGACAGTCTTATTGGAGCTCCCTGTTAGGTAACTAACTGCTTTTTTCTTGCTGCTTTTAAGATTCTCTGTTTGTCTTTAACCTTTGGCATTTTAATTATGATGTGTCTTGGTGTGGGCCTCTTTGGGTTCATCCTGTTTGGGACTCTCTGTGCCTCCTGGACTTGTATATCTATTTCTTTTGCCAAATTAGGGAAGTTCTCCACCATTATTTCTTCAAATAGGTTTTCAGTTGCTTGCTCTCTCTCTTCTCCTTCTGGTACCCCTATGATGCTTCATGTTGTCCCAGAGGCCCCTTTAAATTACCTTCATTTTTTTTAATTCTTTTTTCTTTTTGCCGTTCTAATTGGCTGTTTTCTGCTGCCTTATCTTCCAAATTGCTGATTCAAACCTCTGCTTCATCAAATCAACTGTTGATTCCCTCTAATGTATTCTTTATTTCAGTTATTGTATTTCTGGCTTTTTAAAAATATTTTCTATCTCCATGTTTATGTTTCCTATCTCTTTGTTGAAGTTCTCACTGAGATCACTGAACATTCTTAAAACAGTATTTTGAACTCTGCCTCTGGTAGATTGCTTGTCTCCATTTTGTTTAGTTCTTTTTCTGGAGCTTTGTTCTACTCTTTCATTTGGAACATCTTTCTTTGTCTTCCCGTTTCTAATTATATAAAGTACAAAAACAGAAAAATCTAATCTATTCTGTAACAACTAAAGCTAGGAGAGTGGGTGCCATGGAGGCCTTCTTGTTAGTGGTAATGTCTTACTTTCTGATTTGATGTTGGTTACACAGGTATCTCACGTTGTGAAAATTTACTGAGCTATACACTTGGGACTTACATCCTTTTCTGAATGTACGTTATGCTTCAATTCAACATAGTTTAAAGGGGTGGGTGGGAATGGGTACTGGGTCTATTGATAACATCTGTTGAAATGTCCAAAAAGATAATACTCTTATAAATTCATTCCTCCGAGAAAACGTATTTTCTTGGCTAGTATCTTTTAGCCTCTCAAAATTCCTGGACTGGGAATAGAGTCCTCTGCTTCTGTTTTGATTCCCGTAAATTGCAGTCCAGCTGGGTTGAGGGGCACCTCTTTTGCTTTACGTGGAAGGACAGGAAGGATAACAGCACACCCTGGCTGTGGGGTACTCACATTATTGCAAAAACACAGATTCCAGTCCAATCACAGCAGGGGCCATGGCTGGAAAATCTAGACAAAGCTGACTACCTTGAGGTGATACCATGCGAGAACCTTGCAGTCACATTTTCTTCCACTTTTGTTGTTGTCCTACCCTCCCTGGGTCTCCTTCTGAACATTGTTGCTTTGAAATTTCTAAGCAGAAAGAAAATAATTTAAACTGGATTCACATCTGGCTCTGGAAGACAGCCACAGCACAAAGGGAAATCTGGATAAGTCTTTGAAGATATATTGTCCAAAACAATTTTTTTCCCCTCTGAATTCTTCCAAGTGCATATTCTTGGAGACTCAAATCTATAGGCACCCGGCGAAATGGAAAATGACTGGTTAGGCCAATCAAGGTAGAAAGCCAATCTAAACGACTTGGCCCCCAAATTAAAATTTTGGCCCGAATCCAGTGCCTGGCTAAAATTCTTCAGAGTCAGTGTATCCTTTCATTTGTAGAAGTTTTATTTAGGTGTCATGTCAATGCTGGAAAGAGGTTGACTTGGTGGGCGATTCCAGCCCAGCCACTAGCTGACTGATTTGGGGCATGTATTTCATTCACCTCTTTGAGGCTGTTTCCTCAAACTTGAGTGTTGTGGGATGGATGAAAATGCATAGATGCAAAGTGGCTACACCACTGTGCTTATTCAGAAAAAGAACATATACACGCAGCACTGTCATTATTCCAATATCCTGTGGAGTCAGGGAAGGCCTGGCCTGATGAAGACGAGGCCATTGAGCTAAAGTAGAGCTTGAACTCCTTCGTTCTTTAGAAAGTTTGTAGCTTGACATTGAACAGCACAGATTTAAATAGGATCTAACCAGAGGGTAAGGGGGTTGGGGGTTGGTAGTTGAGGATAAGGGTGATGGAAGGAGAACTGACTCTGGGTGGTGAACACACAATGTGATATATAGATGATGTATTAAAGAATTGTACACCTTAAATCTATGTAACTTTACTTACAATTGCCCCCCAATAAACTTTAGTTAAAAATAAATAAATAGGAGTGGTCGGTTAGCTCAGTTGGTTAGAGCGTGGTGCTGATAACACCAATGTTGCTGGTTCGATCCCCACATGGGCCACTGTGAGCTGCGCCCTCCTTAAAAAAATAAATAAAATAAAAATAAATAAATAAGATCTAACAAACTTCAATTCTTCAATTGGACTTGAATTTAACACATTAGAGTACTTGTAATTACATATGCTTAAGTCTGTAATAAAATGGAATAAATAAAATTTATTTTAAAATAGCTTTAGTATGGCTTGCTTCTTACTGTTCTTACTACATTTGACTGATCCTTTTCATGACAAGTGGGGAGTAGGAAAGTAGTGTATTTAATTGAATTTTGATAAACTGATGGACTTTTCAGTCTTGATAAACAATTCCAAGTGATAAATATAATTCAAAAATACATAATAAGTGTATTTAGAATAATTATGGACAGTGAAGAAAGCTTGGGGGGATCACATCAATTTAACCTTCTTCCTAGACTTAGAAAAGTTAATTTCTTACACAGTAGTTTGTAAAGTGTGACAATTGCAGTGCTGAGGTTGATTTTAATAAGCATTTTGAAAATGTGATTACTGAAGAAAATAATGAGATTGTTTTCTTTGCAGGGGGGAGAGAAAGTTTCTCTTTCTGAAATTATCAAGTTATATAAATCCAAGGTATAAGCTGCAAAGAAAATAATTATGTAATCCCTCTACTTTATCTTATCTCCTTTTTAAGGAATATAAACTATTAGTAATATATCAGTGAGAATTTTAATACGTGAGTCATAGCCTGTGAATCATGGAAACATACCAAAAGGCTCTGATTTGGAAAAACTGAATTATATGCCTGTTCCCACACTGAAGTAATAACCTTCCCTCCCACGGAGGCTAAAAGAAAAACACGGTTCTTCAGCAATGAACTTTAACTTCTTTTCTTTATTTCTTCCTGGTTTTAATTTTTTATGGGAATCTGGTCTAGGATGGCTGGCTCCTCTAAGATTTACGTCATCTAGGGCTTTCTTCCATGCAGGGTGTAATTCTCACTCACGCGCCCTCCCTCCCTCTCACATTTCTTGCCCTCATTTGCTGTTACTTCTACAAAGAGAACCAAACATTAACTGGTAATTTTTACAGTTTACAAAGCACTTTCATAATTATCGCATTAGGAACATCTTAGGAGCTTTATAGGAAAATACAAATTATTACTCATTTCCACAGATCAGGAAATTTAGGCATGAGAGAGGGTTAAGTGTCTCCCTGAGCCCCAGGGCCCTTTATACCACGTCACTGAGTAAATCAAATCCCTTCTCAGCTCGAAGGACTCCAGCCTGCACGACTGCCACAGTGGAGGAGGAGGCGATGGTTAGGGGAAAGCTAATGGAAGCAGTGAGCACAGAGAGCCCCTTTCGTGGCAAAGAGAATGGACACTTACAGAGATGGCTGCATGGTACAGGAGACAATGCAGCACACTCTTGGGCAGAGTGGAGATGCCAGGTCCAAGGTCCCCAGGGAGTGACAGCCATGAGGACACGGCTGCAAACACCTGCACATACACATGTACCTGCCCCCCCCCCACCTTCCCTCCTAGAGCAGGATCGTTCCTGTCTGCTCCCCAGCGGCAAGTTCCTAGTGCGAAACCCACTCCTGTGAGGCCGAATACAATGAAAGTCAGTTTCCCAGCAGTGTCTTTCAGCAGCCCCAGCTTCAAGCCCAGCTGTGGCTTCGAGGCTGCACACTCAGGCAAAACATCTCCTTGAGTTGACCGGCCATTTAGTAGGATCATTCATCTATTGCCTATGAGTCTATGTGGGAGAAAAAGTTATGCAGTCCAAATCATAAATACAGCACTCGGTGCAAAAGCAGACTCTTCTTTGTGCTGTTCCCTTCTCCTTGCCTTGCCTTCTTCCTTCCCCAATGGTCACCTTTGGGGCTCCTTCCCAAGCAAAGCTGTTGGCACCTGACGCGGACCGCACGGTGCATACTAGGGACTCCCTGCGAGGACAGAGTCCTGACTGGCCTGCAGGAGCACTGGTCAGCTTGGCCTGAGCAGCCTTGGCTTTCCAGGCCCCATCTCCTCTCCTCCTGTCTCAGCACCCACATCCAGAGCCATGCCCTTAACCGTGTCGTTGCCAATACCTGCAGCCCCTCCAGAGCTCACTCTCAGACCATCTCTTCTATCTGTCCGGCGAACTTCCTGTGTACCCCAATTCTAATGATCCTATGACCCCACTGAGACCCACAATCCTGCGGTCCAGAGATCTGATCACCTTCTCACTGCCTCCCACCCCTTTTCTCACCTCCTCTCCTCTCTCCTGTTTCTGAAACTAATCATTACATGCTCTCCACTCCCTTGCCTCTGTCTTGACTGGAGGACTTCTGATGAAACCATAATACTGATTCAATCTCACTGTTCCCCTACTCTGGCCCTCTGCCCTGGCCCAATCGCTGGAGAAAAACACACAATCACACTCTAGTCAGTTACCCTTTAAATTTGTGGTAGTCACGTCAAGTGGAGCCGGAGTGAGGCCCCACAAACATGTTATATGGATATAGTCTGTTCACTCTCTCACTCACCCACGGGATGATTTCATACCTTCTCTCTCCAAAACTTCAACACCTCCTTCCCATCCTGCCTCTCAGCAACCTTGCTTCCTACTTCACCAAGAAAATCAAAGCCATCAAAAAAGCACTCCCACCACCACTTCCAACCACCCCCATCCCCAGGGTTGAGCAGCCCTGCCTTGGCCGAGCCATCCTTCAGGCGATGGGACTCCACCCTCTCACCTACTCAAGGTCATGATTCCAGCACGCCCGTCTTTTCTCTCCTGCACCATCACATCTTCTCTCTCTGCTGAATTATTCCCAGCAGCATATAAACATACTATATGTCTCCCATCTTAAAAAGCGTCTTCACCTGGCTGCCCTCTCCAGCTACCACCTGTTTCTCTTCCTTTACAACCAAACTCCTTAAAAGAATTCAGTATACTGTCCTTCTGCCACCCCCATCTCTCTCCTCCTTTCTTGCATCCACTGCAGCCTGGCTTTCACCCCTAGCAACCACTAAATAGTCCTCAAGGTCACCAGTGAAATTCCCTGTCATCTATCAGCCCTCTTCTCGCTTGACCCATTGGGGACATTTGTCACAGCTGATGTTGTCTCCTTGAATCTCTTCCCTCTCTTGGTGCCCAGGACACCACACCCTCCTCGTTCTCCTACCTTTTAGCCACTTTTTCTCAAGTCCTTTTGTCAGTTCTTTTTCACACTCGTGATCTCTAAATATCAGCTTGCTCCAGGGCTAAACCTTAGGACCTTGTCTCTCTTGTAACTCTATGAATTCCGAGGAAATCTCATCTCATCTTATGGCTTTAAATAGTATGTACATGACGAGGACTCTCACAGTTTTATCTTCAGCAAGAACCTTTCCCTTGAGCTCCATACTCGTACCCACATATCCACCTGCTACGTGATGCTCTTGGGTGTTCAACAGGCATCATAATAGGCCCCAAGCTGAGCTCCCAAGTCGCCACCAACCAGCTCTTCTGAGAGTCTTCCCTGTTTCAATGCCAGGCAAGTTCATTCTTCTAGTTGCTCAGACCAAAGACATTGCTATAATTCTTGTTTTCTTTGTTTCCCCCCACACATCCGATTCGTTAGCAAATCTCCTTGGCTATACCTTCAAAGCACATCCAAAATCCAAACACCTTTCTTCACCTCCCCCACTGCCGCCACCCTTGTTCAAACCACTATCAGCCCTCGCCTGGATCAATGCAATAGCCTCGTAACAGGTCTCACTGCTTCTGTCTTGCCCCTATAGTCAATTCTCAGTACATCTTCCAGAACGATCTGGTTAAATTCCATCATCCCCCTGCTCAAAAGCCTCCCAGGTGTTTCCATGTCATGTAGAGAAAAGCCACAGGCCTTAGCATGGACCTCGCCCTGCACCTCTCCACCTGCATCCCCTGTGGTACCCACTCGCTCTGCTCCAGCCACACTGCCCTCCTGGACCACAAGCCAGGTGTCCTTCCTCTGTAGCACGTATCACCCCCTATCATACTGCGTGTTTTGCTTCTCTTGTTAATTGTCCGTCTCCCTTCTAAAATGCCCTGGGAGCAAGGAGTTTTGTCCGTTGGGTCACTGCCATACCCCAGTGGCTAGGAGAGTTCAAGGCAGCCACAGGGCAGGTACTCACAAGTACGTGTGTTTTCATAGACAGGAAGGCCGATGCCCAGGCAAATGGGTCGGTTCCGCAGCCTGACTATCTTAGCCGTCACCTGAGCAGTGAGGGTTCGTTTTCAGCGCCTACATCCTCCAGGACTGCAGCACATGACTGCACTGGGGCCACTCTCTGACCTCCCTTCTATGAAGCTGTTCCCATGGGCAGAGAGAGTAGAGCTGCAGGGAGGGAGGGGGAGGAACGCAAGGAGGCGGCGAGGGGAGGCAAAGGAGGAAGGAGATGAGGTCATCTGTTTTAAGAAAAGTGCAGCTACCAGACCAGCTAGAACTAGATTTGGGGGCCCAAGAGCAGACCCAGGACGCCATCTTGTCACTTGAGGTGAACTTGAGCTAATTATAACAGATTATAATACTATTAGCATGGCAGCCAAGAAAAATCTCTGCTCCCTGTGTCAGCATGACAATTCCAACAAGAGCCAAATAAGGACAAAAATCCCTCCTCCCGACGGGAAAGAGTGGTCAGTGAGGACTCGCCTAGGAACGCCTATAATGCCATCCCTAAAATTTGAGTACTTCACGCCCTCATTTCAGAAGTAATAAACTCCTAAGGCTCTTTGTTCTTCAGGGCAGCTGCTCTTCTTCTGCCTGCCCAGTCTTCCCTTGAGAGTGTACTGTCCTTTAATAAATCCACCACTTGCTTCGCTTATTCTGTGCATTCTTGAATTCTTTCCTGTGATGACATCAACAACCCATTTTTTTGCATCAAAACTGCGGGAGGCCCAGCAAGGCAGTGAAGAGCGTGGTCTATGGACCGGGAGGGCATGGGCTGATTTCAGCTTCTTACACTTAGTAGTTTGACCTTGGAAAAAAACACTTTACCTCTCTAAACCTCAGTTTCCTAATCAGTAAAATGGGAATAAAGGTACCCACGTCATCGGACTAGTGAAGGATTAAATGAAAGTTTGTGTAAAGTACTTACTACGGTGCCTGATACAAAGTAGGTACTTGGAGGATGGAAATTATTGTTATTAGTAGGGAGAAAATTTACAGGAGTTGCATGTGCTTGGCCCGGAAGAATTTCACTGGTGATTTAAAAAGGGCTTGTCTATTCTCAAAAGGATGCAAAGGGGTAGATCTCTGTCATCATAGCTATAATAGGGAAGGGTCAAGTTCAACCCATGGAAGATATGTCCAGTTTTAAGGAGAAGTAACAATGGAGCAGGCTTATCTAGAGAAGCTGTGACATCTTATCGATACAGATCTTTAGAGACTAGTATATCCTGATTCATCTGGTAACAGACTCCCTGGACCTTTCTGGATGAGAAGTCTGGGACTGGAAAAGAGCCACAAACATTGTGCTTCCTCAGAGATGGTGTGAGCTCTGCAGCAAAACAGAGCAGCTGATCAGACCTCTGTAAGCTAACAGGTCTGCATTGCCATTGCAAAATACTGCAAGCTCCATATTCCATTTGTTAATATGCCTCTCTCTGTCTTTTTGTTTTATCCACATTTTAAGTTTTCATCTTCTCAGTTGGCTTTTTTTTCCTTCCCTCGATGCTGATAAAATTCACAAGCATTTAGCCTTGAAAATTGCAGGCTCTTCTAAGGGCTGGTAAAAGGCATCTAATCAAAATGAGAAGGAGAAAAGCATGGTCTCTTTTCCTGAGAAAAGCAGATGCTTTTCTGCATCATAAACCACCTTTGCAAATATTACTGCCAGCAAAAGAGCTGGTAAAAATCCTCGGATTTCAGAGATTGTTTTGAAAATAACCTTGAACCTTTAAAATGTTTACAGTGCTGATTAGGTCACTTAATAATTTGTTCCTTGGCAGTAGTAATTCCATTAAAATTGATATCTCTGTTTTCTAAACACGTGTGAGTTTTGTTTTAAACAAGAACAGGATTATTGTCGCTTCCCTCCCACGCACAAGGAGGTAAAATAAAACTCAAGACTCTCTTGAATTTTTATTTAAATGAATTTGAGAGTCTGTGTCTCCCTTGAACCAGATTTTCAGCTTCTCCTTGTAGGTCGGTGGTTCTCAGCCCTTGCTGCCTCTTGGAATCCGTGATGAGTGAGTAGAATCACTGAGGTTTGGTCTGGCACCAGCCTGGGCCATTTAAAATTAAATCAGAATTTCTGGAGATGGGGCACAGGCCCCACTGTTGTACTAAACGATACCCAGGTGACGCTAAGTTACCGCCTTAGTATTGAGAACCACTGGTATGGCCCAACCAATACATTTCCTAGTTATTGGAGCCAAGTTCTACCCTTTCAATTGTCAGGGCTTTCCTGACTTGTCAGGGTTTTCCTGACAAATGAAGGAGGGCTCCTTTAGCAAGAAAGAGACTATGAGGTTCATCCAAGCTCATGCCATTTACAACTATAATTCCTCTTCATATATTATTTCCACAGTTGCCAAAGACCATTTATTTTGCTGTTAAGATTTTGTTCAGAGGTTAAGAGGGGTGGGGGGGTGGGAGATGAGGGTAAGGGGGATCAAATATATGGTGATGGAAGGAGAACTGACTCTGGGTGGTGAACACACAATGGGATTTATAGATGATGTAATACAGAATTGTACACCTGAAATCTATGTAATTTTATTAACAATTGTCACCCCAATAAATTAAAAAAAAAGATTTTGTTTACTAAGATCCTATTTTTAGAGGGGAAAAAAACCCTCAGATTTCTCTTTTTAACACTCCAACTTTTTTCTTTGCAATGAGACCTTTGCCTGCTGGTTAAAAATTTTAACAGTAATTGACCCTCTTTCTCCTCATTAGCATCTCAAACCTTTTAAGATGATATCTTTTTTTTTTAATTACAGCTCTGTCCCAGAAGCAGAGGTTTCTATACGTCTGTTTTCTACATAGAACTGCACAGTCCGATACTGGAGCCAATAGCCATAAGTGGCTATGTCCATTCAAATGAATTTAAATTAATTCAAATTAGCAATTGGGCTCCTCAGTAGGACTAGCCACATGGGGCCTGTGGCCAGAGGCAACTGTGTCAAATTGTGTCGATATAGACTATTTCCATCACTGCACAAAATTCTATACAGCACTTAATTCAAGAGCGTGACTTAATTTGCACAACTATACGTGGTTTGACTCCTGGACTTGAATAGAAAACAGACTACCTGAGGAAGCTCCTACGCAGAGACAAGGAAATGTGTTATGAAGAGCCCGCTCTTCAGTTGGGAGGCGCTGGTTCAGCGGTGGCCTCCTTAGTTACCAGCGGTAAGACGATCACCCTCTCTGGGCCTGAGAAGTAAGTGAGATGATGGCGGAAGTGAAAGTCCGTCCTTTCTGAACAGAGAAGTCCTCCCTAAGTGCAGGTACTACCATTATATGCACAAATTGGGTAAAAAGCTTCTCACTCTGTCAAACTATAGATCCCAATGTGCTCAACTGACCTGCAAAGACTGACTAGAACCAACATAGCAGCTGACTCTCTGTTCATTCTTCCCTCATAATTGAACACCCCTGATCTTATAAAGAAGAATCTAGTGGGTGGGTGATGGGTGTTTAATGATGACTGCTCTGCGCTGTGTTGGCACTTCAGAGATATCGGTCTGAATTCGATTTGCCAGGAGAACTGAATACAGTTGTCCCCCCTTATCTGTGGGGGATACGTTCCAAGACACCCAATGGATGCCTGAAACCACAGATAGCACCGAGTTCTATATATGCTATGTTTTCTGTGATAGTTTAATTTATAAGTTGTGCACAATAAGAGATGAACAATGATAACTAATAATAAAATAGAACAATTATAATAATGGACTGTAATAAAAGTTCTGTGGATGTGGTCTCTCTGTCACACACACACACACACACACACACACACACACAAAATACCTTATTTTACTGTACTCACTTACAGAAAGCACTTTATGGATTCCAGCGTAGCTACTCTGCACTTTGGGGCCATTATTAAGTAAAATAAGGGTGACTTGAGCATAAACACTGGGATACGGTGACAGTCAGTCTGATCACCAAGATGGCTCCTAAGTGACTAATGGGCCAGGAGCATCTACAGTGTGGAGATGGTGGGCAAGGGATCATTCACATCCTGGGCAGGACATGGTGGGACTCTCAAGAGTTCATCTGCTACTCAGAACAGCACACAGTTTAAAACTTATGAATTGTTTATTTCTAGAATTTTTCCATTTAATATTTTTTAACTAAGTTGACCATAACTGAAAGCACAGAAAGTGAAACTGCAGATAAGGGGGGACTACTGTACAGAGAAGCTCGCTGCTCACCCCAACAATCATCAGAGGCCTCCGTCACCACCTTGGGTTCATTCCTGTTCACTCTGCTGGAGGGCAGATTCCCAAACAGCGAAGGGAAGGCAGCCATCTGCTCTGTTCTTAGTTTTCCTCGCATCAGCAACACAGCTCTGAGCTGCCTACCTGCCTGCCTGCCCTCAGGTGGCCCAGAAACGTGGGCTTCCAGGCTGTCAGTCCATTCCCTGGCGAGTCAGTCCTCTGGCCTGGGCCTGCCCCCTACACACATCACCACAGTGAGACCTGTGCAGAAGTGGAATGAATGGAAACAGATCATCTTCCCTACGCCTCCCCATTCCACTTATGGAGGGTATTCTGCCCTCTGTCAGACCCAAAATCCAATTCTGTGTGGGTGGGTGTCTACACACGTGTCTATGTGTGTTCATGTGCATTATTGAGATTTACGTATATCGCCCTCCATCTTTCCTGTGGTTAACAGTGGGAATACACCCACATTCCCCTACTGTAAAGTTTAAAACCTGTGCAAATATGTATTAAACGTTCAAAGGAAAGGAGCTTGGCCCTGTGCGAAGGCTTGAGTGGCAGGTGTAGGGGGTGGAGGAGGAAAGTGACTGCTAGTTTATAGGGAGATTCTTTAGGATGATGAAAATATTCTAGCATTGATTATGGTGATAGTTGCACAAGTCTGTGAATACACTAATGCCACTGAGTTGTACACTTTATTTAAGTGGATGAAGTGCATGGTCTCCAACTTACATCTCATTCAAGTTATTAAAAAACAGAAAGTCAGATGAGGCCACACCTGTGAGTGTTGGATGACCATCAGCTCCTCCAAGGACCTAGATTCTTCCTTTTCAAAGTGTGGAGGGTGAACCCGAAACATTTCAGGTCCTGTGCCAGACCTATTAAACCCAAAGCAACCTATTAAATCTGCATATGCAAACATCCCTGGTGATTCCTGTACATGAGGGAGGCACTAAAAGGCTTCAGACTCAGGAAACAAAAGCTAAAGTGAGCTAATAATTGATAAAAATCGAGAGGAAGTACTTAACTTACACTTAACTTTTCTATTTCTTTAAATATTGCTTTGTCTTTTTAATTTATTTTGTGAATGAAGGGCAGTACGTTGAGATATTTAAATGTTTACACTTTTATTCAACCATAATAGACTTGCTTAAAACTGATCTCCAACTCTGGATCCAAGATGGCGGAGTAAACACTATGCCTGCGTCCTTCCGTGAACACATTAAAATTACAACTAAAGTATAGAACAATAAACCTGGAGAACCATCTGAAGTCTAGCCAAACAGAAGTCCTATAATTAAAAATGTAAAGAAGAAGCCAGGTGGATGTTAGTAGGAGGGACAGAGACGCAGAACAGGCCCCAAACCTCTGTGCGGTGGTTGAGAATCACCTCTTTAATCCTCATTATGCATTTTGGGCTCTTTTGAGTTGCACGATACACTTATTTAAAATTAGCTGAAATATCAATCCTTGGAGAATTTAATAAATTAGGAATTCACCAATGGCAGAAAACAAGTGTAAGTATACTATGGCGACACCTGGTGGTAAAATACGCAATAACATCATGAGCCTCCCATAATGGTGGATTCGTGAAGAAAATTAAATAAAATGGAAATTTTAAGGACCATTCCATAGAGTTAGAGACAAAATGAAGAGGTGAATATGTGGGCATGTATGTATTTCTTCTTGTGCATCAAAAGCAGAAACGACCCGTAACACAATCAACGCAGATGAGCGCTCATCGAGAACGTGTCGTTCATTCTGCTGCTTCCTGTTCTTTTCATCTAGTACAAGATAATCAGTCACTTTGCTTTCTCGCCTATAGAATAGGAAGATTTAATAATCCCTACTGAGTTTACTAAACAGTATAAGTGAAAATTGTTTTGTAAATTGTATGAATATTACGCTATACAAATGTTAGCTATTATTATAATAGAGGTAATTATTAACTTTCAGTTACAGATTTTCCTTTCAAGTAATTTTAATATTGCTTAAATATGAGATGGCATTAGTTCATGTCACTCAGGGGCTAACTACTTAAAATTACACTGTGCCCAATTCGTAAGGGTCAAAACAGCAATTCACGAGGACAGTGGTTCTCAACTGGGAGGATTTTGCCTCCCAGGGCACATCTGGCAATATCTGGACATTTTTGGTTGTCACAACTCGGTGGGGATGGGGAAGATGGCAATCCTGGCATCTAGTGGGTAGAGGCCAGGGAAGCTGCTAAACATTCTACAATGTACAGGACCGCCCCTACAACAAAGAACTATTGGCCCAAAATTCTGACAGTGCTGAGGTCGAGAAATCCTGGTTTAGGGTAATGGAAGGGAGAAAGTTTGGCCTTCTCTTTCCCACCTACTGTCCTCATCGCCACCACCGTCGAATACAAAGATTGGAAGGTAGGTTATAAATGAGAAATTCTCCAACACATAGGTAAGTGCAAGTGAGTTCACAGAGCTTGCAGGTTGGATTTTATTAAGTAGGGCATCACTCCTCTTTTTTACTTATGGAATTAAGTCCAAATGAGAGTTAGAAAAGAGTGAATATTATTTGTAATGGCCATATGCTCGGACAATGTAGATAGAGTATAGCGGTTTTTTTGAAGGGGTCAAGAATAGGGTGAGGGAACATGCCAAAAAAAGGTTTTTTTAAACTGTTTTTAGTAATCATATTGGCAGCGGTAGTATTGGTATTGTTGCTTTGAAACTGTCGTGAGTAATACAGGATAAAACAAATGAGTAAGTATGGAATGTTCTAATTCTATCATCCATTTTGTTTTTGAGAGTAATATTTTCTATGTGGAAAAATGGGTATACAAACGTGAGATAGAAGAAGTAAAAACCTTGTTGTCCTAAATTTGATTTTGAAGTACCAGTATAGACTCATGGGTTATATTATATTATATTATATTATACTATATTATATTTGCTGAAAAGGCCCAGAAACGAAACAACCACCACAATACCAATTATTATTCTGAAATACCATTTCCCACTAAAAGAAACCAAGGCTTCTTGAAGAAATGACTGATTCCTGGTTTGGGACAGGAAATGTACACACTGACCCTTGTCATATCATCCTGTCATATCAGATAGCAATGAAGCAATGGAAGACCACTAGGTCCTGGAAGAAGAATGTAGGAATCAATTGCAAGAGACATCCACTTGCCAAAGATGGGACAATTTCTACTTCAATAAGTTCAAGGGATTGAAATTGTTTAGATCCAAATGTTCATAATTATATATTTTTTAAAAACTTAAATGATCACATTTGAAAGATGTTAAGGAACCAGCTTGAAAACATTGGTACATAATGCGAAAGAATCATGCATTTTTCTTGCTTTTCCTACATCAGTTGTATCACTGGGAAACCAAACAGTGGATTAAGGGAGGTATCTCTTTATGAAAGTATCACACCTAATAAATGAAAAAGAAGTGATAGGATTAAAGTGTTACTATTTTGCAACTCCCAATGAATTGATGGATTTAGGCATTAAGTATCCAATGGTCGCTAACATAACAAAAGGGAGTCAACCAGGTATTTGTGCCTCCTCATTCAAGGTCACATTACCACCTGTGGTCTTGCCAAAGGGATTGAGCCTCAGCTTGATTCAGCTGCCAATTGGTAGAAAATCCAGAACACGTTGAACTACATACACCAAGCGTTATGTTGTCAACAATATCCAGATGATAGGAAATTTCACAAATCAAAGGACTCATGTTTTCCAACAGATAAATTGTGAGACTGAGAAAGGGATCAGGGGAAACTTGAAGATTTAGAGACTTTAAATCATATCAAACATATAAAGTGGACAGCTATAGAGTCCCAGGGTATTTACTTGGGTGAAAGAACTATAAAGAAACACAAACAAGAAGCTATCTTACTGGTTACTTGGGGGAAAGATATGATTGAGATGGAACAAATGGAGGGTCTTCTTAGTAGCTGGCAAATTCTACGTCTTGACCTGGGTGGTAGTTACAAGGGTGTTATAATGATTCACTAATAAATGCCTTATAATTAAATATTAATATAATACTATGTCAATATCAAATTAAATGTAAATTTAGTAACCTAATATTGAATATTAGTTTTACAGAAAGATTAAATTAAATATTAATTACATGCCTTATGATAATTCATTACATTATCCATCCATTTTTGTGTGATTTTACGAGTCTGTGTTTTGTTTTCCAACACAAAGTTTTCAAATAATATAAAGAAATTGGATGGCAGAAATTTGTAGAATCTTCTCAGAGCAATACAAATACACAATGGACTTTTGTTCTGATTTTACACTCACCTTTCTAGTGTGTAATGCAATGATAATTATTTGGATTGACCACTAGGCTGTGTTCTTTGTTGCCACAGGATCTGTGCTTACACTGATAAAAAGGGGATTTTAAATGTGTATGTAATGCCGCATGAGTATTAGGATAAGGAAAGTGATTATCCTTCGATCTACTTCAGTGAGTGTTCAGTGCCAGCAATTTTTATTTGGAAAGTTAGAGCCAACATGTCAATACAGTGTACATACGAAAATACTGTAGCTTTCTCCTTTAAAATGCCTTCGTTTAGTTCATAAGTTACAATGATAAACCCTCATACACCATTATAACAAAACATTAAGACCTAACATGTGGAGAATGAAAGGTAAAGTTTTCAGAGTGGTCTTCTGGTAAGAGATGATAGCCCACTGGTGATGGGGACAGAGACACTTAACATTCTTGGCTCAAATACATCCCCCACCACTGTGGGGGGACTGAGAATAACACAGCACCAGGGCCAGTGAAGAATGAGAGATGATCCTTGAAGGGCCAAGGCTTTGGGGTGAGGCCAGTTGTGACTGCTCATCCAAGAACGCTCTTTCCTTATGTGCGTGCGGAAAGGGCTGCTGTTCATACAATTTAGTTGATATGAGCTCAGTCTAAGCTTGACAGGCCTGCATCTTAAGTGAGAAAGAGTGGTTCTCCTGTAATAGCTGCTTATCTATTCTCAAAGGGGAGAACAAGTGATACAACATCTTTCTGTTAATAAAAGCCTCAGATGGTTTGTACTGCTAAGGAAATAAAAAGCTTATGCATCGTTCAGAGGCTGAGAAAAAAAGATACTTTGAGTTTTAGAATTTTTCTCCAAAGCTGCCATAAATAGCACAACAGTGAATCTTCACCTTTAATCCTAATAATTATTATGTCAGTTTGCTATAACCTCTCCAGCCATCCCCAAAGTGTGATACAGCGTTCATGGGTACATCTGTATACATGCGCTAGAATGGATTAGAATTACTCATGCTGGTTACTTTTTTGAGATTTCATATATTCGTCCATTAGAAACACTTTGGGGTCAGATATCCTTCCCACTCTGATGACAGTACCTTGGCGGTGGACAGGTGGGATGCTGACTGACAGTGACAGCTAAAGAATCTCCACTCGGGTGGACACCATGGCTTTTCCCTGATCCCTAATGCTCTTTATGGATCCCATTCCTCACTCCCAGAACCAAAACCCAGACTCTCTCACTCTAGGATGTTCCCAGGTGCCTGAGGAACACACTCTGTTCCCAGCTTGCCCCTGGTTTGGGTGCCCTGCCCGCCTCACGCCCCATGTGGCGCCCTCCTGGATCCAGACATCTCCCTCTCTCCT
Organism: Rhinolophus sinicus; assembly: GCF_057876585.1. Taxonomy (NCBI): domain Eukaryota; kingdom Metazoa; phylum Chordata; class Mammalia; order Chiroptera; family Rhinolophidae; genus Rhinolophus; species Rhinolophus sinicus. The sequence continues at coordinate 53,298,125 of NC_142506.1, forward strand.
GGTGTGATGCATGTGCGGTGGGTAAGAAAAGGCTCTGGACTCCGACAGAACCAAGTTCAGCCACTGTTATGTGACCTTGGGCAAATGATTTAACCTCTCTAAGCCTCAGTGTCCTTTTCCATTAAATAAGGATGATGAGTATAATAATGTTCACCTATTGTTGATCTTTTACAAAGCAAACACTCCCCTGTAAACAGCACCCAAGTAAAGAAATAGAACAGCCAGCACCCAGCACTGCTGCCTCCTTCCATTCTCTGACCCCAACCCCCAACTTCTAGACCATGGATTCATTTTGTCTCTGTTGGAACGTTATACAAATGGTAACATACAACATATACATTTTCACATCTGATTTTTTCCCCACTCAACCTTCTATTTCTGAGATTCACCCAGGTTGTCACATTAGCAATAATTCTTTTGTTCTCATTCTACAGCGGATGCGCACTTTCCAGTTTGGGTCATTACCAAGGGAGCTGCTAGGAACATGCCAAATGTAGTATTAAGCAGTAAAAAATAAACATGCTAAATCTCTCCTGAACTGGAGTTGCATAAAGCTCTCAACTTAAATATTACACATGGGATAGAGTTATTACTGACAAGTAACATGGCAGACTGGAAAAGAATATAAGGTTTTAGACAAGACACACTTAACATTGAATTCCGGACTTTCCACTTACCAATAGTGTGACTTGGGCAGTTATTTGACCTCTTTGAGAATCAATTTCTTCACCTACAAACTAGTAACAAAAATATTTCCCTCATTTGGCAGTAGAGATGGTTACTCGAGATGGTACCTGCAACGACCCTGGCAGGGTGCGTAGTACATATAAAGGTGAGTTTGCACAGTTCCTAACTACATTTAGGGGCAGGAGAAGAGCACAGGTGCAAAGGAAGGAGACCCTTCTCTCCTGGATGCATTTACTCAAGGTATTTAAACATATCTCCTGGAAATATTGTTATTATAAAATTAACAAAGGACAGAGAAATTTTTAAAATTTCAAAATGTTTGTCCAACTGAAAAAAATTAATCTAACTGCATATCCAGTTGGTGGCATATCCACACAGAGAAAGACTGAAATACAGCATTGACTACATATCCCTAGTGGGATGGAATCTAGGACAAAAAGTAGATATAGATGACAGATAGAGCAAATCTTAGGAACCAAGACTTTTAGCATAAAAGACATGAGTATAACATCCAGAAAAGTTCAATTAAAACCCTGTAACCCACTAATATGTACTATATTTAGTAGGCAGTAACTGTCTACTGAAAAAGCTAAGAAGCAGTGACATCTATTACTGTGTTTCCCCGAAAACAAGATCTAGCCGGACCATCAGCTCTAATGCGTCTCTTGGAGCAAAAATTAATATAAGACCTGGTCTCATTTTACTATAATATAAGACCGGGTCAATATAATATAATATAATATAATATAATATAATATAATATAATATAATATAATATAATATAATATAATATAATATAATATAATATAGCATAATATAAATACAGGGCATAATATAATACTGGGTATAATATAATGTATTATAATATAATATCGGCTCTTATATTAATTTTTGCTCCAAAAGACTCATTAGAGCTGACGGTCCAGCTAGGTCTTATTTTCGGGGAAACAGGGTAGCAATGGGCATCCCTAGGGCCCAAATTCTAAATGTCCTAATTTGAATATCAGTATGAAGTCAGTATTTAACAAAATGTTTCTTTCCACCTCTGTCCACTGAAAGAGCAATGGCACCCCCGTAACTGAGCTCAACTAGCAACCGGTTCTTGGTTTCCAAATACTATACCCACTAAAAACAAACAAACAAAAACAGAGCTCTTTGGAGAAATGGTTGAGCCCAGGTCCATGGCAGAAAATGTACAAGATGCTTGTTCCAGGGACATCTGTTATGTCAGGAAGTAAGGAAACTATCAAAAACTTCTGAGACCTTTATCAAAGATACAGGAACCAACTTGATGAGCCAAAAATCAAACAATTTGAATGTCAAAAAGAATAATGGCTACAATGGGTTTAAAAAAAATTATAAAAATCCAAGTTCATAATGACACCAATCATCCCTCCTCAAAAACAAAACAAACTAACTAAAAAAACTTATTGTCTGTCTTTGGAGCTTGCTATAGTAACAACATATTTTTCTGAAAATTGGTAAATGAAGGAAACGAGTCAAGCATTTATCCTGCCTTCCTATTCAGCCTGTACTTCAAGGTAACCAAATAACTGATGAAGGAAAGTTCTTCTTTCTAGAAGTCCAGTTAATAAAACCAGAAAGCATGATAGCCACTAATTAAATAATGGGTCTAGGCCACAATCATCAATAGCTACGAAAACCGTCAGCTGCAAGGCTGATGAAGGGATCAGGCCGACCCCACATCAACTGACCGTCTTTGCCAGTGAGAAATAGGAAGTCCATGGCACCACTATGATTTATTCTTGCCAGTGAACCTGAATTTAGTCAAGCCTCTGGAGCTACCTACCAGCCTACAGGAAATCGAAAGGTAGAGGAACAAGTTAAATGACACAACAGAAATTAATCAGCCAAATCCAACATGGGGGGGGGGGGGAATTCCACAGGCAAATTGACCTGTTGCTTCAACAAAGAAATGCCATGAATAAAAAAGGAATGTAGAAGAGGTGATTAAAATAGACTTACAAGAGCAACAAAAGGCAGTTTGTGAACCTTGTGTGGGTCCTGATTTGAACAAATCAGCTGTAAAAAGACATTTTGGAGACATTCAGGGAAATGTGAATATAGACTGAGTTTGTTAATATTATTGGTAATTTTATTAGATGTAATAATATCATTAAGGGCATATATTTTTAAATGCCCTTATCTCTCAGAGATAGCTACTTAAGATTTATAGTAAAATAATACAATGCCTGTGATTTGTTTTAAAATAGTCTAGCAAAAAAAAAAATGTGTAGGGTGATATAAATGAAAAAAGATGGGTCAAAGTTGACTGGTGACGCTCGATGAAGGATACTTGAGAGCCCATTATGTTATTCCCTCTATTTTGGGGCATGTTTGAAATCTCTTAAAATAAAATAAAAATTAATTCTATCAAGAATTTAAATTTATGCCACTGTAAATTACCTCAAATCTCATTAATTTGGACTAATGGAAATCAAGGTCAGACTAAATTTTTTTCAGTTATAACTCAAATTTTAGAATAATTATTTTCCACTCTTTTTCATTTTCATTTTTAACAGACTGGCTGTTATCTTTATTAGTCACGAGTTCTAAAGAGTCTGTACATAAAATGTCAATTATCATATCCTGATGTTTAATGTAACCCTTTTCATTGTCATAGTTTCCGCAAGGGTTCCAAAGACCAGATAGTAAACAAGAGGTGCCAAGTTACCCACTTTGTCAACTGAGATTCTGCGGTAGCTAAACTCTACCATCTACACCAGACTTGTAAAGTGAGAAATCCAAGCCAGTTCCACCAGCATTAGATGCCCACTGTCTTCTAACTTTATGAAGAGGTCAAGAGACTTTCCTGGGAGCTGTGCTGTGTATCCCCTTCGCACTCCACCATGGGGGAAGGGATGAGGGTCCTTTCTCCTCACTCAAGCCTGTGAGAAGGGCTCCAAAAGTCCCTTGAGAGAAATTAGAGTTGGGGGGGACATGAAGGTGGGCATCTAAGGGGAGAGCCATGGCAGAACTGCCCCTGTCTGTGGGCAGAGTGAAGAGAATCACTTGGGACTGAGCTGTGCTTCCACTGAGGCAGGGCAAAGGGGAAGTTTCCAGGAGGCATATGTGGACGCCCTGCTGGGCACTGCCTAGTGTCATCCAAGGACTTCACTAAGAGCTCCACCTAGAGGTGGGGCCAGAAGGGCCCCACTTGCTCCCACCATCACCAGATTACACTCCTGTCCGCCATGGGACACACTGCTCTTTCCCCCATTTCACTGTCTCCCCAACTCCACACAGAGGGGTCAGACGCTGTTGCTGGTTTCTCAGCCTTGGGAAAGGGGGAATTTGGAATTTCAATGTAACTATTAATGAGACTTTAAAATTTCCTGAAATGAGGTTATGAGGATGACAGATATAGAAACCAAAAAAGCTATTGGGACATATCCATAATTTTATCCATAAGAGAGAATGGGTCCACAAAGTAAGTTTAATTAAATGTTTTATACTTCCCTACTAAGTCCAGCTTTTTTCAACAAACCACTTAAAATATTTCTAAAATCTTGGCAATAACTTAGAGAGCCAGGAGGGAAATGGCACTGGATGAGCCTGGAGAATTGGGGGACCCCGTGATGAGGGGCACCTAGGGCAGGTCCTTGCTATGAGTTTTGGTCTTTATTTTAAAAATATAAAGAGCCACTGAAAGGTTTTAGGGGGTGGATTACAAGATAGGATTTTTTGTGTTGTGGCTGCAATGGAGCGAATGGTTCAGGGATGGAAGGAGGCTGGGGTAGAAGCAGGAAAACCAATTAGGAACCTATTGTAACCAGCTGAATGACGCTGGTGATTCTGATGGAGATAAGGAAGATGGAAAGAAGTGAGTAGATAGATTTATTTAGATAATCAAATCTATAGGACTTGCTAATAATTAGCTATGGGTGGGGGGGTAAAGGGGGGAGTGATGGTGACGGGGGTGGGGGTGGCGGGGGGGAGAAGAGATGATTCCTGTGTTTCTGGACTGAATACCTGGGTAAGTGTCATGCCTGTTAATAAAGAACACAATGGGCGGGGAGGGTTGGTGGGAAAGATGATGAGCTTAATTCTAAATCTGTGAAGTTGAAGTATCTGTGAGAGATCTAAGGAGAGCTGTCAGGTTAGTAGCAGAGCCTGGAGTTCAGAAAAAAGGATGGAGCCACAGGCCCACACTGGCAGCTATGGAAGTGGATGGTGAGGGCAGCCTTGGGAGGGCTGGGCCTTCAGGGCAATGTAGGAACTGGTATCAGGGTAAAGGGAAAAGCCCCAAGGAAATGAGATAATAGAGAAGAAAAATCCAGCAAAGAAAATGTCAAACTTGAGGCTGAAGAGCAACCAAGAAGAGTAAGAAAGGGCAGTGGCATCAATGCTTAGGGAGGAATAAACCACAATGTTAGATGTTGTTGAATGACCTCTCGAAATCAAGAATGGAGAAGGGCCTTTGAGAGTTCTTATATTTTTGGAATAGATACTGAGATATTTGGGGGTAAACAATATGAAAGCTGGTGTTTCTTCATCATAATCCTGGGGTGGCGTGAGAGGGAGCTGTGGGGATACCTGAAAGGAGATTGGCCACAAGTTGTGGGAGCCAGCGGCTGAGGCCGTGGAAGTCCACAGCACCGTTCTCTCCACGTATGTCTGTGTGGGAAATTTTCCATAACAACACGTTTTTATTATTTTCCCTTAATAAACAATGCCTTTGGATGTATCATCATGAAGATCACGAGTCACTTCTGCAGAAATCGTTTTTGTGAAGGCAAAAGCCAGATGGAATAGCAGTAACTGAAGGTTAGGTTATAAAGACAGTCTAGTGTAGGCAACAGACGCCGTGAAGAAATGTAGCTGTGGAGGGGAGGAGACAGGCAGTAGACAGAGAAGGCTGTGCATGGAAAGAGGATGTTTTTCTTTCACAGACTGGAGAGATTGCAGCTTGATTATATCCTGATAGGGCTGAGCCAGCAAACAAGGAAGGAAGAGATGGAATGAAGACTCGAGGTGAAGAAATTGACCTTAGATTTAATGGAACGGCTCTTTCTCTGGTGCAGAAGAAAATAAGTGGGAGAGGGTGCCGGACACCAGAGATGAGTGACAGGAGCATATGCTTCTATTTTCCTCTCAATTACAGGGTGAGAGCATCTACTGAGGGGGAGTGCAGGTGAAGGGGTCTGAAGTTTAAAAACAGCGGAGAATGTTTGAAAATGAGAGAATTCACCAGGAAAGCAGGGTTGGGCCGTGTTGCGAGTCCAGGAGACATCGGTGAACATGAAAACTCTATGCCCTGTTTTGTGGGGATTTTCCAGCACCACTCAGCTGCCTGGGTCTGAGCTCACAATGGAAGGATGTCCAGGTTCACCTCGCTGTTGGAGATTGGCCAAGGATGCAAATAGAAGCACAAACACAGGAGTTGAGAACCGCGATCCTTATCTCTTGTGGCAGGCCAAATCGCCCCCACACCTAGCAGTTTAAAACAACAAGCATTTATTATCTCCCACAGTTTCTGAGCAGCAGGAATCTGGAGCAGGGAAGCTAAGCAGAATCGGCTGTGGTGGCGCTCAGGAGGCTGCCTTCTTAGGCTGATGGCTGGAGAACCCACCTCCACGCTCACTCATGTGGTTGCTGACAGGCCTGTTTACTGCTGACTTGGCGGGGGCTAGTTTCTCACCTTTTGGGCCTCCCCAGAGGGCTGCATATAACATGGTAGCTTGCTTCCCCCAGAGTGGGGGGGGGGGGGGGGGGGGAGAGAGAGAGAGAGAGAGAGAGAGAGAGAGAGAGAGAGAGAGAGAGAGAGAGAGAGAGAGAGCCTGCCTGAGACAGTATCATTTCACAGCACTCCTTTTGCCCATCTCCCCTCACTAAAAGTCAGCTTCCTGAGAGAAGCTTACTTTTCTGCTTTGCTCATCGCCATATCCTCTGGGCCTAGAGGAGTTCCAAGCACAAAGCAGATGATCAAAAAAGATCTGTAAATAAATGAGGGAGGGAGTGAGTGAGTGAAACCCACCGGAGAAAGTGTTACTACCAACTTACTGACAAACTCTTTGGGGTGAAGAGGGATGTAGTTTCCAGGGGCTGTTTTATTAGTTTGCACAGACATTTAATGGCTCCCTGACTGTAGGCTGCTACTTTTTCATCCTCTCTCTCCTTTTGTCTTCCTTTTTCACAAATTTAATTAGTTTGTGTTACTGCCAGTGAAACGATTCTCAGAGTTATGTCTTAACATCATGTGCCTTTGGAAAATCACACTCAAATCCTAACACAAATATCCCATTCTAAATGCAAAAGGTAAGTTCCACAGAGTATTGCTGCAAAGAAAATGTCCACTTAAAATTCTCCTTTTCAATGTAACAGGAGAAATGAGTCTTGACCCCCGCCCCCCCGCAAAAAAAAGTTGGTCCCTAGAGGGATGGATAAAAGCATATGGAATGATTCCAACTTTTTGGAAACCACACATCGTTAGGGAAAACTCCCTTTTGAAATGGTAACATTCAAAATGTTAAACCTGGTGGAAAAAATACTAATACCTTATGTTTTATCAGCACTGGGGTTGATACACTTACGTCACCATCCAGAATTGTTTGGGATGGCAGGTGATGAGGGCCACCGAAGGGCTGGAGGGCTGTGGTTAAAATGAGTATCTTGGGCTCACAGTCCCAGCTCTGTGCTTTCGAGCTGTGTGACCCTGAGCCAGTTATTTGACCTCTCTGAACCTCAATTTCCTCCTCTGAATAATGCGGTATTAATGTTTCCCTCACAGGATTATGAGGATTAGGTGAAAAACCCTTAGAAAACCTGAGATTGTAAGTTAGCTAATATTGATTAGTGTCTCTATTTTTACAGATTAGAGACTGAGGGTCAGAAAAGTTCTGAGATTTGCTTAAGGTCACATACCCAGGAGGCATCAGAGTTTTGACTCATTCCCAGAAATTGAGTGCTCTATCCACCGTACAATTATCTCCCATTTAACCATGAGAGTATACGGCTATGCTTCGAAAAGGTCAAAAATAAGAATGCTAAAATTATAGACCACAATCAGAAACTGACAATAAGAACAGCTGTTTTTACCTTCTCACAGCGTTCCCACTCTAGAGAGAGCAAATCTCCAAAGCTCTAGAGATTTAAGTGGGTATTAACCAGCAACCATATTTCATACTTTGAAATGACAACTAAGTAGTTCTCTTAGGGATTGGGATTTGTTTCTTTTCTTTTTTTTAACATCGCCCCTTCTTACTGTCCTTTGTAACCAGATGCAACTCTATAGTATCTTACAAAACTACTCGATTCTCATTCACCATAGTTATGTTCTATACAGTCGCTCCCAAAGACTGAGTTAGTGAATTCCCAGGGGAAATACAGGGTTAGGTTCCAGGGAGCCTCTGGTCACAACATTTTTGTCAATCAATCAATACATAACCTGGTCTATGTGTGTTTCTGTTTCAAGCCACCTAATTTAATAAGCATTGTTGGTTCATGGACATTGAACTCAAGGCCAGCAGCGCTGTATCTCACACCTGAACGAAGCTTATCTAACACACTTGCTTCCTCTGTAAAGCACATCACAGCCTTTGTGCTCAGGAACCCTTGACAGCACCGCAGCTTTCCATTTGCAGGACATTTTATATAGCAAAATCCCCAAAGAAAATACAAAAATGCAAAAAAAGAAAAAAAGCAACCCCAAAACAAACAAACAAACAAAAAACACCAAGGCATTAAAGAACCATGAAAGGAACATTTAACTTACAGTATTAGAGCTAATACAAGAAGACAGAGTGTCACCTTATTCAGTCTCAGTTGGAAACGAACGCACCGAGCAACTCAAAAATGTCACCACTCTGTGTATGACTGTAAATGACCGTAAAAGTGCCACAAGTATTGATATGGGCGTTACAAATAAATTTTAGCAAGGAGGTGAATTTGCAAATATGGAATCTGCAAATAACTAGGAAAGACCGTACATACGTGGAACAGAAAGAGGCAGACAAGTACTCCAGTCGATCTTAGCTCTTCTGACTGTGAAGGAAAGAAGACTGGATTAAATGAGGTCTAAATTTCCTCCTGGCACTAACATTCAACGACACACCTAATGAATGACTCTCAGGTGAGCATGGGACATAGACCTTCATGTAGCCTGTAAGACCGTGCAGCTTATAGAACCAACTTGTGACTCCAGGCAAATTCGTCATCTCTCAATCTCACATTTTTCTTTATAACATGAAAACATCTATCTCATGGAGTGGCTGGGAAAAAATGAAATGGAATAACAAATAAAATCATAATATGTGCAAAGTACCTGGAACATAGTGAGCACTAAAATGTTAACTCTTCTTTCCTAAGTACCTATTGGTTTCTACATTGATAATAAAGTATGTCAAGATTGTTCCTGAGTTATTGCCTTTTAGTAGGTTAAACGTGGCCTTCCCAGGCACAGCAGGTAGTCAAGATTTCCCTGGCTTACTCATTTACTGATTCACTCATCCATTCTTTCTACAAATATCTACAGACTACCTACTATGTGCCAGAAACTGAGAATGAAATTGTTAAGTATTTGCTAAGAGCTTATGGTCAAGCGTATGTGGGGGCAGGCAATAAACCAATATCTAATGCGATGTATCCTGACAATCATGGTTAAGCAGAGAAATAAAGTGGGCTAAAAAGATAGAGAGTCATGGAAGGAAGAGTGTTTCCTTAGTTAGAGTGGTCAGAGAAGGTCTCTTTAAGGATGTGCATTTGAGCAGAGACCTGAATGGTGAGAAGGACAGAACCAGGAGACGTCCAGGCTGGGGAAAGGCACTCCAGGCCGTGAAAGAAGAATGAGCGTGTGTGTTGGATAAACGTGGAGGCCAGTGGGGCCTGAGTGTAGGATGCAGAGGGGAAAGCAGCAGATGAGATCAGAGTGGTAAGAGAGGCCCGCTGATGGCGGCCAAGCAGACCATACTAAGGACTTTGACTCCATTCTAAATAGTATGATGAGCCAGCCAGTGGTGTTGGGTGTAGGGGAATGACTGTTCGGATTTGTGTTGAAGGAATAACTGACTCTGGTTGTTGTGTGGGGGAAGAAGACCACATATGAGGGTCTAGAGTGGAGGCTGAAAGACCAACAAGGAGGATGCCCAGCAAAGCAGGCAGGAGGCGTGGTGGCCTATCCAGGGTGGTCAGCTCATGTGTAACAGAGCTGGTGCTGGGTTTACCACGCTCATTACGTTCATGATGCATGAATTATTTATTAATAGCTGGTGTGGTAATTCGGGACTCTGTACCCAAGTTTCACTATAACTGGCCCTAAACAAACTTGAGGGAGGAAAAAGCAAAAAAGCAAAGTTTCTCAAAACCACCCCTTTTCCCTCTCACATCTCTTTTCCCAATTTAAGGGAGCTTTTCTGAGGGTAAAGGGTACCCTCACTCTGCAAGCCCTTTAAAAAGTATAGAATACATTTGAAATGTATTTCATGAATTCTTTACATTTGGATAAATGTCTGTTGGATGAATTTAAATTGCCTTTTATATGTGATTCTAAACATATTTTAAATCTTTAAAAAGCAAAAAATGCGCTGACCTCTTGATCACGCAGCTTAAATACCGTAATAGACTATAAGGTAGTCACATATCCCTCCCTTCCCACACGAGGAAACACTTGCCTGTATCTGGTATTACCACTTCTAGGTATCTCTTTATGCTTTTAACTACAAATATATGCACCCGAACATATATAGTATTATTTTGCATGATTTTAAGTTTTACGTGAATGGTATCATACTTTATATATTTTTGTGCTACTTGTATTTTATTTAACGTTATGTTTGTAAGAATGTTGATATCTTCCTGTAGTTCATTTTCACGAATATATATATTTTTATTGATGATGTTACCACAATTAATTTATCCATTCTCCTGTTCAAGAACATTCGAGTTGTTTCCAGTATTTTTGTTATTAGAGACAAGCTACTATGAAAATTCGCACACATGCCCCTTTTATACACGAGCAAAGTTGAATGTCGAGTCTTGCTATTTGAAATATGGCCCCAAGACCAGCAGTATCAGCATTACTTGAGTGCTTGCAAGAAATGCAGACCCTTGGGCCCCCACGAGAACTACTGAATTACAATCTGCCTTTTAACAATACTGCCAGGAGAGCTGTACGCACAAAACAAGTTTAAGGAATATTGGTCTATAGGAAGCAGTACTTCTCAAACTATCTACGATGAATCAGTTCTGTTTTGGTTTCTAAATTTTCAATCTGTTACAGGCTGATAGTTTGTAAAATCATATGCTTGGATATTTCAACAACATTAAGTTGCTATAAAGGTTTCTCAACACTTATTTCAATTTCTGTACTTACCTTCATGCGGACCAGTCACATTTGGTGGGCTGGCAGGGGTCAGCGAACTAACATAGGGTATGTACTTAGGAGTGGAATCACCGAATCATCTGGCGCTCTCGTCCTCAGCTGTACAGGATAATGCCAAATTGTTTCTCAAAGTAATTGTATCGATATGTGTTCCCACCTGCAGCTTATGAGAACGATGGGTGTGAAATAGCATCTCACTGACACTTTAATTTACATTTCCCTGTTGCCCTTGTTTTGGAAGACTATTCTGGCAGTTTCCAATCATATGTTTTTCTAAGGCATAATCTTCTCATAGATTTAGCTTTACTCCAATTTATAATTATTTCTGATTTATAATTAATTATAAATTATACCACCCCCCCAACAATAAGATTCAACCATTGGAATATGGATATTTGCTAAAAATATATGTCCCTTTGGTTCTTAAAACAACTATCTCATTGGTTTTTCAAATATGCTCAGTTCACCTGTATTTTCAAATATGTACAATGTTTAGTCTTTAAGGTTGTGACGGAGTAGATAAGAGTTATGCTCTAAATAAAGTATAAGCTTTTTTTAAAAAATGAGATTTTAGTCTTATTTTTTCAGTAAGATTGAAAAATAATAATACAAAGCACTAAGTACTTTTCGTAACAGGTTTGCCGTTGGAACACAGGTGTGAACACCACCACTAAATCTAAGCCAAAATAGGAAAGGAAAAGATTCATATCAACATCGTTGTCACTGGACATGTAGATTCCAGCAAATCTACCACCACTGGTCATCTTATCTACAAATGTGGTGGGATCGACAAAAGAACCATTGAATAATTTGAGAAGGAGGCTGCTGAGATGAGAAAGGGCTCCTTCAAGTAATGCCTGGGCCTTGGATAAATGGAAAGCAGCATGTGAGCGTGGGATCACCATTGATACCCCCTGTGGAAGCTGGAGACTACCACGTATCATGTGACCATTGTCGATGCCCCAGGACACAGAGACTTTATCAAAAACATGATTACAGCCACATCTCAGGCTGTTCTGATTGATGCTACTGGTGTTGGTGAATCTGAGGCAGGTGTCTCAAAGAAAGAGTAGGCAGATCCGTGAGCATGCCATTCGGGTTGTACACTGGGTGTGAAACAACTAATTGCTGCTGTTAACAAACTAGGTTCCACTGGGCTGCCCTATATCCAGAAGAAATATGAGGAAATCGTAAGGAAGTCAGCACCTACATTAAGAAAACTGGCTGTAATCCTGGCACCGTAGCATTTGTGCCAATTTCTGGTTGGAATGGTGACAATGTGCTGGAGCCAAGTGCTAAGATGCTTTGGTTTAAGGGATGGAAAGTCACCTGTAAAGATGGCAATACCAGTGGAACCACACTGCTTGAAGCTCTGGATTGCATCCTGCCACCAACTCATCCAACTGACAAGCCCTTGCGTCTGCCCCTCCAGAATGCCTACAAAATTGGTGGCATTGGTCCTGTCCCTGTGGGCCCAGTGGAGACTGGTGTTCTCAAACCCGGCATGGGGGTCACCTTTGCTCCAGTCAATGTTACCACTGAAGTAAAGTCTGTTGAAATGTACCATGAAGTTTGAGTGAAGCTGTTCCAGGGGACATTGTGGGCTTCAATGTTAAGAACATGTCTGACAAAGACATTCGTAGTGGCAATGTGGCTGGTGACAGCAAAAAATAACCCATCGATGGAAGCAGCTGGCTTCATGGCTCAGGTGATTACCCTGAACCATCCAGACCAAATCAGTGCTGGAAACATACCGTACCTGTGCTGGACTGTCATTGAGACTCCCTGGTTCTTGCCCTCAAGACAATTGGGAGATGACACATTAATGGTGAGGTAACTAACAATTCAAACTAGTAAATAATCTCCAAGTCACTTTGCAGACAGTAAGCACTATGGGAGTTGAGATGATTTATTGAACATTACCTAACACTAGGCATTCTGCTGAACACTTTATCATTTGATGTCACAATAATTACAGAAAAGGAATTATCATTATTCTCAATTTACAGCTAAAGCACTGAGAGATTATAGAAGTTCAAAGTCAAAGAGCTGGTAACTCTTGGCTACCAGAGTGTGCACTCTTTACCACTGCTCAGGAAGAGAGGGGATCACCTCAAGTTAAGGTGGTCTGGGAGGCTTCATGGCTGAGCGGTGACAGAGCTGGGCCTTGAGACTGGAGCAGGATGAGACGTGCAACAGCAATTGAGAGGCTGCCCTTGAGAAGATGGCCAAGCAGATAATATCTGTCAATCACCCATTGCAGAAGCAGCTTTCAGAAAACTTATGACTGATAAAAACATTTCAGATAACTCAAGGATAGACAGTGCAGCACAGTCCACTAAAACAGGAAATAGCAAAGTCACCAAAGACCTTGTCTGCTCTGATTATATACTGTGTATGGATGAAAGCAGTCTGAAAGATTTGAGTTGAAAAAGTAACTTGCAAGTTAAAACTGCAAAACTAAAACTGAACGACTTGGGAGCTATGATCCACAAAAACAATGTATTATTGAAAAACCCTACTATGGGAATGATTCCAACTTTGAGACTGTGTATCCGATGATGTTGTCTGCGTCCATTCATGGCTGAGGACCAACAGTGATGGACAACCCTACAGTGCAGCTCTACATTTCTCAATCCCCATGTTAAAGTGCAACAATGTTCCATAGCTCAAGGCCTCACTGTTTCTTCAGTTGACTTATTGTTTCTTATCTTAAAAAACAACTATAGATGGAAATCACTTGTCAGGCCACAGTGTAAAGCAAAACAAAACAAAACTAAAAATTAATACCAAAAGCATATCCAAACATATTCACTTGGAGAAATGAAAGCTGAAATTATAGAAAACTTAGGAAATAATGATAATAGGAACATAACCTGTCAACATCTATGATGTAACATATGATGAAATGATTCTCAGAGGAAATTTTATCGCCTTAAATACATTCATTAGAAACCAAGAAAGATGGAGAATAACTGAAGTAAATACTTGATTCGAAAGCTATAAAAAAGACAATAAAACAGAAAAATGTAAACTATAACAGAAAAAAATAGACTTGGTCAATAATACCAAAAGTTGGTCTTTTAAGAAATAGGAAAAGAGATAATCAAAATTGTTACCAAGAAAATTAGCAATATAAAGATTGTTTTCAAAATTATGAGTTTTTATTATGGGAGTCAAGAAGGCCTACTTAAGCAAGACACTAGATCAAAAACCATAAAAGAAAATATTAACAGATTGGACTCCATAAAAAAAGGTTAAAATGTTTGACAAACTAAATACTTTGAAAATTAATAAACAGAAATCTCATTTAAAATAGAGTTGGTTCAACTAATTGTTACCAAATATGTTTTATTAATATTTTTTAAATACCCAACCTGTGTAATAAACTGCGTATGTTAAAAAAAAAAAAAAAAAAATTCAGTCCTGAGACTAGAAAACAGAACTCTAATGAAGGTATCATTCAATGCACACTACTGACCCCAACTGGAAGAGATATACCTTGCATCTCATGATAACTACATGACTACTTCATGAGGAGGAAGAAAAGATTCCCCCTTGCCCAGTAGTAGTTCAGCTAATGGGAGACCACAATAACTCAGCCAATGAAAAGTCACTATACTTTGAACTTTCAGTTTCCTCCAATGGAATCCTCCTTTACAGCAATCCCACCCAAGTGGATAATCTGCAAGTTAAAACTTGCCAAGAGACTTCCTCTTCCTTGTTTCTCTGGACTAGTTGTGGTTGGTCCCATTAAATTGCATGTCCCAAATTGCAATTCTTTGTTGTTCCTGAGGGAAAAAAAAGCTTTTGCTGGAGAAATATCTATTTGTTTAAAGTCAACAACTCCATAAACAAAATTAACAAATAAGTAAACTAAAAGAAAGTATCTGTTACAAATATAAGGGTTAAAAGCCGTAATTGCAAAGAGCTGCTATAAACAAATAAAATCACATACACAACCATATTTCTTAATGCACAAAAGCTATACGAAGTTCATTCTAAAAAAGAATGACCAATAAGTATTTGAAAGAATGCTCAACCATATTAGTAATCAGGAAAGTTTAAAGCAGTAAGATACCATTTTTCACTCATCAGGTAAGTAAAAATTTTAAAACACAATAATATGCAGTGTTTAAAAGGTGGTGAAGCACCAGGCACTCTATCTATTGTTCATGGGGAATGTAAATTGGCAGTCTTTTTGCAGGACAACTTAGCAGTAAGCATTAAATGTTTCAATGTGCATACTCCTTTGAATGAGTTAGACCACTTCCAGAAATCTGTCATATAGAAATACTTGAACATGTGCACAAAGATCTATGCATAAAGATGCTCACTGAAGTTTTTTTTTTTTTTTTGATTAGTGAAAAAATGGAAACTTTCTATATGTCAGTCAGAAGGAAAATGATTAAAGGATTGCTGAGCAGCCTTTAAAATGAATGAGTAAATCTATAGCTACATCAATTTCCTAGATACAGTGTTAAATGGTGAAAAGTAAATTACTGAATGCAAATTACATAGTGTATATGTGGGCATCATATATGAAGACATGTATACACATGTATGGGGGCAGGTATGGCATAGTTTCACTTTGTACCTTACATTTCATTGTTGTTTTAATTAAGAAAAAGAAGAAAACAGTTTAGAAAGAGATATATCAAACTGTTAGTGGTGTTTAGAGAGGAGAGAAAGGGTGAGAAGTGGGAGATTTTTTACTTCTCATTCTATAAACTGAAAACAAACAAAAAAAATCAAACACACAAGTATACATTTTTGTGAAATTAAAAGTTAATATAAAAAAACATATGAAAATACTTTCAAAGACAAATGAACCTCAACTAAGTTTACCCCAGCAATTTTCAAAATCACAATAAAAAATAAAATAGGATGGCTTTACAGTGTTTTTACCTGGTACTTTTCCAGTTCTTCCTTTACAACATAATTAGGAATTACTTCAAAAGAATTCTTCACTCCTTTATGGAATATTACTACCTTAAATATTACCTTCCAGACACAGTTCAAAGCATAGTTAGCTCAAGAATTTCAGCTGAGAACCCCAAACTGGCAGGATATCATCGGTGGAGTGATTTTTTTTTTTCTATTTCCTAATAAATTTTAGAGCAGTATGTAATTTGTCTGTAGCTGTCCAATTTCCCCCAAAGTTACTCATTTTAAAAAAATAACTCACACATAAATGTCATAAATTGTATATTTTATTGGGATTGTAGAAAGGTATTAAATGATCATGAAAGTAAGGTCATTACACGGAATAAGAAAACGTTCAATTAATGATACGTAATATTAAATCATCATCGCTAATCTTACCCAGCACTTACTGTGTGTCAAGCAGCAGCATAATTACGAGCAGCATGACTTTGCACAATGACACACTCTAAAGCTTAAACATTTTCCCAGGAGTATGCTTTGAAATATATGAAAACTAAACGTTAAATACAACGGGAGGGATAAGGTAATCATAGGGACATTTACCTTACGGTGGATAGAAAAAAAAAACAACACTGAAAAGGGACCTGCGTTGTATTTATTTAGTGCTGAGAAACTGGCTAAACCCTATCTTACACTGGATCAGCACGCATTCATTCTCAATGACCTCACCAATACGCACTATTTTAGGTTTCACGTTAATTCGCAGTCGTAGGGATCACTGTGGACCACCACTCAACACTAAAAAGGCTGTTGTAAACCTTTTTCTACTTAAACCCCCGAAGTCCTTCACCTCCCTGTTAAGGGCGGATACAAACGCCCTGACGCACACTCAATAACGAGTTGGTCCCTCCATTTTGTCCCCAGTCTCTAGGCGAACCGAGCGGTGCTATTTTAAAGCCCCTAAGTAATGAAACTAAAAAAAAAAAAGGGAGAAGGCGGGATGGGCGTGGAAACACAATTTGGGGGAGGCTGGCGCTCGGGGCTAAATGGCTGCTGGTGCAGGGTGGAGCTGCCGGTGGCACGAGGGAACCGTCCCGGGGTCGGAAGGACAAAGGACACGTAGGGGACGAGGGACGCGAGCAAGTGCAGGCCGACTTCCGGGCTGGTGGGCCCGGGCTGCGGGCCGGCGGAGCTGGGCTGCGGCCCAGCAGGGGCGGGCGCGTCGGCCGCGCGGCCCGCGCGCAGGACAAAGCGGCGGCGGCGGCGCGCACGCTCGCAGCCCGCGGCCCCGCCCCCGCCCTCCCCGCAGCGCGCGCCCGGCGGCCCTGCACGCGAGCACGAGCGCGCGGGCAATGGTTAAACATGGCGGTTGCGGCGGAAGGCGGGGGTTGGGATGGGAAGAGGCGCAGTGTCGAGGTTCCAGGGCGCCGTGCCGCCCGTGCCCCGCCGAGATCCCGGGTGCGGGGTTGTTTTCCGACCCCTTCTCCTCCCAAGGCCCCGGCTTTCTGGGCCTGGGATTCCCCTGGTGGAGAAGGTGTGGCGCGTTCAGTGAACAAAGGAGACAGCCCCGGCCGGCGCGGCCACTAGGGAGCAAAAAACGTTCCCTAAAATGGCGGCCTGCGCGCGTGGGCGGGGCGGCGCGTGGCTGGCGGGGCTTCCGCTCGCGGTGGCCCTCGGCGGGGCCTGGGCGGGACTGGAGGCGCCAACTCGTCCTCATGGCCGCAGCGCCGGAGCCCGGCGAGGCCGGGAAGGGGAAGGTAACCCGGGGGCGCGGGGCGTGGGAGAGCGGGGCGCGGGCGGACGCTTCGTCAGGATGCGGCCTCACGAGCTGGGAGACTCGGGGCCCGGAGCACGTGTCGGCTTCCCTGCGATCGGTGGGCTGGAAATTTACCGTGTCTCCCCCTCCCCAAAATTTTTGACCTTGTTGCCATGACAAGTGACCAAAACAAGGGGGCGGAGGGGACCAATACTACTAATGACTTACTGCGTGTCACTATAAAACAGCTAATACTGAATCCTTTGGCAAGAAAAAAAGCACGGCTTTGCACTGTAACTTGCTAGTAGATTTAAAAGCTCCCTGAGGACAGGTGTCTTTGAGGTTGTATAATTCACGACACTTAACATGGAGGGATCCGTAAACGCTGAGAATTGGAAACTCGGTTGTATTCCGGTGAAAAAAAGCAGGACCAGATGAAAGATTCTTTTGACGTTAAGCTTGCTTTCTCTCCATCCAGTGGAGAATGCAGTATTGTAACGAATAGCTTCCGCAGCTGGTATTCGTGTCTTCTTGCTCTGCCCTCTCCAGTCCACCTTCCACAATTGTCAGGTGTGCGCTAACGTACGAACTGGGCAATTCCACCTCTGCCTAAAATCCAGTCGTAGCAGCACATTGCGTCCACCTTGGCCTCTAATATAAAAGCCCTCCCTCCACCTCGCCCCCCACTGATCATACGTTCCTCCAGATGTTCTAAAGCTTTTAAACGGGGCTCTCTAGTCTTGCCCTAAATCCCCTCCTGACTCCTCAAAGCAGACTGGGGTGCTTCTGTCTCCATCTCCCCTGGCACCTTGTACAGAGCTCTAGCCATCATTTTATTATACCGGAAGTTAATTTGTCTCCCTTTTCCTCTTGGGATCTTGAATAGAACTTTTATCCCTTTTGTATCTCTTCACCTTTGGTAGAAGGTAACTGCTGTCATGCAATGGTCATAAGGATGGTTTAATCCACTGAGAAAGATTTCAATGAAAGAAAAAAAATATTTACCTATTTAATTGGCTCATCGTTAGCAAAACAAAATACTGTAAAAGCCCTGTAAATAAATTGTTCATGAAACACTAGTACCTATCAAAGTTCATCAAAGAGGTAATAAAATTATTAGCAGCCCAGGGTAATGTCAGAAAAGGAAGCCTGCAGTTTTTAAAAAACTTGCAGTGCTCATTCCACTACAATCCAGGGATTGATTTTTAGAATCAGCAAACCTAAGGTAAAAACAGGCAACTTATCAAGGTAGCATACCTGATAGAACTAGCCCTTAAAAACTGCCTTTCCTCTGCTCACTTTGCTCTGAGAAACTTAAAAAAAAAAAAAAAAATACAATTTGGTATATGCCTACCAGGAAAGTGCTCTAGGTAAATTCTGAATTTATGAATTCACCCATCCAAAAAAATATTTACAAAGTACCTACTGAGTGGTAAGTACTAAACTAGATGCTAAAGATGATAAATGGCCTTGATCAAAACAGGCAAAATCCCTGTCCTTTTCATTCACATTCTGTTGGGGGAATCAAACAAAAAGGAAATAAGAATTTCATTTACTGAACCAGCCAGGCAAAGATCAGGGAGAAAGGTAGTTTGTGCAAAGCAATAACCAGCTAAGCATGTTAGAGGAATGGCCAGTGTGCCTAGACTAGAGGACAAAGGAAAGATGGGGTACAAGTGGGGGAGGGGTGCCCAATCACATAGGGCCTTCATACCAGTACGTAGTACATATATTATCCTGAGCATATCCAAAGGCCATGGAGTGATTAAAAAGAACAGTAGTCATCTAGGTGGAATCAAGATCTTTTAAGACTGTGACAGAGGATGGTAACTTGGTAACAGCAGTGAAGGTGAGAAGTGCGTGGTTCAGCTGTATCCTTCCAGACTTGCTGATACCTTGGGACATGGGTTTGACAGAGAGGAAACAAGGATGACTCCTAAGTTATTGGCATTAAGACTGGTTAACTAGTAATGCCTGAAAAGTAATTCTAATTTGGAAATACAAGTTCAAGGTGCTTCTTAGACATAAAAATGTCATCAGGCAGATGAATATGAGACTAAAGTTTGGGGGAGATCAGTTTGATTCCTAAATTTGCGATCACATAAATGGCATTTAATTGAAAGCCTTGGGACACCTAGAATTAAGGGGGGGGGGCGGGGGAGAGGCATTTTAACGTTTAGATGTCATCAGAGGGACAGCAACAAAGCTGCCAGAAACGGCCAGTGACAGAAAACCAGGAGACATTGTCGTATTTGAAGACAAATTGCTTCAAAAACATTATTGTGCCATGTGCTGATGTAGTAGAGTGCTATGGATTTTGCAAAATGAGTCTTAGAACCTTGCCATTTCAGTGGAGTGTGGTGGGGGGGGGATGAAGGCCTCATTGAAATGAGTTAAAGTGAAGGTGGGGAGGTTTGTAAGTGCAGCAGCAACACATAGGTCATTGTTTTGCAGTGAAAGGGAGCAGAAAAACGAATGGGCATTTAGAAGGCTTGGTGGGAAGGGGTGTGAGGGGTTTTGTTTTCAATGTTTCTAGGCTGGAGGTTATTATAGAGGAAAAACAATGCAAACGAAACAGTCCTGGAGTAGTCGAGAGCAATCTACTGCAGGACTAATTTTAAATGGGAATAGGGCCAGTTCATGCTTTGCAAGAGGACAATGTGGGCATTGAGGCAGATACATTTGGCAGTGGGAAATGTGGCTCTGATTTGATCTGATCCTTTTCCTATAAGTTAAACTGGCATTCTGGCTTAGAAATCTTTTGAGCTTCCCTTAGCTCCATCAAGGTGAGCTGGTAAAGCTTTTATAAATCTAAGCTTAAACATATTAGTCTACCAAAAAATTAGTCTAAAATTTCCTTAAAGAGCTTAAATTAGTTGTAATAAATTAAGCCTGAACTGAAGTCTGCAGACTTGGGGAATAAAGAGACATGTTAATTTCCACTTCTGAGACTCTACAGCTCACCTGGGGAAGACTGGGTCATCATTCAGCATTCCATCCTTGCTCCTGAAGTCATTTTGGTAATCACGCCTCCACTTCACCAGAGGGTGAGAATGTAAAGGCAACACTGGTTTTCATTCTTTGTTCATCCTTAACCCAGTTTTGATACAAATTGTAGATATACAAGTATGTATTTTAGTCCTGTTACTTCCTAGATGTGTGACCTTTGGAAGATGCCTCCTCCCTGAGCTTTTTCATCTCTACATAAACCCAAAGGGTTAATGATGCAGTGGAATTAAGACTGATGGGGAGGGGGTCAGGCAGACCTCGCTTCCACTCTGCCAGCATTCAGTAGCCTTCCAGTAGACCCTGAGCCTGGGGGTTCAACTATCATCTCAGAGAGATGAGAACTAAGTATCAGGGATGTGAAGGGCTTTAGACCAGCATAGTTTGTTAACTCGGGCACTGACATGAGACCAGTGAAGTCGCAGGTGGGGTTGACACATGCATCTATGTAGAATGTTTAGCGGCAGCATCCTAGGCCTGTCCACACACTGGTTCTAAGCATGTACCACTTTAAGATAAGCAGTGTTTCCCTTACCTGGTAGTCATACACACAAAAGACCTTAAGTTTTTTTTACAGATTCCAATGGCCCATCCCACAACTGAATCAAAATCTGAGCGTGGAGTTTGAAAAATCTCTTAAGTTACCCAGCTGGCTTAAACACTATTTGGTATTTTGCAAGTATATTTTATACACTTAGTAAAGGACTGGGTTGACAGCATTTCGCCCAAATGCCCCAAGAAATGTTTGCAGATTCTGTTGTTTTCTAGGGTGTGACACCATGACTCCATTATGGGAGGGAATCCTTTTCTTTGCCCAAATGTGAAAGGCACACCTTCTACCTTGTGGCAGAAGCCACTGTTCTCACTTGCTTCTAGGACCTGATGAAGCTGGCACCACTGAACACCACCAGCCTCTGGCCCTGGCATCTCCCCAACACCCCCAGGGAAACAGGCTGGTCTGGAGGTGGGGCCTTAGTCCTGGACTAGAATTCAGAGTCCAGCGTTCCCTGTCTGCAGAGAGGCTCACACACCCACCCCCATAACCATTCCACTGGGCTTCTGAGCTGCTAGGGTAAGAAACAAGTTTTTTTGCTAAATGAAAAACCTAGAAGTGAAATAAAAATCCCCCAACCTCTTTGTATATGAAGACATGTATTAAAGAACGTGCAGAGCTAAAGTCTGCAATATTAATGAACACTTTCATTCATGAAGTAAATGTGTTAGGTGTCGGGGGAAGGGTAGCAGGGAGAGGCAAAGGAAAAAACTGGAATAGAATGATCCACGAGTACATGATTTTTGCTTTATTATGAAACAAGTCACATTTGTCTTTTCTGGCAGAAGTTTGAGCCAAAGAAGAAAACACAGGAGAAAATACAATCAAGAATGTCTTCATGTTTCAATCTTTAATCGGACTTGTCGCTGTCCTTCCCCCATTTCTTCCAATCTATTTTCTCCCTTACCTCGTCCTATAGATCCCTCCCCCTTCAGCTTGAAGTCCCGCCTCCACTACATTACCATTTAAAAAGTGTAACTGTGAAACCTTTAAATGGACAAATGGCTTCCTTTTAAAAGCTACATTACCGAAAACTTGCATGGAATCAAGTTTTAGAAAACAGTATCCTAAGGTTTTCTAAATCTTTAATAGAAATACCTTAGTGAAATGTGACTGTTTTTTCTTAAACGTCTGTCTTGCGCTCCCCAAACCTCTAAAGTCCAGTTAAAATGACAGACATTCTAAACATATTAAGGTGGCAGTGTTTTTAAATCAGGAGAACAAGTCCATAAAGTCAATGAAAACTAGAAAAAATTTAAAAACCAGTTTAGCACTTGAAGGAAATTACCACCCAGCCCAACCCCCATTACAGATTAAGGGCAAGCTAAATACAATCAAGTGCAATTTCATATCACAGGCAAGGAAACAGACCAGAAGAGGTATACTGCCCACGTTCTTTCTTTACATAAAATATTTATTCTTACAAACCACAACTGATGTTCACCTCATAAACACCAATAAAATCTAAAGTCATTGTTAAAGGAATTTAAAGCAAACAGCACTATATTAATATTATAAGCAAACAAGGTTAGATTAATTTTAATAATCCCATGTGTGCTTCCCAAATTATTGGAAACAAAATTATACTGTTTTAAGTTTCAGTGTACTTAATTTCATACATGTTTAAAGAGCTCATTAAATGTGCTCAATTCCAAAACCAGTCGATTAGCAAATTATGGTTTAACACCATAATTGAATTAATTTGTGTGTGTTATCCTACTTGGTCAAATTCCCAAGGTTTCCCATTTTAAGATTCTGACTGTTGTGATTGTATATGAAAAGCAGTTCATTAAAAAGGCAATGTAAACGGATTCATGGTTGCCACATAGCATATATTCTAATTTAACCTTTGCCAAAGCACCTTGACCTACCTACCATATTTTCTTGTTCAGTCTAGTTTCTTTTTTATCTTATCCTAGCCCTTTAAGCTCCTAGGAATTTTAGATGTCGAAAACATTCCTTGTGCACGGGACTCGATATTATATGGTTCATTAGGATCTGCTGTGGCTGGCCTTGGACATTTTTTGTTAACGAGTGAGTATGTTTTTCTCTATGTATAAAAACACCTCTGTGTGTAGTGAACAATTATTTTCTAGATGGAGTAATAATTAATGACAGTGGTTGTGCTTCTTCTCAACAGGTAGAATTAGAAGGTCATGTGATGTTGCAGTAGGAGGATTCATCTTGGTGACTTTAGGCTGCTGGTATGTGCACGACATTACGTATTCAAGAAGATCCATGACTATAACAAGGTTTATCTAATTCCAAAGTACATGCTCTTTTCAGAGCAATTTCCCACTGAGAAATTGCCACACTGTTGTTTTGTTTCTTTTTTTTGAAAAAAAGATTTTTTTAATAGGATTTTTAATGGAAATTTCTTACAAAATGACATTGTTGGAGTGCCTTTATCTTTTCAATATGTACTCATATTTTCTGCCATTTGTCAAGTGAACAGATAACTGCATGACATTAGACATGCTGTTACTACTACACTTGTAAAGAAGGCTTCATTTGATCTTACCCTCATTGCTCACTTCATGCCTGCCATGGTGTCTCACATCTGAAAGGTACTTTCAGAATGTTCACAACTGATACAGCATGGATGAATCTCAAATACATCTTCTTGAGCGAAAAAAGCTAGGCCCAAAGTACATACTTATATGAGGTTCTATAAGCAGAAACTAAGTAAGGTAATAGGAATCCTCATTTTACATGAAACATACCTTAATAATAAATGTGTTTATAGCTATTTTTGACACCAAACCACCTAAACATAGCACTCCAAATTAGAATGGTTGTATTTTTAGTTTTGCAGTACTCATCTGTGAGTATTTTGAAATTTTGTTATAAAAGTCCAAATTAGTTTCTGTAAGAATTTTATGTTAACGACTTATTCATGTTCTTTTCTTACAAGGTTCCATTGTAGGTATAATCATGCAAAGCTAAGAATACAGGAAAGAATTGCCAGAGAAGGAATTAAAAATAGGATTTTATATGAAAGTACCCACCTTGATCCTGAAAGAAAACAAACCAACGGGAATGGCAGCAACTGAGCAGAGTCCCAAGCACAGAAACCCCAATACAACTCACTGAAGTCAGTGAGAACAAAGGGAGGGCAACTATGTAAAACATTGTTACCTACCTTGAAGGCTTTCAATCAAGTAAATAAAGGATAAATTGCAGTCTGTTTTTTTTAAACTTGTATGAATACTTACAAACTTATTCTAGCCCTGTAACTATTGCCAGTATAGCACATAGTGGATTTGTCATACTTAAAATAAACCTAGTGCTCAGCATGCTTAGAAATTTCCTTGTAATAAGTAGTGAGTATAAATGACAGCACTTCAAGAAATCACGTCTCTCTGGGTTGGATTTTAAAACTTGCCTTAAAAACAAAAACACAACTGTACTACTACTGTACCCTGTTAAAAATGAGGGAATACTTCCTGGCTTCTTAAGCCAATGACAGTGTAAGATTTAAATAGATTGTATCACTTTGCAGTTACTTAAAAAACATCCATTGCTTGACATTATTCTTCCATTTCTTACAGCAGTAAGGAGTTTATCTACCCAAACTCTCTATTTTTTTGGAAGTATGCAGGGTTCCAGTTTTTTCAAAACAATTTCAATATGCACATTGCATGCAAAAAGTTTCAAAACTTGTTTGCTTGGTGCAAGGGGAAAAACTGCAAGACTACTACTTACATAGTATTACACTGACATAAACAAGAAAGACATTTATAATTCAGTCGGCTGTCGTAATGTTTTAAAAGCACCCAACATCCAACTAAATCCACAGCATTTATTCATTCAGGAAAAAAATTCTCCCTTTCCAAAGCAATGAAATTATTTTGTTTTAATATCAACATTATTTCTCAAGAAAATCTTTTAAATAAAATACAAGCTAGAAGTCTTGCTAGTTAAAAAACGCTAAATATGATTTTTTTAAAAAGAGACACAGTGGACAGGATTATGCCATTACTGGTCCTGTTACTTGATTATCATGGTGAACTAAAGAGCCAAGGGAGGAAGGTCCTGAAACTTGCTTGCTCCAGTTCAGCTCACAAGAAACAGCATTTCCACTCCCATGTCCACCACTCGTGGCTGTCATTATGAGGGTTAGTGTACACGGGCTACGTGGTTTGCCAAATGCCCCAACTACTAGCGAATGACACTGTCAAGCACATACCTTAAGAGATTTTTATTGATCCTAATCATCTGGCAGCAAACGAAGGATGTAGACATTGATTAGGGAAGGTTATTGAAAGGAAAATGCAGTTTGCAAAAACATCTGCCCATTCTGACACCAATCAAAGTTGAGTGCAGTCTATGTTATTCAAACTGATTGTGACCAAATAATTGCGCTAAAAATTCTATGATGTGACAGTCACTTGTGTTAAGAGGTAGCACTGCCTGAGTGGGGGAAATTGATGCATATTAATCAAATCTGATTTTAATAAGCTGTTTGGGCAGGCCACTTATGTTCTCAGCTTCAGTTTACTCATGTATGCAACACATAAAACCAGGCAATTGGATTAAGTAACTGAAGTCCCTTCTACCTCTAGCAGACTATGATTACATCTTACCCTAAGTGAGAAGAGAAACACCTCTCTTGGCTGGTATAAACGTCCAAAGGCCTTTAACAATAACAAGGTTTCATTTTCACAGCAGAATGATTTCATCAATTGGAGACCTGGATAAAACAAGTTGTGACATACTTGGATTAGTTAAGTCATTAAGTTTACATGATTAACACTTTGTATTTTCTTCTTTAGTAAGATGTTACAATATATTAATAACTACTAGACTGTGTAACATATTCCAGGGTCCTTATCACACAGCTACTGGACACACCTCCCATGACACTTCCACTTCTCACCTTTCCAGTCCAATCCATTTCCTCTGCCATCCAACTTCAATTCCAAACCAATTCTATTTCCAGTGCACCTCTAGCCATGACCTGAATTCATGCCTTTGCTCAAACCATTTCATTCCCCTTTGAAGGCCTTTCTACTTCCTGTGTGTCATTTTTCATTCTCTTGCTAGTCGCTAACCTCTGGGAATTAGAATCATCTTCTCATTTAGATTCTCACACCATTTCATCTATTACAGTAGTTGGCAATCTCACTGGTCATTGACTTGTGCTACAAGTAGAGCCTAAGATTCGTATCAAGAACCCTGTCAATTTTTAGCTCTACATTCCCAACCAAGTGTCTGTCACAACAGTTAATACATGTTAAACTGAATAACTAGCAAGTGGAGAGTCCAGGTTCCTTCTCAAACACACTTTTAAACTGAGGTTTTAAACTGAAGAGTAACCTACCTTCCAGGCCCACTAGGAAGCTCCAAGCCGCACTGCTTCCTTCATTGTTCCATTAATTCCGAAATTTCATACTAGGTGACATAGCAGTAGGTACCAGCTAAATAGCTGATTAAAATAGAATTGTGCTCATTAGTAGTTTTAGAGACTTTGGGTGGCTTATCTATACCTACTTTGTTAAATCTTTCTAGTGCTCTAAGCATTCCCCCCTTCCGTCACCCCTCCCCTTTGTTTTTCCTTGGCTACTTGCTTTTACATCTCAGTAAAAGGACCTCAGGGAATTAACTACAAGCTTTTTTCTGGATTTGTGATTTATATTGACCAAGTTGGGCAACAAGAATTTTGACTATTCCTAGTACCATTATTTGATTTGCAAGCATCTCTTTAGTCTACGTACCTCTACTCCATCGCTGGTTTCCCTTTGCTTCGATTACATAATGCGAGGAGGTCTACATAATAAATTCAGGATTCCTGTTTATGCACTTTTCAGCAAAGAGCTAGGGATCAAATAGGGTTTGAATCCTTCTATTCCTAGATAAAAATCTGTTGCGGATGGGGGTCAAGGCACCCCTTTAAAAGTCATGTTAATGTATACACTGCTTTGGGTAAGCAGAAAACCTTAATAAGGAAAGTAGAAAAATTAAAACGATTGCTATAATCATTTTTAATGGTCTTCTAGAATATTTTTGGAAGCACCTTAAAGTATGGTTCAGTGGTCATCAAATCAGGTCAGTATAATATACCAATATCCTCTACCACCCAAATACTTTGTACATTAAGTTCCATCTTTAAATTTTTCTCTTAAGAGAAGATTTAGGGACAAACTTATGTAGGTCTTTTTCAAAGGATTATTTTAGTTTGTAACATGAGCACTACAGATTGTGTTGCAAATAACTGAGTCTTCGACCACTGCATTCGCCTTGCTATTCACTTCCTAAAATAAGAATGACTTTTCCCCCAAGTATTTCTACCTTGAGAAAGCTACCAGTGACACTGAGCAAGGACTAATTTTAAGGTTCACTTTGTAAGTTTAGATTATTTTAACAGATGGTATCTGTCCACCTTTTTCCTAGGAATAACTTCCTAAGTCCCACCTTTAAGGGTTCAAAGTAGTGTGTGTGTATGTACTGGTTTCTTAAAGGATGAGTTTCCACAGAAGCGTTTCTTCCCCTTATATTGTGAGGACGAGTCATGTGAAAGTGAAACGTGTGTTACTGTCTGAATCCAAAGCTTATTTTGGAAACAAATGTTTTTGTAATTTTATGGGTTTTTTCCTCAGATGAATAGTTACTATGATTTTCACCTTTTACTCTGAAATTGAGTTGTCTGCTCTTCAGAAGCCATTAGATTGTTTTTAGTTGACAGAGTAGAACTCTATTTCATTGAGCAAACCCTGACAGCTTCATTTCAAATCAGTAGAGCACCCAAATCCTTTTATTTCACTAAAATACATTCTCCTGTAGTACATAATGGGAAAAATTAACTTCCTCTAGGCTTCGAGTTTTCAAACTTCAGGGCAACAACAGATTACATGCTCGTCCATGGCATAAAGGTCACAATGAACCTTCTTGTTCCTTCTATTTAGAATTTAAACTTATTTCCTAGTTGATTTTATGTACTTTGACATGAATTTGTATCACTTCATTATCCAAAAGGATCTCAATCATTTTTTCCAAAATTTATAATCTAAAAATAATTCTGCATTCTCTACTAAAAATTTAGTAGAGAATGCAGAAAGATTCTGGGAAACTAAGGACAGGTGTTCTAATTTTTTTTGCATTAGAAAACTTAAGTATTTAAACTTTACCAGTAGGGAGGGCATTAAAACATGTCTTGCAAAAAGTGAAAAACAGGAGGACTAAATAAGGACCTAACCTTAAAAGGACTCAGCTCTATTTGCATATACATTAAACCTATGCAACAGGACCAACTGCTAACACCACCACCAAATACTTGACTTCAGGTGTGCAAAGGAGAAATTAGAAAACTTTTTTCCTATTTTAGAATCTATTCATCTGGTTACCAAATTTCTCCCATTCCCCATCTTTTTAAAATAAAGGGAGTTTTATTTAAGGTGATCCTGGAAGCCCAATGTAACAAGTGTTAAATGTACAAGCAGCAATTAATTTGGAATACCTATTGGAATCACTGGAACACACTTAGTTGGGCCCTTTTACTCTTCCACACAGCACATTCACATGGACAGACTAAGGAAAAGGAGATGAAATTTAAATCAGCACATTTTTTTTTGCTTTATTACTTTTCAAAAAATAGTAAAGTTGGAACCTTTTATTGTATTTGAACATGACTTCCATCTCCCTCAACTAATAACTTTAAAAAATTATCCTGTTAGTTGCCAGATAATCCCCCATCTTTCTTCCGAAGTATGGATTTTATGGCATCCTCTCTGGATGCCTTAACACTTTAAAGCTTTTATGTCACGAGTTAGATGTCTGTACTGGCCACCACACTGTTGTCAGTGGCTGTTTTTGCTTTTAAAAATTTTCTGTCTGGTAGTAATTTGTGGCAATGCTTCTCAAGTGCTTGGCAAGCACAGACTGTTTCACTGGACAAAACTAATTTTATTTCCTGTAAGATCACTGACTTTTGAAAGGATGGCAGGAAGGAACATGCCACATAGTCGTGTTTCAGTGAGATGCTATGTTAGCTCTCCAGCCTGTAGTCCGTGCATCTCCTCTAGTAATGCAGATACTCAGGCGGGACGTGCTCAGGAGTAACTGCTGTGCCACTGGTACCGCACACTGTCGTCTTAACAGTGCATCAAGTAAGGGACTAAACCTTTCTGTCCATTTCTGTATTTATCTAGACTGTTACTGCCTCTTCAATTTTGACTACAGTAGTATCTCATACCCACAAATCCAGCTTTGTTTAAAAGCAAAACCCCTGTTCCTTGTCAAGATGCAAGTTAATGTTGAATCCTGGCATAAAAAGGGAGAAAAAATTGTATTTCTAGGCAATAATTAGATAACTACAAATTAAACACATGGTTAAGTTCCTTGTCCCAATAACTCACCCAACCAAGCAGTGATTACTGATATCCTGGCCTGTCAGTTACCTGCAACATTTAACACTGGATCTACAATCACAACTAAAATTCCGATTATCTACAAAAGCCAAAAAAAGTTACTTATTCAGCGCTCCACGTGGACAGCCCATTTTCAACCTAACTGCATTATGTTATTCTTTGAATAATTCTAGGTTAACATTAATATCTTCCCACCTATTTCCAATCTACCATCTCTTACAGACTAAGTCCCTTGGGCAAGTTAAACATATTCCATCAGCTGTATTTTTAGTCAGTTGACTAGGATGTGAAAGTCTATGTCTATCCTTAATGTAGGTGCATGCAGTTGGCCATTCCCACCTACTTAAAGCTTTTGAGCTGCAGCTGTCTGCATGGTTCAAACTAAGTGTGACCCTCAAATAGTTTACATATTTAGCAAAAACTAATTACACATTAAGGTAGGTTACTTCAACTGTTCCATTTCACAAACACATACGTAATTTAAACTTCAGAATGACACTTGGGGATCCTTGGTTTTCCTACTGCAACACATTCAAGGCCTACGTACTACATCAGTATTGGGCTCAGTTCCAAAATAATTCTTGAGGGTTTATTTTAAATAAAGGCTAGTAAAATGGGTTAATAAGACAAAGGTCACCTCAATGTGAGTTAGCTAGCTGAGGTATTTTAAATATTTGTCTCATAAACATGTACTAGTAAACATAATAGTACTAGGTCAAAAACGGGGGATTAGAGCAGCCTAAATAGTCAAACACTAACCTGGCCACATCTCTCACCTGCAGGTTTTAGTGTAGAAGTTGAGGAATGACAAGGCCAAAAAGAAAACTCAGATTTAAAAAATATGCAAGAAAAAGGTTGGTATCAGAAAGATTATAGTGCAGTTCTATTTTTAGGTTAAGTTTAGGCAATTAGTGATCTGAAGATACTGTGGTTTAATGCAAATTGCTGTCCCTTAATGCATTGCCAGGCTGCAACATACACAATCTTGCTTTTATTACTAAAATGTTAAACCTAAAAATATGAACAATGACTAAGTTTAGACTCAAACCATTTCAAGACTTTTAGGGGAAAAATGGGTATACAAAGAGTATCGTGTTCATCTTTCCAGAATATTTCGATGAGTATTCTGGTGGGTTGGATTCTCTTACAGGTTCCATATAGTTGCATGTAGGGAGTTACAGAAAATGTTATGTCTAAACTAATACCACAAACATCTGGATTAATAGAGAATGTATGTTTATGCCTTCCTTAGAATAAGCTTAATCTGGTTTGGCTTTTTAAAAAATCATTTACACTCATAGATTGACACTCAAATCTTTGTGACATGTCTACACCACTATTAAAGCGCTATTAAAGTATTTGACCCTTTTCATTTGTGCAATTGGGACCTATTATAAAAATGTTCCTGAGATAAAAAGCCAATTTAGTTTACAAAAAACATGTCACTCAATTCCCACAACTGAGGCAAACGGTAAATACAGAACATAATCTGTCCATGATGCGAACGCCCCAGGTAGGTGAAAAGCATACTTAAAATACTGCCACCTTTCCTTGAAAAATTTTAAGTAACTTTTCAAAGAAACGTGTCTAAGAAGCTTTTGTATCTTGTTAGTGCTGAGGACATCTAGTTTCGTATTCCTTATTTCAGTAAGGATCTATCCAAAGCAAATGAGCTTATTGTTTTGTGGATTTAATATGGCTTGTCATTTCAATGTCAAATTGACTTGACTCTTGCTTTTAAGGTTTCATCTTGTCTGGATATTAGAGCCAGAAGCCTTTTAGGTCAGAGCGTCACATCAAAGGCTAGATATGTGTAACAAGATGTAACCTACCAACAATAGAGAACTTTCTACATCATGACAGTTCAAGTTACTTCATCTTTTCTATCTTACAGCAATTTTTTCTTTCCTGATTAACCTCTTTATGCTGTTTCCACACTACTGTAGCTGACCAATCTGATCCAATTCTTGATTTGGGATGATAGGTGTTAAACATCTACCTAACTTTCTAGAGAAAGGCACAGCAATCTCACAGATGAGTTTTCTCTAGGTATAGTTGGGACATTTGTTCAGAACTATACCTGTTATGTTTATTTAGTGTTTTGCTTGCCAGAGGGCGGTGGGCAAGGGGAGGGGTGAATAAACCAAGTTTCTCATTCATAGCTCTTATTCTGCCAAACTTGGCATTTCTTGTATTTCTCACTTTTGCTTGCTATTTGGTGCATTCCCTCTTTTGAATTTCTTAAATACTTCCTAAGATTATTTCTTTTCGTGCAAACCTAGACATTAGTATTAATTCTGATCTCGATTCTACTCCTTAAAACTATTTTCCTGAACAGCACTGTTATCTACCCCATTTCTCTTCCCCAAACTGTCTGGGCTACACAGCATGACAAATCTACCAATGTTATCTGGCCATTACTTTCCCACTGCAATTAATTATTAGAATACAAATTCCTTAATAAGCAATTTTAAACTAGAAGGTACTTAAGATTGTTTTCAAGGCAGCTACCTAAACATTTAAGGATAGCTAAACACTGATCAGCAACAAAGTTTGAATTCCCCCCTGGGTGTTAAGTCTACGCAATCCTGGTAATAACCTACACTGAAAAGTAGCTCATGCCAATGACTGCTAGCAGGAAGCTAACTACTAAGATGAAAGTCCTTGAGACACTGCCTTATAGTAAGTATTCTTAATGGTGATTCTAAGATTAGCCCTTGTTCTATACACTTCTCAACTGATCCTACACCATAATCTAAAACTCAACTCCAACTCAGCTTGCACCAAGAAAATTCCTAGTTGTATAAATTTCAAATGGCTAAAACAAAAATCTAAGCAATCAAATAGACAAACCTAAACTTACCAGAAGCAACTCAAAACACCAACAAAACACTAAATTTTAGTTCTACAGTTTGACTCCTGATTCCTCACTTCACATTAGTGAGGTTCCTTTAGATTAAGTGTTCTGTGCAAACCCAATAAAATTACAGTTAGGGGATCTAATGTTATCACAGCTACAGTTAAGTTAGCAGTGTTGTGTAGTAGTGAAATCAATGACTGGCTTGCATGATGGCTTCTAAAAGCATCTGTTCCCAGAGTTTTATGTATTATTTATGTATATAAAATAATCAGTTGAGGACAGCCATTAGCATTTTGTAATGATCAACTGCGTGTTAACTTCTCCCAGACATTACCTTTTTCCCCTCATTAGATGTTAAGTCATCTGCGGGGGAGGGGAAGGGAAGAATTCAACTTTACTTCATAATTCAATTGTCAGCATACATTTAAGTTTTTAAAACCTAAATGTTCCAAGTACAGAGTAAAGAATAAGCTGTCCAGAAAGCACACACTTAAATTTTCTCCTCTTGGGAGTTTTTATATAAAGGGATTTTGAACCTTGATGGCGAGAATCCCAAAACAAGAGTAAAATGAATTCTTTTTATTGCAAACAAACGTCTAAATTAATTTCTCCACCCACTTTCTTTAGAAAGAAAAAGAAATCAGCAGGCTAAGGAGATACCCATTCAAGAACTGACATGATTAAAAATTAAGATATAAATGGGTGACTCACAATTGCATTAGCTTACAAAGATGGTGGAGGTAACTACTACAAGCACACTAGTTATACAGTATTTTGTGGGAGAAGGGCATACAGACATAGCTAACTTCATATAGATCCCATTAGACAACTGGATTTACAACAAGTTTTTTTAATAAGAAATGGGCAAAGCCAGCTTTCTTTTCAGAATCAAAATGCAGAACAAATGGAAAAATTATGGTATTTAACCTTCACAAGTTTGAGCCTCCACAATAATGCAACCAAGTTTTACATTTTTAACAGCCCTTCTACATACACTCCATCTTCTCTATGTTGGTTCCAAGTTTTATCTTCATTCCATTATGCCAATTCCACTGTTGTTTAAAAAGAAAGACTTCCCAGTTATAGTCAGAAACTACTGTTTAGCTTACCCCCTCCACTACTCAGCAAACTAGAGAGAGGATGGAGTGTAATATGAGCAGTACAGAGTCTTATGCAATTCATGAGGACCACTTAGTCCTTACATGAATCTGGTTGCTAACATTTCTATTATATTGTGACAATGACTCCCGACTGTTATCTCTGTGAGAAATGGGGGGAGTAAATTCTTAATAAAAGACACCAGGTACAAAGCAACATTTTACTTTTGTGATAAAAAAAAAGTCACATTTTACAGATAAAATGTAGAACCCTGAAATACTGACACATTCTCTTATCGTGCACAATGCTGAGGTTCTCTTACGATTCACTTTAAAACTGCAATTAAAAATGTACAAAAAAGAAAAGAAAAAAAAATCAACCCACAAAGCTTCTAAAAAAGGAACCCGCAGGCACTTCCTCTTGTGGAATGTTTAAAAAGTTAGCCTACTAAAGAAAACAGTCGACTTCTTGTGAAGGTTTTGGAGAAATATGTATCAGTTCGTTTTATTTGGGTATTCAATAATATCCTTGGTGATAATGCTGACTCCATGGCTTCTGACCCCAGAATTGCTGTAAGAGAAAATTTTTTTTTTAAAGAAAAAACATCAATAAGCCACTCAAACTGCTTTTAGGAAATGACAATGAATCTAATTCAGAGTAATTGCTGGAAACAAATTTATACCTGTCATACCTCTGATTTCTATCAAACCAGATTCAGTTAGTATTAATATCCCATTATTATCAATAGACACATTACAAAAGAAAACACATCAGGACTTGGTTAGTTTATACAATTAAAGCTAGTAGTAAAAAGAACCGTATGTATTAAATATTATCACTTAATTAAAAACATTAAGGTACAGCAAACTCCAACCTATTTTGCCTTTGAAAGATAAGATTATGGCTACAACTGCAACACAATTCACACTGCCCTGTAACACTTACAAACACTTCAATCCCTGGATAAAATACATCTTTTTGAAGACTGATTCTTCCGAGCTCAAAATACAATTAATGTACATAAGCACGTTAAGAAATTACTTACACCCTGCTGCCACTGGTTGTAGCCCTGAGATTGATTTTTGTAGCCACGATTGTTTCCTCGTCCTCTGAAGTTCTAAAAAAAGAAAAAAAGGGAAAAAAAAACATGTTAAGAACTCAGAGCATACTTCTTAGGACGTCTGCACCTGGGAGGGATGAGGGAGCACAGAAATGGACAGTTGCTAGTTAGTGCACCTAAAAATCAAAATTAATGAAGTGGACTCCTGTTATTACCATCATTTTTCTTATGTCAATGCAGTGTTCCCTACAATTCTTGCCGAGGCTAGGCAACAGAAGTCACATCTTTTCAGACTAATTTATACTGATAATCAGCGCCTGCGGGGCTTGGACATCATTACCTGGTTGTAGTTCCCTCTGTTGGGCATTCCACCTCTGTTGTAGTTCCCTCTGTTTGAGTAACCACCTCGGCTGGGGAAAACAGGGCCACGAGGGTATGGATAGCCAATGCCACCACTTCCACCACCACCACCACCTCTCTGTGGCATATTGCCCCTCCTGTTATATCCACCACGATTTCCAGGAGCTGAAAACAAGAAACATATAGTTTATGGTGTGTCGTGCCTCCTTTACACGACTCAGGGTTCTTCTGGACCATACCTCTATTTTAGGAGAAAAGTAACGTTTTGTTTAACCCATTCACACAACCTATGTGGTATGTTACCAAATCCCATTAAGACTTTCAAATAGTCACTAGGGCAGCTAGAATCAATATGAGGAACAAATTTCCTGTTCAACTAAACATATAGGCCCCAATTAGAAGAACGTCACTCGTTTCAACCTTGAACCAAATAGACACAACTCCAAGTGAACTTGCCTCCTCCTCTGAAGTTCCCCCCACGCATATTGAAGCCACCGCGTCCTCTATGGCCACCGCCTCTGTTAAACTGGTTCTTGCCACTCTTATTTTTATTGCTCTTCTTTGAGCCAGTGTTCTGTTTCTTTTCTGGTGGAAGAGCCTTTTTACTTTCTTCCTTGTACTGCTCCAAAAGTTTTTGAGCTTCCTCCTTCTGAAGTTCAACATAGGTTATTTCATCAAAGCACTCAGCTACCTCTGGCAGCGTAAAATTTCCTACAAAGAATAAAGTCAGACTGACTTAAAAACCCACTACACACATTCACAATCCTTCAGCCTAATTCTTTAATGGCTTTAAGTTTTTCAATACACATGACAACACCTACTCCTAGTTTAGTAACACTTTTTCCCTAAAAGTAGAAATAAGCCAAACACACTCATTTAACAAAAAGTAAATACAGCTCCTGAAACAGTATTATTAGCAGAAAATGTAAGTTTACAGATATAAGCCACATAAAAAGATTTAACATAGTAACAATTAAATTCCATGCCTTTCATTTTGAGGACTGCATGTTCTGGTAAGTCTTTTCCCTCTACTTCTGCTTTCTTCTGTGTCCTTTGCTTATAGTCTTCATCCTTTGGGCAAACTACAACAGCTTTTCGTTGAAAGCCTGCAAACAGGCACATTTTTCTCCTCTGGGCAGCAGCAGACACATTTGTCTTTAAAAAAAAAAAAAAAAAAAAAGTTAAGTAGTTTATTTACCAAACCCAATTTTCAGTTAGTTTTCAACTTCCAAGCTACAGCTTACCTGATCCAGAATGAAATTTCGCTTCTTACGGGCAGCAATTTCAATAAACTTTCCGAGACACTGTGGAGCTCTCTGCAACAGCGTGTTCAGTTTTCCAGTATCTGCCATTTGCTTCTTAAAACCTGCCACCTATTTTTAAAAGTTAAAAATTTCCTTTGAATGTCTGAATCTCAAGCTAAGCTTCATATTAGCTTAGATCTATATGGAAAGCAGGCATTTTAAATGTTGCCTTTTCCCAACTATTGCTACAAATAAAGTCAGTATCACCTAATAAGACCCTATATGCTATTCAATTTCTTTAGCTGCTAGATGTTGAGTTCAAGAAATTCTTTAGAAAAGGCAACGAAGCCTAGTCATTGAAAGGCAGTTTACCTTACAGATAAAAAGCCCACACTTAAGTAACCAACTTAACTTGCCCAAAATCCTATCTCTAAGATACTATACTGTCAAAATAGACAAGAACAGGCAAAAGAGTTACTCAGAATACTTCCCAGTCTTTTAAAAATGCTGAGATCCTGCCCTAAACATTTTACTTACCATCATTTTATCCATTATGGTATTTGTTCCAAGAATGTTGTATTTGCCAGGATTTTCTGCCGCATGTTTAGTAACCCAGGTAGTTTTCCCAGCTCCTGGCAAGCCAATCATCATAACAACCTACAATGGAAAGAAACGTTATTTCACTGTCCAATCATTAGAAACCATGTAGTAATTTAAAAAGTATTCTCCCAGCCCTATAACTAAGTAATTTTTGTGGGAAATTTAACACTCCACATAAAGGGAGAAGGTAGCTAAGAAAAATTACGGAGCAACAGAAATGGGACAAAGTAAACGAAACAGACCAATCGCCTAGCTCTTTTAAATGTCATTTTTGTCAAGTAAATGCAATGCTCAAATGCTTAAAAACAAACAAAAAAACCCACTTACTTCACAATCTTTCTTCTCTTCAGGCCCCTTTGGACCTCTAACTCGGTCCTCTAAGGGGACATTCTGGATAAAAGTATAGTCTTCAGGTATTGGAAAATATGGCTTTTCCTTCTGACCAAAATTAAATTCAACAGCACAGTTGTGGCAGAGAACATGCGGAAAGAGTGGCCGTCCAGCAAGAACTTCCTTACTGATTTTAAAGGCAACGCCAAGATCTTGTCCATTCTTTGCATAGGAGAGTTCTACTTCATCACTTTCAAAGTTCTGTTGGGGGGGGGGGGGGGGGGAATAACAGTTTGAATCTGCTTCCTATAAGCCTGCTAAAAAACTTTAAAATTCAAATTAGAAGTGAAGCTTATCCTGTGGAAAATATTAAGAGCTTTCTGATAGTCACATACAATGAAACACCAAATCCAGAAGCATAAACATTTAGATAAGACTAAATTTTCAGGTCAACTTGATGCTAACTAGTTTTTAATCAAAATGAGTTAGTGAATTCTGACAATCATAGCTTTAAAAAGAAACCCTAGCTTATAACTTGCCATTTATAAAAATTTAGCTATGACTTACAGCAAAACACGTAATCACATCATTTTCATCAAACTTCTCTCCATAATCTTCAGTCTCACAGTTGCATGTTTTTATTCCTTTTAGGGAATACCCATAAGAAAATTCTTCTTCACCTAAGAAAATAATTAACTACCATGAAGTCTACTTTTCAAAACAATCCAATGACCCACATATTTTAATATTCAAGTTGTAAAGTTCAAGAAAAATGACTATATAGCCTAATATTCTTCTTTTACTTTAACTTTATACCAGATATGCAATTAATGAACTAGGGAGGTTTTATACTTATAATTTAGTTGACAAATTGCATAACATGGGTAACATTCTAGCTTAACCACTGACCATAAAACAAGTAACCACAAAGAAAACTAAAATCTAGCCTGCACCTACTACATGCTAATGTTATTTATCTCATTAAAATGTTAACAGAACGGACAGAAACGGGCAAGTTTTGGAATGCCTTCTACTGTAACTACTGAAATCAGACCCTAAACACTCATGAGCACATGGTACTCAAATGGAAACTTTACCAAGCAACATTCCACTTGTGGTTAGAGACCAGCCAATCCGAACTTCATGTATGTCAATATCTTTTGTATATAAATGCCTTACTGGGATCTTCTCTGTAACCTGAAAGTCAAATCATAAATAAGTAAACTAATCCAAAAGATAAACCCTGGAACCCTGGTTTATTTTATTTGAGTCACAGGCTAACTCTTCTCTGGCTACTAATACAAAGACACTCACCCTACCCCAGTTTCCTCCCCAACATTTACTAAGAACTTAAGGGGAAAAAAAAAGAATCATGCAAGGGCTTACTCGAGTAACTAAAAATTGAAAAGGTCTAAGTACTTGGTTGATTCACATTTCAAAGAACAGTTAATGTTTAAAATTTACATATTCTCAATGCTCAATTTTTTTCCTCTGGAACAAAACCAGGAGCCTAACTGAATTTTTAAACAAGTGGTGAGTCTTTTCAAGTGCCCAATAAAACCAAACAAACAAAAACCAGCACCCGTAAAATACAAAGTTCCACAAACACCTAATAGTGTCAGACAAATGAAAACTCACATAGGTTATTTAAAAAGTAAAATCACAAAATTGCATTTACCTTCATTTCAAAACAGACTTTGCCTTTTGATACACCATAAGATGCCCTTCCTCCAGCCCAAAGAAAAGCAAAACTTTCCATTGTAAGGGAAGAAGCACTGAGGCGATCTCTTGATATTTTAAAATGTAGATCACAATTATCTGTAAGTATACCAAATACCATATTATTTCTTTCAACATCCAACATAAACATATCTGCTATGTAGACAAAACTTGGTTATTAAAATTTTCATTCTAAATGCTGTATAGAACGTTTTTACAGACCATGCTGTTCTAAATTTTCACTTTAAGCCCCACTCCCACCAAGTCACTCTTGTTGCCAAATTATGAACTAAAGTGTAAACTACCTATATAAAACTGAGAAACACCGAAGCTCAACGTGTATTCTTATTCTAAGTATATAAAATAATCAAGACAATGTGACATTTAATACATACCTGCTCTGCTCTTTACCTTGATTTAGAGGCAAGCAGTAGAGGATAGCAGGAAATCAAAGTGAAGCATGCCAGACCAGGTAGAATTTACCAGTGCCACAATAAAACTGAAGGGAGGCCATGACCAAGTATGTTTAAATAGGAGTCTGAGCTGTTGATCCTGCAGGGGCTCTAGATCCTAAATTCTGTTCTAAAATTTGTGAAGAAAGCAACCTCAACCTACAAAGCACAAACCTGGTGGTTGTCTAACCCTCTTACTACTACAGGACTTTAGGTCTCTTTCCCCAGGCTTGCCTGTTACTCAACAATGCAGGATTATCCACTTCCGGGATTATCCAAATCTTTAACCTTTGGGTCACTGGCTTATTAGCATGCACTTTCCCCAGAGTTCTCACTTGAGAGCTAAAGTTAGACAGCTGTTTTCTTAAGTTTTTATCTTTGAGAGAAAAGCAAATCTCGAGTTTAGAACTGCCCTTAAATTAGCTTTGCTCTTAAAATTCCTGACCATTATTGATAGAATTTTCAATTCGACAAATTGTGTTTGAACCCAACATTACACTTATATATTCCTAAGTCATCAACTAAAAAGCCTGTGTATTTTGTAAGTGTTAAATACCTTCTCAAATCACCACTTCAGTATCTTGCCAATACCTATAGTTTATATTTAAGCAACTGAATTTAACATAAA
This sequence comes from Rhinolophus sinicus, assembly GCF_057876585.1. Classification (NCBI taxonomy): domain Eukaryota; kingdom Metazoa; phylum Chordata; class Mammalia; order Chiroptera; family Rhinolophidae; genus Rhinolophus; species Rhinolophus sinicus. Next base: position 53,338,070 of record NC_142506.1, read on the forward strand.
ACTGTCAAATCAGCTGACTACTTTTCCATGTGCAGTTTTTTAAATAAAGACCACTCCACTACCTTACTAGGTGTAAAGGGTACTCCGTAAAACATCAAATTTTACACTTACATTCTTACATACCTGAATAAATACAATTTGTATTCAAAACATTAAAAGTCTAAGCTTCAACTCCCTAGCATCTACAGGGCAGGTTGACATCTTATTTTTCGAACAATGATTTCTACCTTTTGTTCTGCTTAATCACTGAAAGAATTGTACATTCTGATCATATACTAAACCAACAAAATTTCTTTGTGATAAAAAGAATTACAAATCTGACAGCCACGGCCCATTTAGAGGTTTGCAATACTTCCTCATACTCAATTGCAACCCAACTGGGTAAAGTAGCAGTATTTACAGCGCTGCCATTGATTGATACCATTCGCTGCTGAAGAAAGCTAGTGGCCCAGTGATAGCCCACTGCTGCTGCCCCAGGTCTTTGGAAGAAATCAACTTATGTTAAAGCAGCAGCTACTGAACTGGAATTGAGAACAAAAGAGCAGTTATTGAGAAAATAATATTACAATCTTTTAGTATAGGGAATATACTTGTGTGCTAATGGGAGAAGTCATTAATAAATATTTAGTCCAAATAGCTCACTTAATATAATTCCACACAAAAAATGAAATTACTTTATAGAAGCAGCCCATAAGGACAAGTTATAGGTAGTCTTACAAGTTTCCATTAGCTAACTAATCAAAATTGGCATTAATTTTACATTCCTACAAAGGAGAAATTTCAAGTAATAAAAAATATTACGAAATTGCTAGAACCCGTAAAACTATCAATACAACACAACTGCTGCTATACTAAGTATTAAGGTATCAGAATGTCATCATCTTCCTGCCTTTAAAAACCTGTTTCTTCTACGTTTCCTGCATTATAGTTCAATGTTACATTACGTTTTCTAACATTTGGAACCCCAAAATTACAGCATCTGACAATTGAGGGAGGAAAGGGAAGAAGCAGCTTCACTTACAAGTATCAAGACAAACCACTGTATCATCGAAGTGTTCATCTTCTTCTTCAACAGGTGGCTGAGGAGATTTGGCTCTGAAAGACAATATTGTCTCCTGATACAGCTTTTCCCACCAAAGAATAAAGAATGAATGACAAGTAAAACTAGGTGAGCGTCCTCTACCTGCTATACTTGTTTTCTTCAATGTACTCAAAATATCCACGGCCATGATCTTCCCGAGGTCGTTTAACACCTCTCTTTTTATCTCCGCCTTTCTGTTCTGTTTTGCCGTCTCCTATAACACACAACACCCCTACTTAGGAGACCAAGCCGCAAACACAACAGAGAAAACCCTTTTGTTTTGAGACGCAAAAAAGCTCGACATTCCCTTGTTCCTTTCTGGAAGCGTTTTCAAACAACGAATCAAATGAGAATTCAAACGATCATCTTAGAATAGGATTGAAATTAGTGACGCAGCCTAAACACTACAAATTTTGCCAGTCTATTGGAAAATTCGAGAAAGCTACTGAAAAATAGCGCCGCACAGGCCGAGCCCACGTGCATCCCGAAGAGAGTTCAGGAAGGCGGGAGGGGCAGAGCCGAGCCCGCGCGCCCTCCCCTCCCCCACCCCACCCGGGCCCGCGCTCCCCGCGGCCGCATTGTACAGATCTTCCGCCCCGCTCTCCCCACCCGGCCCCTCCCGTCGGAAGTGACGTCACGCGAGCCCCTGCGCTCCTTGCACAATACCGCGGCCCAGAGCCGCCAAAGCGCGCCCGCCCCGGGCCCTTGGGCCTCTCCCCTCCCCCCGAGACATGTGCCCGCACCGCGCGCACGCTGCGCGGCGGCGCCACCGTGGGCCGACGGGGCTCCCCCCGCCGCCCGCGGCTCCTCCCCCTCCAGCGGCAGCTGCAGCTCCCCTGGCTCTCGCGCCACATAATGGAGGCGCTGCCACCACCGTCACACACACCAAGCCCGAGGCCTCACGGCTAATCCGGGATTCCCCGCGCCCCTCCTCCACCACCACCCTCGCAGCGGCCCCCGCCCGGGGCTCCCTCCCCCCGACGGGGCTCCGGCAGGCCTAAAGCAAGGTCCACACCCGCGCGGGCCTCCTGCCGCGCGCAACGTTACCACGCAGCACTCACCCGCTGCCGGAGCCCCGGGGCGACCGCCGCCTCGGCCGCCTTCCGCTTTCTTCTTACCTCCCGCCTGCTGCTGGCCCTGCCTGGCCCCGGGCGGCGCCACCGTCACGGCGAACAGCGAGGTGGGGCCGCTGCTCTTCCCCGCGGCCTCCTTGGCGGCCCCGCGCTGCTGTTGGGGCTGTTGCTGCGGCGTCGCCGGCGGTTGAGACTGCTGCTCCCCGTGCCCGTTCTCGTCGCCCGCGCCTTCCTCCTCGTCTCCGAGCTCATCCTCCCCTTCCTGGAAACCCTGGTCGTCGCCGTTCTCGTCCTCCGAGGCGGCCTCCTCCTCCTCCATCGGGCCCGAGTCGGCCGCCCCCGCGGCCCCATTCTCCTCCCCTAGCTCCATCTGGTTGCCATCCAGGGCGGCGATCCCTTCCTCCTCCTCTTCCTCCTCCTCCTCCTCTTCGTCGCCGCCAGTCGCGGCCTCCTGCTCGAGGCCTGCTCCCGAGCGTCCGGCGGAATCCCCGCCCAGGTCTAGGCTGCCGTTCCCGGGCTCCATGGCGGGGCGGCCTCCGGCCTCCTCGTCGTCCAGCGCGGCCTGGAGTCGCTCCATGAGCTCGGCCTTGAGGCCCTTGTCGGAAAGGCGCCGCTTCTTGAGCTCCTCTTTCAGCTCCGACACCTTCAGCTTTTTTACATTAACAGGCGAGGAACTCATGGTGAGGGCCCCGATTCACCGCTAGGCGCTGGCTCGAACTCGGCTCCGCTCACTCGGCCACTGGTGGCGGCTGCTGCGGCTGCTCCTCGGCCCGGGCGGCGGCTGCGGCTGGAGGTGGGTTCGTGCTGCAGAGCGGACCCGCCTGGTGTCGAACGGCGCCAATTCCTTTCACCGAGTTCGCGAGGGAGACGCGGAGACTCGCCTGGCGTGAGCGAGCACGCAACGTCCTCTCGCAGGGGCGGTGCCGCGCACGTATTATAGCCGCCCCGCCCCCCGCGCTGACGGGAGTGCTGCGCAGGAGGGAAGCCAGAGCGCGCCCGCGCTGTGGCCCGCCCATTACCGTACTTACCTCCCCGCCCCCACGGCGATCTCCGGGCAGAGAGCGCGGCCCGGGCCGCGCAGTGCGCTTCCAATTGGGACTGAGCAAATGGAGGGAAAGGAAACCGCCTTTCAGTTAAACCGACCCAGTGCAACAACTATTGGCCTTTCTAGTTCTTTGGTGGCAATACTCGTTTTGCTCTTTGCCTTTCCAGCCCTGAGGCTGCTTTTATCCAAATGCTTTCAGTCTTCAACCTGGCAGTTTCAATTCGAATCCTCCACCATTTCTTCCATCTTAGATTTTCCTTATCCAGCTATTTGTTTCAATTTTTCAGTTTTGATTTGTACAACACAAATTGGCACTTACTACACGCAGGGGTTTTTCTTCCGCTTAATATTTGGTTTAATTTTTCCAAGTCCTGCCTGTGAATTGGATTTTAAATTCGGGAGGGGCGAGGGCAAAGCCTTTCTTTTGTCTCTTCCACAACCCCTACTGCACGGCTTGGGAGATAGAGGCTTGCCTTAAGAGCGTGATCCTTACTCCATATCGCAAAACGTACTTGAGGGGCCTTGTCTTGGCAGCTGTTCTCATAGTATTAATAGCCAAAGAAATGAAGCCTCAGAATTGCATTTCTGGGTGTTCTCTACCTACCTACCAAAAAAAAAAACCACGTAAAACATTCTGTCCCACTTAGGACCTGGTCGTCCAGGTGTAAAGTCCCAGCTAAATCTTACACTTTGATTCTATTCATGCTCCTGTAGAAATACTCTTGACCAAACCCTGCTGAAACTAATAAAAACGTGTGAAAAACAAAGAGCTGTGATTTTGTAAAAAGAAAAAGAGACTATCACCCTCGAAATCTGTTATTTTGGTGTCTTTTAGAAGTAATTTTTTCTTTACTAAATAAAAGGTGTGTTATGTTCTTGAGGTTTTAGGTAGGGGGGCCAGAATTTAGATTTATGGTGGAGTTAAACATCTTAAACCTCAGAAAATCGGCACAGTGACCAGCCAGTGTTCCACTATCTCTGAGTAAGAAGGTCTGTTATACCCACTATTTGATGCTTTAGCTGGCACAATAATGCGGCCCCAACATTAATTTGAAATTGGGAAAAATATACATGTAAACTTTCCCATAGCTAGTATGTTTTAACTGATTAATTTTATTATTTTTAAGTTGCTTTTCGATAGCCTTTAACAAACATGTATTTTTCCAGGCAGTAAGTATATAAAGATGAAATATTAACATTTGTAAAATGATTTGAGTTGAAATTAATGGACCATGTACAGTACTGGTAATTCTCAATTCAGGGTACTGGAGGTAGAAGGGATAGCACCCTAAATAGGAACTTCCAAATCGTGCCAAAAACTCTTGTTAGCCTTTGGTTACAATGTCCTTGGAGCTTGTAAACAAGTCACAAACTGGAATTTTAACTTTTCAAATTCTTTGCCCATGTTCAAAAACGGGAAGAGAGCCACAGGAGGCTTACATGTTCACAAACTGAATAATTAGTCTCTTAATGAATCAGAGTTAAATATAGTTAGTATGACGGTCCTTTAAGTTTGTAAGTGTCCTTAGATATTTACATTTTTAAACTATGAAAATAAAGTTCATATATCTAAATATCTTTATAATAATCATTGTTGGTAGGTTCAATCAGTTGTAATAATAAACATGAAATATAACTGTAGATGGGCACGAGATAGTTCCATGGTGTTAACTCCAAGAGCTTTGCAGACTTTTTGAGCTCGATGTAGCCTGGAGAACATCTTCCGTCTGCCCAGTTTACAGCCCAGGTTGCAGAGGCTCTCCCTCTCACCCCAGTGGTCCTTCGTTACAACTGGGCCTTCTTAAACAACATTGGAAAGAAAAAGTTTTTGTAAAACTGTCGAGCCATCACCTTACGTTGTCCTTTCTACAAAGGGGTAGAATCTACTTTACCATTTGAAAGTACATATAATGATAATTTTATTAATTGTTTTTGTTTCTCTCTCTTTTTTTTTAACTTTTATTTATTTGAAGTGTGTTTTTCCCGGACCCATCAGCTCCAAGTCAGGTAGTTGTTTCAATCTAGTTGTAAAGGGCACAGCTCACAGTGGTGCATGGGGATCGAACCAGCAACCTTGTTGTTAGGAGCTCTGCACTCTAACCAACTGAACTAATGGGCAGCCCGTTTTTGCTTCTTATAGTTTAATGCTATCATGATTGTCCTGTTCTACAGAGACCAGTCAAAGTATGGATCACTTCCTCTAAATCGCTGAGGGACCTATAAGGAACTTAAAGTTCCCCCTTTTTGAAATCCTAGAGACTACCAAGAATACAGAGTGGAAGAGGGGACACATTAATTCTCAGTAGCAAAAAGGGATTAGACAATTACCCATGGGTACTAGATCTATGAGAGAGCATTACAAAGCTAGGGTACTCAGAACACATAGGTTACACTTTGAGGCTGAAGCAAAGGTGTGCACATATGTGCTACGGTTCCCTCAGCAAATACATTTTTGAGCATCTTCTCTAAGACAGGCACTGGTCTCCTGGAACTACAGCGGTGAGCTACATAATTATGCCTTCACTCTCTTAGGGAGAGTAGTCAACAAATATAAAATAGGGATGGTAACAAGTACTACAGGGAAATAAAACACAGGAGAGGGACGAGGTGTACTGAGGTGGGGGGTGAGTTTTTCAGCTATAAATAAGGTGGTCAAGGAAGCCTAAGAAATATGGTAACATTTGAGCCAACATCTAGAAGAGGTGGAGGGAACAGTAAATACAGAGGCCTGAGAGGATAGATAGGAAGTGAGATCAGAGAGTTAAGAGAGAAGAGAGGAGGTAGAGATAGCAAGCAACCTTGCAGGTGGTTTTGTAAGGACTTTAGCTTTGCCTCCAAGAGAGGAAAGACATTAAAGGCTGATTCATAGTGAAGTGACATGAAAAGATAGGAATGCTAAATTCAGTGGACTCAAGATACTATTCCATTTAACTCTATTTTTTTTTTTTTTTTTTGGTCTAACACAATGAAGCCCAATTTAAGTTAATGAACGAAGCAAGAAATATGCTGAGATAAATTTCCAATCTGCTTACAAAGATGTAAGAAAGTATAGGTACCTCCAAATTATAATGTGTTAAAAGTACATTTTCAAATAGAGAAACAGGAAAGCCCAGTTGAAAGGGAGGATGTACCAAGTTCTCGTTAAAAGTGCAAACTTAGAAACAGACAGACCTGGATGGCAGTGCCATCCAGAGCATCTAGTAGCTGGTCCCATCTGGTAGCTAGTATGTGATCTTGCTCAAGCTATGTGTCTCTCTATGCCTGAGTTTACTCATATATAAAATGATACCTGCCTCATGAGGTTGCTGGGAAAATTCAGCCAGGTGATGAACATGAACTCAGGGTACAGTGCTGGGCACACAGTAAGAGCTCAAAAAATATTAGTCTCCATTAGATACATCAAGCAATTTAATGAACTTAAGAAAATCTGTGATTGGATTGTTAATATCTTATTTAGGGAATTATGACTATACATATTTTGTAAATTATCAATGAATTGTTCATGGTAAGATGTCAGTCTAGACAAAAGAGAAATGGAGTCTGTCCACAGAGGAGAGTGCAGACTTTACTTCTCAGCTCAACATTGTCACTGTCACCAGCTGTGTGACCTTTGGCGAATTGCGTGATCTCTCGGGATATTAGTTTCCTTGTGTATGTATGAAGCAGAGCAGACTAGATTTGTAGTCCCTCCAATGGGAACCTTTGATGAGTTTCTTCTTTGCTGACTCCAGACTGGAAATGGGGGAGCACTGTTAAACTTTGTAATCATTGTGATTTACATTCAGGTTTTACTTGTCATATTTAAAACTTTGCATTGGAGTGTCAAAACATTTTACAATTTATTAGTAGACATGAAAGTTGAACCATTGTCCTATAGTTTTTGAATTTAAAATGGTACAAAATACTTATACAAAAGACTTGAGTACCATGACAGGCTAAAAGTTTCAAAGTAAATGCTTTCTATTTGAATCATTTTATCTTTGATGTCATGAATCTCTGTCTTCACATAAATTATGTAACTTCCGTGGAATGAAACACGCTCATTAGAAAGTTGCAGGAAAACTAGAATCGTGGTTATAGTAATATATCAGGACTGTTCTGATAACTAAAATACTTACCAGGTGAAGACTGATAACATTTACCAAAACTTATCTTACACAAAGGAGTGCTAAGGAGTTTATTATTATTAAGTACATTATCACACACATTACCCGTGCCCGGCCGGTCTCACAGTACCTGATAGAAAAGGATGAAGAAAACGTTCAGCCCATCCTGAATTACACAGCCAAGAACCAGACGACTAGAGTGATTATGACCTCATAAGCTCTCACCTTCTATGTGCACCCTTGGAGCTGGTCTATTCCTTGAGCTCAGGGAGCAAGATGGACATGACTTTTCCAGCACCCGTGCAGTGTCTTACATCAATAGTCCCAGAGAGCCCAGCAGTGTGTAGGAAACGAGATGGAAGCTTGGTAACGAAATATATCCTCTGAAAACGTGTGAACTGTACCACAACCCTGATGCACACTGAATATTTCTTTGTTTTAAGAGAGAGCTCTCCAAAAATTAAGTAGAGACTTTGATAATGCATTTGATTCAGCAGAGCCTTCTTGACATAACATCTACCAAATAAATAAATAACAAGTAGATTACTTTGTAAGCTCAGCGTTCCATTTGGCTATTACTGTTGGCAGCGTTAGTGAACACCATCAGGATTCATCAGTGATCCTAACCTAAACTCTTGAACTACTAAATGAAAATTGTGTGGCCCATAGATTTAATTACCTGTCCAGGTACTCCCCGACTACACCAACAATGTAGTGTGCCATTGCTTCCATCTAGTGAAGCAAGATTGTGTCAAAAACTGATTTGGTAATCATGTTTAGAGTAGCCATTTCTCTATTTCTCTGTTTTTATGTTTCATGTTTCCTAATCCATTTTCTCATTCAATAGTAGAACGCATAGGTAGGGCCTTCATATTCTCCATAACTCCGAGCAATATTGCCAAGTACCAGATGCTCAATAAATACGTTTGATTCTACTTAGAAGATCATATTAGGTTATTAAAAATGCCTTCCAGCTCCAGATATAAGCACCATCAAAAAGCATCATCCAGGATCAATCAGTTGATTATGATCTAGAGAAGTACTTAGTGATGACATAAAGAGATTATTGACCAGAGCTGACCAATACGGTAGCCACTGGCCACAGGTAGCTATTTAAATTAAAGTTAAATACAATTCAAAATTAAATTCCACAGTCACACTAACTCCGCTTCAAACGCTGCATAGCCATTGGCTTTCCATTGTCACAGAAAATTCTTTGGGACAGTGCTGTTACAGACTGTTTGGAAAGTACAACTTACACCAAGGAAGGAACCTTCATATCTATGTGGCTCAAAAGACAGACTGAAAGGAAAACTGGTCCCAAGATTAGAGTAAAAGTGTGTGTGTGTGTGTGTGTGTGTGTGTGTATTTACATCATACATTTATAGACACATACACACATAGTCAATTCCCAATTCATCCATTTATCCACTTAACAAATATTTATTGAACACCTCCTATGTACTAAGTGCTATACCATATGCAGGGAAAACAGATATGAATGACAGTCCCAGACCTCTAGGACCTTGCAGTTTGGAGAGAAATACAATCTATTAATATAACCAGGATGCTATTGGGACACTAGCACAGTATACCAGGAACCAGCCATTTTGACCATCTGCTGAGCCATTGCCTGTAGAGTTCCCATGGTGTAGGTTTGTACACAAGCTTGCCCACCCACAAACACTCACACTTGAAAAACAAAACAAAACCTCATATGCACACTTAAGAAGCCAGTGTATGACATTTGTAAGTAAACAGTAATTAGTTAAGATTGTCTTCTATCATATTCATTATTCTACATACAAAGCTGCCTATCTTTTGCAGACTTCTGCCAGCTGACAAGTCCTTCATTAAAAGCTGTCAGGAATATAAATCTTGGGGATGTAACATACAGTATGGTGACTACAGTAAGTAATACTGTATTGTATAGTTGAAAATTGCTAAGAGAATAGATCTTAAAGGTTCTCATCACAAGAAAAAAATTACTGTGGTGATCATTTCACAATACATACAAATCTCGAACCATTCTGTTGTACATCTGAAACTAAGATGTCATATGTCAATTATAGCTCAAATTTTTAAAAAGCTGTTGGGGGTTTAGGAGAAAAAATCAAACTAAAAGTGCCTCTTGAGCTATCCTAATTGTCTGGACATTGTGTATACTCTGTGTCTATGTAACCTTTCTTTCTGTCCCCTGCTTTCGCTTTGCTCCATCCAAGCACACTTTCAGTGGGCTGTCTTTTAAGTCTGCTGTGTTTCATCTCGATTCATTTATTTGTGATATTAACTGTGATTGAATGCTGGCTCTGTACCAGCCACTGTGCTAGGCTTTTCATACCAAATATCTCTAATCATGATAGCAATCTCGTAAGGTAGGAGTTATTAACCTCAATTTCTAGATGTGGAAACTGAGAATCAGAGGGGCTCAGGAACTTGACTAGGCTTAATAAGTGGTAAAGCTAAGATAGCAAATCAGAGTTGCCTGACTCCCATGCCCAAGCTCTTTCTCCTGCACCAATAAGTTTGACTCATTAGAGTTTCAAAGTCAAAACTGACATATTCTGTTCCAGTAAGATTTTATAGTATACAGTATAGAAGAAACAGACAGGCAAACCAACAATTGTATCACAAGAGTAACATGCTATGACAGAGGTGTGTATTCGGTTTGGGAAATGGAGCAAGGGGCTTCTTAGGGGGAAAGACCCTGGAGCTGACTCTTAAAAATGAACAGTGCTAAGAGAAAAGGAAGGCGATTCCAGGCAGTAGGAACAGCCTCTGAAAATGCATATGGTGAGAGTCACTCCTGTTGCTGGAATTCAGTATGGCTGCAGTATAAGGTTTTTGGGGGCAGGAGCAGGAATCAGGGTAGGAGTGGGGAGTGGTTATAGGGAGCAAAGAGGCAGATTGAAAAGAACCCGGCTGAGCTAAGAAGTTGGAGCTTCACCCACAGATAAACAGTTGGGGAGTGAGGACACTAAGGAATTTTAGGCTGAGTACTGTCATGATCAGGTCCGAACTTTAGAAAGATCATGTAAGCAGAACAGTGTTGAAAACCCACATGTCTACAGATTGTAGGCAGGAAATAAGAATGAATGAAGAGGTTCAGATGTAGGAAAAATTGCAGTGTGGTTATGATGCTACACTGCAAGGGTCACTTGATCTCAGGTCAGGGGCACCTGGGGAGTGATGGAGATTTCAGAGAACTGGAGTAAAGGCCGCTATTTAAAGGAGCAACCACCTATGGCCTTGTGGGAATGGGACCCAGGATTGTAAGGCTTTCCCTTTAAATTTTTTTTTCTTTTTTAAAACTTTATCAATTACAGTTGACATACAGTCTTATATTAGTTTCAGGTGTACAACATAGTGATTAGACATTTATGTACCTTATAAAGTGATCACCCTCTAAGTCTAGTAGCCACCTGACACCATACATAGTTATTACAATGTTATTGACTACACTCCCTATGCTATGCTTTACATCCCTGATGTTTTCCCATTTTTTAAGAGGAGTGGAAAATCTTCATATTTATGTGGCATCTCCTAAACTTTAGAAGTGGCTAATACTACACAGGCCAAAACCACTGTGTCTTTGGCCATCTGTTTGCAAGTCCTGGCAAATAAAACTGTTTGGGTTGATTATCTAAACAACGCTGCCGTTGGAATGGAGATGGACTATTTTGTGGGAGTGGACACAGTCTTTACTGAGAGGAAAAAACTGGGACATGCCTAGCTTTTGGGCTTGTTGGGCAAGTATATGTGAAGTCATTCAACCTTTAACCAGTTCCTTTTATCCCTCTCTCCCAAAACATGACCACATACAGATTAAGAGACACATGAATTAAGTCATAGAATCAAAGCAAATTTTAGCCACATGTAAGGCCTGGGAACTTGTTCCCATTTGCCTCTACATTCTTATGCTGTTGAAACAGGGTCAAACTGAATTGCAAGGAGAGTTTCCTTACAACTTTTTTATTTCCTACTGGTCGTCTCCCTGAATCACTGCCCAGCATCACCATCTGTTAATTACTTATCATATACTACACACATTAATATTATGTCATTATCTCATCCTCACAGTGATTCTGAGATTGTATATTTATTCTGGGCCTTGTTTATTCTACTGTTTTAAGATTCAGTTTACGTGTGACCTCCAAGAAGACCTTTGTGATTACCCATATCCCAGCCTCCCTCACCCTTGACTGCACTAGTAGGTATGCCTCCTGTGAGCTCTCAGAAACTTCCATGCTGTTTTTGCCTCCCTCTGCCCCCCACCCCGGTTTTATAAGGATCTGTTTCTGCCTCCCACTGACTGACCTTCTCAAAGGGGTATTGCTACATGTAAGTTCATTTTACGTTCTTGGCCTAGCCTGAGAGGTAAGCATTCGGGACAGGTGACGTGTGGAATGAACGAGCCTTCGTAGATTGACATAGTTTTAGCACATGGTTCTAGTCCTCACCAGCCAAGTAACACAGGCAGAGTTGCTGGTCCCTCACATCTTCCGTCCCTTAACCCATAAACCGATCGTATCCTACGTGCCCCTGAGGGATAAGAACCACGGATGTGAAAATAGTGAAAGATAAAACGCTACGCAAATGCATGGTAGTCCTATAATTGTCAAACATAGACTTAACAAACAGACTTTTGAGGAAAAGGAAGGGAGAAGTTTTTATCTCCCATCTCAGTCTGAAATTGAGACGTGCATCGTGTTTATTGAAAGACTTTACCGTTTAAATTTGATAGCTTAGGGACTAACTACTAGTAGTATTATTACTAGTAGTAATAACTTTTATAACTAGTATATCCTAGTAGTATTGGCTGGGTTAGTAAGCTACACCTCTTTTGACTGAGAGTTGAGACCAGGTATAGCTCGTCTTTTTCTTGGAGTAGTAAAGTCATATTTAAACAAACAGTTGGGAGCGATTTTTGACTCTTGAATGCTTATCTGTGCGTAAGGTTCACACCACTCTTATTGCCAAAGGACAAGATAACCCGGTGCCTTACTCAGGTTACTTCTGCAGAAGCATTGTTATTATTGTGAAGAAACACCCACCCCTCTCCCCGCCCCCCTACACACACGCAACTGAAAGAGAGTGTAATGTTCTAACTTGTGAAGAGAAAGGCAGGTGGGACAGGTTTCTTTTCGGTGACGGCGATGACTTTGCTCTGCCATCCACTGTCGCCAGGATCGCTCAGTGACTTGTGGGGTGGCATTCAGGCACTGTCAGCACAGCCTCAGGATGCAGCACCGAGTTTCACCTTGGAGGTGCTTCCCCGATCCCTGTCTTCCCCCTCCAGAAACTGAACTTCTGAACCTGGTCTTCATGACACAACTACTCAAGCAGCCCAGCCGTCCTACAACTGATGAGTTTGAAGCAAAGTCGCTCTCTAATTATCATTGCTAACATTGTCCAAGTAAGCTAATTAAGTGCTTTGTAAATGGAATCTTCACTTTGTCCGGAAGGAACTAGGGGAGTTTACCTCCCTGCCCCCAGGGAAGACAGGAATCAACAAGTTGAAAAAGGGAGGCCCGTTACATTTTCGGGTCACACTTGATATCTTTCTGAAAGGTGATATGATTTCTTCCCAACCTAGGAGAGGTTTGATGGGCTGCAAAACGGGACTGGCTGGCAGTTTCTTCCTTTATCAGACCTTGAGTCGGTCATACCATTTACTTCAAGGTGAATTCCTAGAACAGGAACTTCAAACATCAACACAGAAAGATTTTACAATGTAAATACTGGTGAGTCTTCTGTCCTGGGTAGTTCAAAGTTAGCTGTATTTGCTATCATCAGCATGAGAATAAAATGCCCTAGAGAGGAGGGTCAGTCGTTAACATTTCACCAGAGCGATTGATCTTTTTAAGGCTCTGCTTAAGCTCTCAGAGGCTTCCCACCGCCCAGGAGATAGAGCCCAGACCCTCCCAGGCCCAGGAGGTGGCCTTCTGCTGCCTCTCCAGTCTTATCTCAGGTTTCTCTCTACTTCCTAGACTGCAGGCGACCCACCGGTTCCCAGAGCCTGCCTCAGTGTCCTTCCCTGGGCTGGAAGAATTTTGGGCCTGGTTCCCCCAACTAGGGCTTCAGCTCTCAGCATAACCCTGAAGCCCTGACCCAGTTACGTCCTGCAGACGGAGTTTTCCTCTCCTGTAGCGGCCTGCACCGCCCTTTCCTAACACAACTCTTGGTAATACAGACCCACCTCAAAGCAGTGCTGTCAGTGCACTGCTGCTCCTGGGAGCGTGGTTACTGCTGTCTCTTCCAGGATGGTATCCCCAGGAGGCAGAGCGCATCTGTCTTGTTCATTCATTCCATAAGCCAGACCTCCCACAATGAGAAGAATTGGGCTGAATCATAGGTGCTCATTAAATATGTGTTGAATGAAAGGGTATATAAAAATTTGCTGAATGAGGGAATGGGGTGTTATCATTTAATGGGTTACAGAGTTTCTATTTGGGGTGACGAAAAACTTCCGGAGATGGATGGGGTGATGGTTGTACCATGATGTGAAAGTACTTATTGCCACTGAACTGCACATGTAAAAATGGTTAAATGGTAAATTTTATGTTATGTATATTTTACCACTATAAAAATTTGTTGAATGAATGAACAGTTAAGTATTTTGAACCCGGTTCTATTCAACTCTAATATATCAATTCAGTAACTATTCACAGAGCGCCTACTTTGGGTAAGACATAAAGGTGCACTCTTGGACTTATTTCAGAGTCTATAAAATATAAAATACACTCAACGTTCAATCCCAATCACCCTTTGTGTGTAAAATGTGTTTTAACTAGATAGACAGGTCTTATTTATCTTTATATCCAAAGCAGCTAGCACTTATATGCTCAATTAATGTTTGCTAAATTGAAATAAGACATTGCCAATAATAGAGTATTTGGTTAGGGCTTTCCCCATTACGAAATACTTCCACAAACTGTATCTCATATTACAGTCTCCTTCACTCATACCCTTTCTTCTCTTTTCTCTTTCCTTCATGTTAACAGCCATCCATTCCGGACTTTCTGTCTCCAGAATCAACACAATTTCCTCAATTTCTTTATCTTTGTTTTACCAACTGTTTTCAACTGTTCATTTCTAGCTCTTATTCCCACATATCTAAGCAAATTCTGTTACTTTATACCTTTGATAATGCCCAAGTCCCAGGAAAGAGTTACACTTGACTCTGAGGGACAGGCCAGCTTAGCAGAAGATGGGTGGGACCACATGCCCTCGAATCCTTGGAACATGCTACCTGTCACAAAACCTTCTGGGCATCCTTGAGAGTAAGTATTGCACATCTCACTTCAAAAAGGAATCACACACCATTTGTCCACTATCTGTAGTTTGAATGGTGGTTGTGTCCTCTCATTTCATCCTTTATTTTCCACTGAATTAATGTCAGCCTTTTTGTAACGTAAGGAAGTAGATAAGAAGATACTATACAATAAAATATTGGAAGGCATTACAAAGAGAAGGGAACATCAAAAGTATGAGGCTAATCAGAGGATAAAGAGTTCCATTTTCAAGGTCTAGCGTCAAACAGTGTTACCACCAGGAACAAGGTCTTCCATAGACGCTGGCTCTCAATGGTAGACAAAATGGAAAGAAGTAGAGAAGTGACAATAGTTGGGTTAGAAGCTAGAGGTCTCATTTGACTTCCAAAAACTGAGACTTTTGATGTGTAAGCCGAGTTCTCATTCTAATATTCCTAACATTTACAACATAGCAGAATGGCTAAGAGCACAGAAGAGACAGGCTTCCAGAGGTAGAATCCCTTTTCCTTTACTTACTAGCTTTATGAGCTGAGGCAAGTTCCCTAACTTTTCTATGCCTGTTTCCTCATCTATAAAATGAGAATAATGGGAGCACTAGATAAACTAATACTTGCACAGCACCTGAAACAATGCCAGGCTTGTATTAAGTATTACATCAATGTTTGATAAAGAAATAAAATTACAGATATAGTGAATTCACATCTTAGCACCAGATAGTTTATAAAACAATTTCATGTAATCACCTCATCAAATTCTCACAATTCTGGGGTAGTTACTATTACCTGTATTTTATGGATAGGGAAATAAAGTTTCCTTCGTGTTTTAAGTTAATGGCTTTGAGACAAAGTTAATCAAAAAGAAAAATGAGCATTTAAAAATTTTTTACCCTTTTTCCAATGGAAAGGATCAGGTTTCTTTTTTCCTATTTCCACAGCAAAGAGAACGGTGGCTTATCACTTGTTACTTGCTTACTGTGATACAAAGTAGCACAGTTATCATTGAGATAAAATATAGTTTGCATATGTGTATTTATGATATGTGGCATATTGCATGTCTCTCTTTTAAAAACATGTATCTATTGGTAAGTCCTTTATCGTTAAGGGAACAATATTAATTTCATACATATTAGTCTTAGTGGTGTATATTACACTTACGCTCCAACTCCTAGGCTGAAATTCAGGCTATGAGCCTATAAAGAGAAGCTCACCGCGCACTTTGGGTTGAGTGACTCTTCCCCTTCTCCCAATATTCACCCAAAGACCCATACCTGGAGTTACATGAGAAGTTTGTTTTCTGCTCTGCAGTTATTGGTGTTTCCTATTTTAAATTGGATACTGAACATGGGCAAACGTTCTCAGGGTAGCAGAATAGCAAGGTCACCTTCCTCCTTAGGCCCTGGGAGCTCCTAGACTGCACTGCCGAGTAGCATTAAATATACAGTTTTGGGAGCTAGGAGGTGGACTGCCTAGTATTAATCTAGCTGTGTGACTTAAGTCAAGACACTCAAGCCCTCTTCCTTTTCTCATTCACAACACAGTATCCACTGTATTGGGAAAGATTACATGAGTTAGTGAATGTTAAGCATTTAGAACAGGCGTGGTTCATGGCAAACGTTCAGTAAATGATAGCTATAGTATTATGCTCTATTTTACTCAACACTCGCATCATCCTCTCGTCTAAGTTAATGGCTTTCAAACACATTGCCCATGACCTTCAGTAAGAAATACATTTTATATCACAATATGAACAGTACACGAATACATACAAAGCTAAATGGAAGTTTCACAAAACGTTAATACTTGTAAATGCCTTGTATTCTACTAATTTCTATTCCCCTTTAAAGAAAAATACCAGCAGTATCTTATTAAATTATTGCACAATCGATTAATGGGTCACTTCAAAAAACCCTGCTCTTTGATACCGGTGATAAGCAGAATAATGTCTTCCTAACATGTCCACACCCTATGGAACCTGTGAATATGTTACCTTAGGTGAGAAAAGGAACTTTGCAGATGTGATTAAGGTTACAGACTTTGAGATGGATTATTCAGGTGGGCCCCATCTAATCACATGAGTTCTTAAAAAGTGGAGAACCTTTCCTGGCTGTGGTCAGAAAAAGAGATGTGAAAAAGAAGGGGTCAGAGATGCAGTGTGAGAAGGTCTCAGTCTGCCATTGCTGGCTTTCAACTTGGAGGACGGTGGCCGTGAGCCAAGGGATGCTGGGATCCTTTAGAAGCTGGAAAAGGCAAGGAAATAGATTCTTCTTTAGAAACGAATGCAGCCCTGCAACACCTTGATTTTAGCCCAGTGAGGCCCCTATCAGGCTTCTGACCTCCAGCATTGTAAGATAATAAAGTGTTAAGACACTAGCTTTATGACAATTTGTTAACAGCAGCAATAGGAAACAAATACACGATCTAAGCCAGAAACCTTGACTTTGCTTTCGATAACTCTCTCCTCCCAGCCCCACATATTTCAACAAATCGCCTATTCCTTCTGTCTATAACTTTGAGGATCTCTGGAATAATCCATATGCTTTCCCAAGTTTTATGGTCATTGCCCTCACTTGGGTCCATCGATCTCTCTCTTGGACTGTAAAACCTTCTAATTGTTTTCTCTGCTTCTGGGCTTCAACCTGTCCCGCAGCCCTCTCCTTCCGGCTTTCAGAGACAACTTCCTAAACTACCAATATGATTACCTCCTGGCACTTTTGATGCCCCATTATGCCCACAGAATGAAGTCTGAAGTCTTTGGAATGACATTCAAAGCTCCTCAGAGGACCCAGCTCAAATCCATAAGGACACATTTCTGTGCTGCCATTTTCCCTATTCTGTCCCCTCAGAATATCATATTTATAAAGTTATTTTTACCATTTCACTTTATTATAGTTGGTTGTTTAATTTTATTTTTAATTTTCATCTTTAAAAAGTTGCCTCTTGGGAGCCAAAGAAGGCACAGAGAAGGAACCCTGCCTGCCAGTTAGCCAGCTCCTACTATATCCCAACTCAGACCTCAGGTTTGCCATTTATATTATGACTCCCCAATCACATCGTTAAGGGAACAATATTAATTTCATACATATTAGTCTTAGTGCTGTATATTACACTTATGCTCCAACTCCTAGGCTGAAATTAAGGCTATGAAATTAATTAGGGCATTCGTGGCAGGGAGAACTCTCTTTTCCATGCTGGGGAAAAATAAACAAATTCTCCAGGTAGTATAGTCTTCATTTACATCTTTTATTTGACTAAGCCTCATTAAAAATTTCTATCCACCTATGCATTTAAAAGGTCCTGCTGGAGCTCACATGAAAGCATGAATGATGAAGAAATGTGTGACATTGCTCCCTGCCTCTGGGGTCAGGACTCTGAGCTACTTCTTTGTGGTCCTATAGGTGAGAAGGCAGGCCATTCTCCAATGAAGACCAAAGTCCTTTGTCTTGACCCTGCCTCCAAGGCTTCTCTGATACCGTGCTTTTGCCTACGTATGCTCTGTGGTTTTTGCCAACAAAGTCAGAACAAATACATGATTAAATTTCACCACAGCCAGAGGAAATTTCGGATTACAAACTCCATACTGCTCTAAAATACTGCATTAGTATGCTCGGGCTGCCATAACAAAATGCCCCAGCCTGTGTAGCTTGAACAGCGGAAATTTATTTTCTCACAGTTTCAGAGGCTGGAAGTCCAAGATCAAGGAGCCAGTAAGATTTGGTTTCTTTTGAGGCCTCTGTCTTTGGCTTGCAGGTGGCTACCTTCTCACTGTGTCCTCATGGGGTCTTTACCTGTGCACACACATCCCTGGAGTGTGTCTCCATATGTCCGAACTTCATCTTCTTACTAGGACACCAGTCAGATTAGATTAGGGCCCACCCCAAGGGACTTATTTCAACTTAATCACCCCTTTAAAGTCCCTATCTCCAAATTCAGTCACATTCTGAGATACTGGGAATTAGGACTTCAACATGTGAATGGGGGGGGGGGTGTTACACAATTCAGATGATAATAAGCAGTGAGAATATTAGTGCCTGACACTCAGCCTTGCACAGATTCATTATTCTAACAAATTCCTTCTCGGTGCACCTCAGAACCCCTGTTAGGGTCCTTCTGTTTGGGTTCTATATTTCCACTTCCAGTCTCAAGGCTGGGCTCTCCACTGCAGCCCTTATTTGGTGTCCAGAGGAACCACGTTTTTTTGTGTGTGGAAAGACCTATGCCATGTTCTTTGGTTATAACTGCTTCACATGGCTCGGCTACGCCATCCTCAAGTCAGCTGGCCTAGCACTGCCTTAAGAACCCTGTTCTCGTTCCCTTCTTTCTGACGTTTTTGACTTGGAAAACTAGCCTAAGCCCTTATATTTGCAATGGAATTTCTGAGACATTATATGCCACTTGTGCCTGCCTTTTTTCTCGATGCCCTTGTTTTCTTTAAAAGCAGCTTTTAGAAATTTAGAATCAACTGCTGTATGCAGTCACTGAAATCCCACTCACCTCCACACAGGTTGGCTCTAGATTCCCAGATACATTATCTTTCGAATTAGAAATTCATAAAGATCATTTTCAATGAAACAAGCAGCAATGACTTCCGTGAAACATCTCAAGTATATAATTTGGGGTCCCTTCCTTTTCTTCCTCTTGCTTCAATTTACAGTTCATGTTTTCATTTTTGTTGTTTTTGCATATGGCATTCTTGCTTCATAGACCAGATTCAGACTTGACCAATATGCTTGGTCACAGAGGAGCTGTGTCCTAGAGTTGGCAGTTGTCTGGGAGTAGCGGGAGTGAGTCAGTGGCCGAGTGATGCCATGCCCTGGTGATGAGAACAGATTTGGGGACTGATAACTCATGCTTGAGCAGTCACAGGCCCAAGTTCAACGTCCTGTCCTGGGAAATTTGGTAGTTGGTACAGGTAGACGTTTAGAGAAAGGACAAGGGTAGCATTCCAAATCTAGGCAGAACCTTAGCTAAAAGACTTGTTTTTGTTTTGTGTTTAAGTCGGGCAATTAGGTGTGTGTTCGAAGTGGACATTGAAAAGTCCAAGCACAAAGCAGAATCACCCTGGGGCAGCCGGATGGCTCAGTTGGTTAGAGCGCGAGCTGTCAATAACAAGGTTGCTGGTTCAATTCCCGCATGGGATGGTGGGCTGCGCCCCCTGCAGCTAAAGATTGAAAATGATTGGACTTGGAGCTGAGCTGCGCCCTCCACAACTAGAATAAAGGACAATGACTTGGAGCTGATGGGCCCTGGAGAAACACACTGTTCCCCAATAAAATTAAAAAAAAAAAACAACCACAAAAAACAAAGCAGAATCACCTTGAAGAAGACTGAAGGACACTATAACTCCAACTCCAGGCTCTACGCCCTGAAAAAAACAAATTCAATTATTGGGCCATAGAAGCATTACTCTAGACCGCATCAGTGTCTTTGCTTTGATCTCGCTTAGTTGAGATGTGATCATTCGCATTCAAAGTTCATACTAATATTCAGGCTAACGGGCAAGGTATAAATGCTGAGGTTGGAGAGCCAGCCCATTTGTTAACTGTTGCAATTGAGACAGGCTGTGATCAATAACATAAACGACAGCAACTCTCCTTGGTCATCTGGTGAGCAGTAAAGAGCTCTGACCTAAGAGTACAGGACCTGGTTCATGTCCTAGCCCTATCTCAACCACTCTCTTTATTTCTTTGAGAACATTTTCCTCATTTGCTAAAGGATGGTAAGAGTATCCTCAACACTTAATTTGTATTTTTATAAAAATAACACACACTCATTGTTTAAAGAGTCAAATAATACTATAAGGCTTATCACAAAGACAGCAATTCCCTACCTGTGACAGATTGTATTTTTCAAAGATGGCCATAGAAATATCTCCCACCCCACAATGCTCTTCCAATGAGAACTTGACTTTCCTCCCATGTAATGGTGGTATCTGTATTTTCTCTCCCCTAACCTGGGTGGCTTTTGTGACTGCTTTGGTTGATAGGGTAGTATGACAGAAGTGATGCTGTATTAGTCAGGGTTCTCCAGAGAAACAGACCAACAGACCAAAAGGATATAGATATAGATAATATAGATATAGATGTAGATACACAGAGGATGCCAAAAAAATGTATACACATTTTAAGAAAGGAAAACTGTATTAAAATAGTAATACTCAATATATACTGATAACAAAAGATGAATACAAGTCATGTTTGAGTTCTGCAATTACAAGAGGTGCTCACAGTGTTACCATCAGCATCCAGACACTTCTGATTATGGCAAACTGCTGCTTGAGCAACATTGACCAAAGTGTCCACTTGTATACATTTTTAGGCACCCCTGGTATATAAAAAGAGATTTATTATAAGGTATTGGCTCATCCGATTATGGAGTCTGAGAAGTCCCACATCAGCCCTCTGCAAACTGGAGGTCCAGGAAGGCTAATGGTGTAAGTGTAGTTTGAAGGCTTGAGAATAAGGAACAATGCCGGCAGAAGATTGATAGTTAGCTCAAACGGTCGGACAGGGAGCAAATTCATCCTTTTTCTGTCTTTTTGTTCTATTCAGGCCCTCAATGAATTGGATGATGCCCCCCCACACTGAGAAGGGTCATCTACTTTACTCAGTCTACTGAATCAAATGCTAATCTCTTCCAGAAACCCCTCACAGATACATGAAGAAATAAATAAGATATCTGGATATTCTGTGATCTAGTCAAATTGACCCAGAAAGTTAATGATCAAAGATGCTATTTGACATCTTGTTCCCTTGGGACACGCACCTCTGGAACCCTGAGCTGCCATATTAGCAGTCTAACCACCTTGATGTCACCATGTTATAGAAAAGCTCAAATGAACCTACCTGGAGAGATCTTATAGAGAAGCCCTGAGACTACATGATGAGAGAGAGAAATGCCTGGCCAGGTCTCAGCTGCTCCAGGCCCCACTTCTGTCCCAGCTCCAGCCCCATTTCCTGCATCTGACAACAGCTCGAGAGACCTTCATCCAAAACTGTCCAGTAGAGCCCTTCCTGAAATCCTGACCCATGGAAACCATGAGAGATAACACATAAAATGATTATTATTGTTTAAAGTCACCAGGATTTGGGGCGATTTGTTATACAATAGTAACCAGAACACTTTCCAACCCTTCTTATCTTTCAGTCTCACTCTTCAGAGAGCCACCTCTTTCCATTCATTTAACTGGTTTCTTCTCACTATCTATAATTCCCTAAGAATTAATATCCTTATGCTGCTATCCATCTCAGATGTATTACAATTTGACTTCCTATTTTGGAAGATGAAGGTATCAGACTCTTATATTATCCCACCTTCATTGCTACTTCCTCAATCAACTAAACAGAGTTATATCAAAATGCTGGGCAAGTCAGTATTTATTTATTGCCTTATTGATACGACTTCATAAGTCTTATTGACTGTTGAGCCAATTTATTAGGCATAATCATTGCATTCCTTTTCTTATACTGCTTAATTTCTCATTTACTCAATTTCCTGTATCATTGTCACTATTTCTTTCCATACTTTCCAACTGAATAAGATTTTCTACATGGTGAAACACATCCATCGGTGTTCTTTTCCTCTGGATTTCATCCTCCTGGAGCTACTGGCCCCCTTTCCTGCAGGGGCTGGTGCTTCTAGGGGAAGCTTCTGTGCTGAGTCTTCCTTCCACCTCTCTGCTGTGATGAACTCCTCTTTTCCTGACTGGTATCCGACGCCTTCTTGGGTCACTCCCTCATTTTGGTGGAGCACATCCTCTAAAGGTTTCCTAAGGAAGGATATGCAGGAAGTGAAAGTGTTGAGATTGTGCATGGCTGAAAATGTCTTTATTCTGCACTCTTGCTTGATTAATTGTTGGGTGAGATAGAGAATTCTAGATTGAAAAAACACTTTTTCTCAAAGATGTTGAAGACGTTACTCCATTGTCTTCCAGTTTCCAATATTGTTCTTAAGAATTCCACTGCCATTCTGATTTCAGAATCTTTATTGTGAGACTTAGGTTTTTATTTTTGTTCTGTAGAAACTTTTGGTGTTTTCTCTTTATCTTTGGTGTTCTGAAATATTATGAAGATATGACTTAGTGTAGACCTTTTTTTAACTCATTTTTCTGGACAGGCCTTTCGAACCAAGAGGCCTGTTCTCCTATTCTGGGAAATCTATTGCTTCTTTGATAATTTTATCTTCCCTCTGCTCCATGTCTTCTACTCCTATTACTTGGCTATTGGACTAGCTGGATTAATCCTTCAGTTAAAAAAATGTTTTTCCTCTCTTATTGCCCCTTCTTTCTACATTGTGGGAAATTTCCTCATTTTTAAAAATTTGCTTTCATTTTATCTTGCCTCTCTGAGGATACCAATTCGTCTTTGAAGGTTGTTTCCCATTTTTGCATTGCCTTTGTTTTCCCCATTTGTTTGTTTATTTTAGTTCCTGTCCTTCCTATGGGAGTCTCCACTCAATGCCCAGTAATTCTTGCATGACCATTCGCATTAAACAGTGACGCACTAAAAAGCTGAAAGAAAACAGGACTGAAGCTTGGTAATGTTGAAATTGCTGTGGGGTAACAGGCCCACCCTTTCAAAGCCAATGATTCAGTATTTTAGCTGAACAGTTTCTCCAAGGAAGAGTCATTCTTCTACATGAGGACAGGGGTGAGGCGATTATACACCTGGGTGACAGGTGGGAGCAGGTGAGGACAGAGTCTGGATGCGCTTTCACAAAACCCCCTTTGCTTTCAGCCCAATGCCTCACTCCTGCCTTCCTGTGTGTCAGCTATTCCTGAGTCTAGACCTCTATGTTTCAGTTCCTACAGAAATCACCCTCTGGAGCCCTGGGACCAGGGTGGGGAAGGGTAAGGAGTAGGAGTTTTCACTTGGCAATATGGAGGACTAGAGGGGACGTGATGGCAAATCTACAGACTTTGGACCGATTCCTCTGTTCCCAGTCCCACTCAGCAGATGCTGGCCTCTCCCGGCCCTGTGCCTTTCAGGTTTCTGCAGAGTCCATCAGTACCCTTCTCTGATTGGCTGCTGCTGTTCCCTTTCCCTATGAGTCACCAGGCTTCATCTAATTTGCATATTCACAAGATGGATTACTACCTCCCATTCACTGTTGCATTCTCTTCCGCTCTCTTTGACCCTGTAGCCTTATGCTGTTTTCCTTTCTTTCCCGTTCCTTTGTAGAGCTTCAGGAGGCAGTGGAGATGAATACATGTGTTGACTGTGCCATGTTTCATCAGCCATCTCCCTACGTACTTTGTAAGATTATTGTCAGTACCAAACAGGACAGTCTGTGCAAAAGTGCTTTGCAAACTCGAAAATGTCATACTAATGTGATTTATTATCACTTGGTTCCTAAGACACCTTGATCGATTTTTCTGTTGTGACTTACTTCTCACTCCTTTTGACAAAATAAGCACTTTAGCAATGGCAGCCATCCATAGCAATAATCCTTAAAATCTTAAGCTGAAAATAAATAAAATGCTCTCAATTATATGTGTTATGCAAAATGAGTTGAAAATAAATACTAATTTGTTACCTGAAGGAAATGCATCATTCTTGGAGTTCTGGCAAAGGTCATTTAGACTTAGCTCAAAGCTCCCAGGTCCACTCAAGGTCCCCAGGTGGCTGGGCTGCTTCCCAGCCCCCATCCCCACCCCCATCCCTCCCTGTGCACAGACCTCTCACAGCACTTCTCACTCTACTGAAATTGCTCATTTCCTTGGTGTTTCAGACTCTAGGTGTGGATTGTGCTTTATCCATCCCTTTCTCACCAGCACCTACCACAGTGCCTGACATTGCAGTGGGCCATAAGTGATGAAGTGAAACACTGCAGAAAGTTGTCCACATTCAAATATCATTTAGTCTTTGGGGAAAATAGTTCCAAAGGGGGTTGATTGGCTACTCCACTTTCAATATTAAGAAGACAAAGATCAGAAATTCTTCCTCCCCTATAAAGACAAAGAGAAAATTGTGGCTCTGTCTGACAGATTGCTCCATCCCTCCCTGCAACAGGAGAGGAAAGCGAGAGAAATTAAACTGCAGGTCTGGCACCACCAGACAGCCCAGGCACAAGTGTGGAGCACAAAGCGTGAGGCAGCGTGGATCCTGGCAGCTCTCGTGTTCCATGAAAAACACCTGCTCTGCTGGCAGCCAGGAAAGAAAGACCCAGAATAGCACAGGCACACCCACTCACAAAAACACAGGAACTCCCCTGTGCTGTAGGCAAGACTGGAAAGTCAGGAGAGAGGCCTAGTGAAGCTGACTTGAAAAATTTACCCAACTCCATGAAAAGGACTGAATTTCCCTTACAATGGGAAGAGAATGAAATTCAACACTTCTCTTTCTCCGAGGCTGCCAGGCCTGCTCAATGCTCACAATGTAGGTGTGGCCAGCCTGCAGGAAGCATATAAGGATGCAAGTTACTCAGATAGGACTAGCCACACGTGAAGCACAGGGCCCAGAGCCACCGAGGAAGACTCCACTTAGCCACAGTGAGGGAACTACCGAGAAATATGCCATTCCTCGGCTGGGGACAGCCCATGGTGAGTACTGCGCTTCGAATTCCAGGGGACTGGGATGAAGTTTTGAGATGATGGATGGTATTGGAGGAAATGAGAGCAGCAACCAAAACAAGCCAGGAAGGAGGTCGGCAACTGAGGAAATAAGGGGACAGAGACAAAATCTGAACCAACTGAATGACCGCTTGTATCTTCTACAGGAACGTCCAAAATAGTCCCTTCAGATGTTCCTTATGAAAAGGGTTCTGTGGTCACAAAAATTCGGAGATAATGTACAGTAAACTGCCTTAGGGTTTCACAATGAACATTAGCATCTGAAAGGCCCCAGGCGTTCTCCATGAAAGGAAAAATAACGAAAACCAAAAAAGACTTTATTTAACCCAGCGTTTCCCAAACACTTTCCTTCAGATGAGGCCTATGGTGTTAACCTGTGGCGCTAGTGTTCCATCCACCGTGAGATGGGGGCTGCAGTTCTACCCAGGCCTTGACCCTTGAATCTTACCCTTAGTAATGACATGCCTTTCAGAATTTTATAGTGAATGACAGGTTTAGTTAGAAACATTAGTTGTGAATATTTAAATCTCTTTTTCTCAAATCACATGCCAATGTGGGAAGTTGTGGAGGGTGCCGTTCAGCTTCAAGTTGTTGTCCTTTCAGTCTTAGTTGTGGAGGGCGCAGCTCAGCTCCAGGTCCAGTTGCTGTTGCTAGTTGCAGGGGGCGCAGTCCACCATCATTTGCAGGATTTGAGGAGTCAAACAGGCAACCTTGTGGTTGAGAGCCCACTGGCCCATGTGGGAATCGAACCGGTAGCCTTCAGAGTTAGGAGCATGGAGCTCTAACCACCGGAGCCACCGAGTTGGCCCAACTTAATTTTTTTAAAGCAGTTTTGGGTTCACAACAAAATTGAGCAGAGTACAGCGAGTTCCCAACTACACCCTGTCTGACACTTGCACAGCCTCCCCACCAACATTCCCCCACTAGAGTGGGACATTTGTTACAATCAATGAACACTGACACATCGTATCACCCAAAGTCCATAGTTTATATTAGTGTTCACTCTTGGTGGTGTATATTCTATGGGTGTGGATAGATGTCCAAATGAGTGACCTGTATCCATTACCATTGTATCATACAGAACAGATTCACTGACCTAAAAATCCTCTGTGCTCTGCCTATTCACCCGTCTCTCTCCTCAAACTTTGGCAAACTCAGATCTTTTTATTGTCTGCATAGTTTTGCATTTTCCAGATTGTCATGTAGTTTGAATCCTTGTAATGTTTTTTTTTTCTTGTTGTTGTGAAATCTTATCGTATTTCTATGTAAAAGGATATTTTAAAAAAGTGGTGAGAAATAGCCCCCTTTCCATGGCTGGCAGATCACTGGCTTATTCTTTTTTTTCCCCAATTTATTTTTTAAATTTATTGGGGTGACAATTGTCAGTAAAATTACATAGATTTCAGGTGTACAATTCTGTATTACATCATCTATAAATCCCATTGTGGGTTCACCACCCAGAGTCAGTTCTCCTTCCATCACCATATACTTGATCACCTTTACCCTCATCTCCCACCCCCCACCTCCCTTACCCTCTGGTAACCACTAAACTATTGTCTGTGTCTATGAGTTTTTGTTTCTCATTTGTATGTCTTGTTCTTTTGTTGTTTTTAGTTTATATACCACATATCAGTGAAATCCACTGGCTTATTCTTTACCTTATAACAGGATCGACAGAATTGACAGACAATTCTTTGTTGTGGGGCTGTCCTGTGTATTGTAGGATATTTAGCAACATCCCTGGCTTCTACCCACTAGGTGCCAGTAGGATCACCCTCCCCAAGTTGTGACAATTTTGTCCAGTTTTGTTCCATTATGTTAAGCTTGCTTCCCTCACTTAACTCAAGGTTCATGCAGGTTATTCTCTATGCCCACCCTTTACTTTTTTCTATATCAGTTCTTTCATTTACCTGATTTCCTGTATTTCTTACCACTTCCCTATTGGCAACTATATTGCTTGATTTCCATGTCTCCTTACTCTCAAGATTGATTGGTTCACCGACTAAACATTTATGGAGCCCCTCCTATGTGCTAGAAGCTGTCCTTGGCAAAGTGAAGTAAACAGCTCACCAAATAGTAACAGAATGTGGTAAGTGCTCTGGAGGACATTAACAAAATGCTAGAACATAATAAGGGAGGATAAACCTCTCCTTAGTTAGGGTGTGAGGAACATCCTTTCTGAGAAGATGAAACCTGAAGGATAAGGAGGAACCAACTGGCCAATAAGCACATGAAAAGATGTTCAACATCATCAGTCATTAGGGAAATGCAAATCAAAACCACCATAAGAAACCACTTCAAAGCCACTAAGATGGCCATAATGAAAATTAACATGAGAAGGGGAGTGGATAAAAAGTGCTGGCAAAGATTTGGAGAAATTGGAAACCTCATACACTGTGGGAATGCAAAATGGTAGAGCTGCTGTAGAAAACAGTTCATCATTTCCTCAAGAAGTTCAATCTAGGGTTACCATATGACCCAACAGTTTGACTCCTAGGTATATATCAAAGAAAACTAAAAACATACATTCACACAAAATTTTACATAACGTTCATAGCAGCATTATTCATAATAGCCAAAAAGGAGAAACAACTCAAATGTCCATAGATGATGAACAGGTAAACAAAAGATGGTCCATCCACGCAATGTGCTATTCAGTCTAAAAAGGAACGAAGCACTGACACATGTTCAAGGATGAACCTTGAACACATGATGCTCAGTGAAAGAAGCCAGATGTAGAACGCCACATATTGTGATTCTTTTGATATGAAAGGTTCAGAAGAGGCAAATGCATAAAGACAGAAAGTAGATTGGTGGTTGTCATGGGCTGGTGGAATGGAAAATGGGGAATGACTACTTTTAATGGGCATGGTTTTTTTGGGGGTGGTGGTGATTAAATTATTTTGGAAGTATTGGTGATGGTTGTACAACATTATTGATATGCTTAAAAAACACTGAATTGTATACTTTAACATGGTTAAAATGGTGAATTTTATGTTCCGTGAATTATTTTTTCTTGAGGTGAAATTCACAGAACATAACATCAACTATTTTAAAGTGTACAATCCAGTGGCATTTAGTACATTCACAAAGAATGTGAAAAAAGATGACACTCACACGTAAGGTACAGAAAGGACGTCAGTCTTCCTCTTGCCATTTTACTCACTTTTTTAAAAAAGAACCTTCCAAAGGAAGATTACTGACAGGCTTGTCATTTTACTTCCATGAGGTAAAAATTGTGAGGTCGCAGTACTAAGCCAATTGCAATTCCTTTATGCTGTTAAGAATTAAATGATCTTTTAGATGCCGGAAGTGCATCAACCAGAAACAGCACAGGAAGTCCAGAGGGACAAGAGCTTTGTCACCCCAGTTTAACTGAGCAAGGGAGATGCAAGAGAGTGTGACAAATGGAAGGAATGGGAGCCAATCACAGAATTCACAGGTGCACGTGCGTAGGGAATGATACCACCTCTTTTGTCTTCCTTACTATGCTCCACGTTTCCAATATGATGTTTTCCATTATGGTCTCCTTCCAACGTCAGCTTCTTTGCACTCAGAGACCATCCCTCTCATGTGGTCTGATGATTGGACCCTTTGCTCAGATCAGGAGGAAAAAATGAAAAACAATGAGGTTGTTTATTTATCCTTCCAGTCATCCCTCAAACCATCTAGGCAGGAAAGTGTTATGGAGCAACATCTATATACGAGGCACCTATCATTTAATAAATGGAAGATGGAAAAATGGCTAGGTTGATGGCTAGGGTGACGAGTCACAGTAGCAGCCCCTTTGTGGAAATTCAGTCCCACCACTAGGCAGAAAGACTTCAAAGAGCAACACTTGCCTGCGGTTGGAACACAGGCCTCCACTGTGAATTATTTGCAAAGATAATTCTCTAGGAGAGAAAAAGAGACCTGACAAGCTTTTTATATGTGTGTCAAGCTCTTCTAATACTTGAACGGTAATTTGGGGAATTTGCATACTACTGGGTGGTTAACCTTTGCCCCATATAATACATAGATATATTTTTCAAATTGAATAGAGTCTTAATTTCCAGTTATGGCTTTTTTAAATGCAAAATTAGTACAGTACTTTGAGTGAATAAAGGTCTGAAGAAACTATGCAATCTGCAATTTTCTGCCTTAAATGTGCACTGTAGTTAGTATTAACTGCTCTAGTTACAGCCTGCAAAGAAGGAGAAAAACACATGGCAGCTCAGTCATTTAGCAAGTTTTGCTATGGTTGTTCTGGTTTATTTGTTTGCTTTTCGCTATAAGCAGGTGGTTTTTACCTGTCTGTTTCTCAATTTCTGCATCTGTGATATGGGGATGATCAATGATACTGAATAATAAGAGTTGTTACGATATATATGAGTTTACATCATGTGAAGTGCTTAGAGAGCAACAGCTGATACATGGTGAATGCTTAAGAAATTATTATTATTAATGTTATTATTATAAAGTACATACAAGCTGACACCTAGTTCCTATCTACCAAGAATATTTAGTGTTTTTGGTAAACTATCATTTTAAAAATTATCAGATGAAGATATATCATTTTTCTTGGTGATTACCAAATTCTTTGAGGATAAAGGGAAATTTGGATATTTCAATGAGTTGGATTTTCCATATTAAAAACTGAAACAGATGAGAGGATTGAGGTGACTAAATACAGGTAAAGCATACAGAATCCTTGTAAAAATATTTTATGATGGGAAAGCTGAATTTTCCTCTAGATCAAGGGCAACATGCAAACAGGTGGAAACAGTGGTGAGTTTTCAGAGGACTATGAAAATAGGTTGCAAGTTGAGTTGCATAGAAATACCAATGACCGGGATCCATGTAACTACTATCAAAGAAACAGAGATGAATGTCTGAGCAGAATCATGACAGATACAAGCAGTGATGTTTGGGTGGGGCTTTATTATTTCTATGAGCGATTCAGGTGCTGAATCAAAAATTTGGTGAAATGAAATAAAAATGGAGAGGAAGATGATGGGCAAAAGATATCGAATATCTTTGGAGACAGCACTGATGTAGTAGAGAAAGCATGGCGATCACATGGAGGGAACTCAGGGAGGTGGCCTTTTAAAAGCTAGCCTTCATGTTTTTTCTTACTTTATGTATTTTTCTCAAAAAATGAAATCTCTTCTATATCAGGGACTATGGTTTTGCGCAGAATGTGTAAAATACTTCTACGAATCTGAGGACATTATATAGCTATTTATTATAACTATGATTAGTCAGAAATTCTCTAAAACTTGTATTTTTATTTTTTAATTATAGTTGACATACAGTATTATATTCATTTCAGGTGTACAGCATAGTTATTAAACATTCAAAACTTGTATTTTAAAAATTTTAGAAAGCGAGGAAAAGACCCAATGAGATAAATAAAGGATAACTAATGTAAGCTGTGCCCCACTGAACTGGGCCCAGGACTGGGGCAGGAGCTGGGGTTTCTGCCGGAAACACTCTGACCATCTTCTATTTGTTGGGGTCAATGTCCTCAAACCCCTTGGGGTCTCAGTTCCTTCTTCGATGAATTAAAGATGCCAGAGCACAAGATTGCCAAGATTCATTCCAATTCTAAAAGTTGATGACTTCTTTGCATGTCAAAGAATTCAACATAGACTTAGATGAGTCTACGTTGTTTGTGCACACTGTCACAAACAAGAAAAATTTTCAGGTTAATTATCAGGCATAGGGTAATGTCCTGTACTGTTACATACTATGACTTATTTATTGTAAAATTAATTCAGCACAATAAGTATTCACTTATGTATAATTAAAGCAAATTATTTTAAGGTTTTTTTTAATGATTTAAGCCCTTTGTTATTTTTATTAACATAGCATGATAAATTAACTTCCTATGTTCCATTAAGATGACCTGTTCATTGTGGAAAAGGATGTCCCATTAAATCAAGCCCAGTATCTCATTTCTCCACTTAACAGCTTTAGTTTTTTTTATATTTTATTTTTCAAGACAAGTTTTATTTTTCCAGATAGGACTTTCCTCTCCCAGTCTCTGAAGAGCTGAAATTTCAAGTGCTTTCTTTTTAGATGGGCTCCACAATTTCTCACCAGGGCCGAAGGCTTGTAACAAAATTGAATTAAATTGAATCATGGATCTGTTATCTATTTAGCTAGGACACGAGAAGGAAAGACAGGATGATTGCGACCTTAAGAAGCTCACAGCCTTCCTTATGCAGTGGAGAAAGAGGAAAAGAGGAAACCATCACCAGGCATACTGATGTCATGATAAGGATGATCGTTAATGAATAATCATCTTTACCTTTTAAACAAAGTTCCTTAGCAACAATTGCTTGTGAAATATACATTTGAAATTTGATCAATATGGTATTGGTGGGAAGCAGAGCTCTAGTAATATCTCTTTGTGGTTGTCAAAACAAATTCAAAGCCAAGATAATGACCAGGTTGAAGTAATTAATAATATTTTGGTATAAGCATCACTTAACAAAGCAGTAAAGACAAAAGCATGGAAATGATAGCTGCTAAACATGGTAGTCATATTTTCCCTCCCTGTCCCCCACCTCCTAGTACGCTGTTTATAAAAGAGAGCTATTGGGGTAAGGCATCTTAGCAGGAAAAAAAACTACTCAGATATAACATACGGAAGGAATTCTGTCTTACCTTTCCCTTCATCCCAGTTTATTCTTTGCCCAGAGATTATAGACACTATTCCCATGAGGTCGGGTCCCATGGGATTGGGTAAAATTACATACCTTAAACAATTCTTCACAGTCAGACTCTCTCACCTTGCATTTGGATGTGTCCTGCACTATAATAAACCCGTACTTATTTTATATATATAGTTCTCTTTGCTTCGCTGTTCTTTCCCATGTGGTACAGAGATGCTTGGTAGTGTCTCTAAGGGCAGTGTTTATCCTCACCTCCCAGCTCCCTCACCTTTGTGAATTACAGTTAGACACTGCTGTAAGGTTCTTTGGTTCCTGCTTTGTTGGAAAAGCTTTTAGTGGCAATATCTGTGATCACTGGTGTATTAAATGTCAGGCCTCAAATAATTATTCTGCCCTGAGCTGATGGTAAACGAGACTAACCCTGTACTTTTCATTCTGCACCTGGAAACTTCCCTTCAGAGTTCAACACATACAAGTCAAAACAGCGCAAACTCAGCTCCAATGTGTATCCCACTCTACCTCAAAAAAAAAAAAAATTGAATTCACAGAACCTAGGCTAAATACTACCATTAAACGAAATTGCATTCTCCACATTTCCATGAGAATGGCAAAGAGAATGAGGATAAATACGAGAATACATCTTGGATCTCTTACTGATTTGTCAGGTTGTGGCAGAACTTAGAAAAGCAGGAAAAGATATGACTTCTGCTCTTTGGGATCAGATACATTTTTCAAAATTATTTAAAAGTATTATTTGGTAATTATTTCTTTTGTCTGTTTGAAAACGAAAGCAAATTAAAGAGTCCAGTGGACTTGCAAATCTTCCTATATTTAAAAAATTTCACAGTCTCTCTAGTGTAAGAATCTAGGGATCATTTTTGTATTGTAATTTAATTCCCTGTAATTCGTGTTCTTTTCATGTGATCTCTCGAATTAAAAAAAGAATTATCAGTGTTCGTAAGTAGAAAGCAGGGTACTACACAATACCAATTAAATGTACAATATGTTAGGCGCTGCCTGCCAGCTGGTAATGTTTGAGAGTTGTGGTTTTCAAAATATATGTAATTATCTGTTTAATTGATATCCGAATCAGCATGCCTTTATTCGGTAATACAGAATTTGATACTGGAGAATAAATAGGGGTAAGCCTATGGCACTTAGGTTTTGGAGCTAGGATTATAAACATGAATAGGCTTAAGGAAGTAAAGCAAGTAGCATGCGCGATGGGCCCTGCCCTCCCTGGGAACCGCACAGCAGGACTCAGGGGACAGGCACAAACCCACTTGACAACCAGTTGGCCCACGGGCCGCTCCTGCAGTTCGGGCGCACACCCACGCCCGTGCGCGTCACGTGCATGTGGGGGCTGCGGAGCTGGCCCGAGCGCTGTGGGCTTGTCCCAGCTGCAGCCCCATGTCTTCTTTCACACCCACAGGGGATCTTGCCGGATGATTCTGCTGTCAGAAGCCAGCTTGCCTATGGGACGTCATTTTCTTGAACACAGTCACGATATATTTTAAAGGCATGGCATGTGTGAATACAAGTGCATCTTATAGATTAGGGCAAAAAAGATACCCCATGCACATCCAAAAGTCGAAAGCCCTGTCTGCTCTGCCATTTGCACTTGTCATATGTAGAACCATTTTAACCTCAGGAATGTAGCAGTTTATAATAGGGGAGTGGGGAGGCACATTTATCCACTGGAACTGTTTTACCGCACCCATCTTTAGCAGGTGCCCAGTTTGACAGGTGCCTCATGATTTCCGTTGGCCTTTTATTTAGCATTTGCTCATTTTGGAAAAAAGGAATAAATATTAAGAGCACAAACAACCTTTAAGCTGATAGTTACAATAATATAGAGGCTCAATCAGATTTAGATCAGACTTTTTTTGGCATAAATACTTCG
Source organism: Rhinolophus sinicus (assembly GCF_057876585.1). Lineage (NCBI taxonomy): Eukaryota > Metazoa > Chordata > Mammalia > Chiroptera > Rhinolophidae > Rhinolophus > Rhinolophus sinicus. Next base: position 53,371,777 of record NC_142506.1, read on the forward strand.
CAGGCGGCATATTTCCTACTGTGTCACATCAAGGGCACATAATACCTAGTGGCTTCTCTTTTTGTGATGACAGTATATGTTGACAGAAACCATCGACCTGATGTATTCATTGTAAAGTTCCCCGCCAGCTCTTCACCTGTGGTTTTAACAGCCCTTGACAATCATTTCTTAGATAGTTTACTCATTAGGGGTTGTGAAACGGCAATGGTTTAATTATGTCATTCCTTCCTCATTTATTAGCAGGATTTTTTTCTCATTATTTGATTACCCTGAGAAACAGTTCATACAGGAAAGGCAGAATCAATGCTTGACTCTTTATTTTTATTTACCCATTTTTGGAATAAAGAGTTTTCTTCCTATCCTATCAAACGTGACCAATGAATCTATTTTTGGAGCATTACTGGGAACCAGTGGATATGCTCATACTTGATGTATCTCACTCAATATGCTGCAGTTTATTTACTTACTTATTTAATGCTAAAAATATTCCTCTTTCAGCCAATGCTCTTGGGTCCTTCTGACATGACCCCAGAAGTCTTTGATAGCTTCCTTGCTTCTGGTACAACACGATGTTCCAAAGTCAGAGAAACATGTTAAATGGTATCACGAAGAAGCAATCAGCAAAATTTAGAATGTGAGATATTCCACAAGACAAACTGTTCACTTTCGTCAGCAATAAATTGCAAGGGGGAAATGAATGAGGGCATGAAATCTATGGATTGAAAGAGACTGGAAAGACATCAGATAAATGCAAAAAAAAAAAATTTTTAAATATCCTTGTTTGGATCCTGATTTTTAAAAAAAAATCTGTAGAAAACAATATATGAGAAAATCAAGGAAATTTTAATGCTGGTTGGCTTTCTGATGATACTAAGGAGTCATCATTAAAAATGTTAGATGTGAAGAATGAAAGGACAACATCTTGACTTGGAAAAAAGGCCTGGAAGTATACACTGTTCCCCAATAAAGTCCTGTTCCCCTTCCCCAATAAAATATTAAAAAAAAAAAAAAAGTTAGATGTGGTAAGATGATTGTAGTCGTGTTAAAAAGACTCTTTATATTTTAAAGATACATTACTGAAGTATTACTGAAGTATTTGTGGATGAAATTATATGATACCTGAAATATGTTTTAAAATAATCTGGTTGGGGTGAAGAGAGGAAGTAGGTGTGATATTGATGGAGTAAGATTGGCCGTGTGTTGATAATTGTGGAAGCTGAATACATGGGGGTTCCCCATGTTAATCTCTCTGGTTTTCTATATGTTTTAAAATTGCATAGTAAAAAGTTTAAATATATTTTAGTATAGAAGTCACCCTAGAAGGAAGCTGAAAAGGAAGTGATTATGGTAGAACGATACCATCTCCGTAAATAAAGTCTTGCCTAAGCCAGAAACGTCCTAGTCACCTGCCTGCCAGCTGCAGTCACAGAGTCTGAGGAAAGACCTGGTGACTAATAAGGGAGAATATTGTTTTCTATGACTGAGGTATGCCACGGGCCTGTGCTAGGTGCATTGCATGCATTTAACTAATTTAATCCTCACAATCACTTTATGAGATCAGTACTATTATAATACCCATTTTACGAAAGAAACAACAGCTTCAGAGAGACCATTCACTTGATAAGCAGCAGAGATAGGCATCAAACCAAGGTCTGGCTCTGGAGCCCATACTATTGATAAAAACAACATACATAGCTCTTAATAGATGCCAGCCCTGTTCTATGCTTTTAATGTAAACATTAATCCATTTCACATTTACAACAATAATCCTCTGAGGAAGATACTCTCAATAAACCTTTTGCACAGATGAGAACATCGAGAAACAGACAGGTGAAGTAACTGTGCAAAGCCACAAGGCTAGCAAGTGACAGAGTGCCCCCACCCCCACTCTGCTGCCTCTCACACTATTAGCCACTCAATCCCACTGACAACTATCAGAGCAGGGTCCTTCTTTCCTGATTTAATAAACATCTATTGAGCATATGCAAGAGGTCCCCTTTGTTAGAGGTGCTGGGATATGGTGATGAACAAGACATGTTTTTCTTGCCTTCCAGTGGCCTACAGTTTCCTGACATCATGAATCTCTAGGGAGCTATTTAGGAGATGATGGGCTAAAACTCAGAAGCTCATGCTATCTGTTGGCACATCCTTATTTGAAGTTGAATTGGAAAGAGGACTGAACCAGCAGCCCAAAGAAGTGCTCTCCTGAACCTTAGAATGCCCAAAGTAAGGCTCTGAAGGAAGATGCCTGTGGACCCTATGGCTTCACACCATGAAGCTCCACTGCTGGGCCCAGTGGGTCCCTATCCCCCAGGAAACCATGCTCATTCCTGTCCTAGAATCTGCTCTCCTGCTGGGTTCTGTTCACCCCTCACCTCATCTCTGCTTTGGCTCTCATTGAGCTTCCCTTCTTTGAAATCTCAATGCCTTTATTGGTCTGCACGAATCAATTTAGTACTTAATTATACCTGTTGTTACCTAACAGTTTTACTGTGTATATCTCGCCTCCTTTCTTAAATTGTAAATATTTGGAAGACAGAGACTAGGTCCTATATTTCATTGATATTCCCCCAGCAAGCCCCAAACCATGGAGTGAGTACTCATTAAATATTATTTAAATGAGTAAATTATGTTTATAACAGTACAGTATAAATTAGATGATTAGAAGCGTAAGTTATCTCTCTTATTAGGTGTGTGCCCCACGGCAAATTATTCACATCTTTTATGTCTTAGTTATCTTACCTGTAAAATGAGATAACAGTTTCTACTTCATGCTTGTAGAGTACTTAGCACAATGCTTGGCACAGAACAAAGGTTCACAATGTTAGCAGCCGGTATTTTTATTATTAACTGCCTAGCAAAGTAAGGTTTTATTGACTAACTAGAGCATTTTTGCCTACATGTGAAGTCAAATTAATCAGAAGATTGCTATCATTTAATTGGTTACTATCATTTAATTGGCTGGGAGGTTGTGGGCTATCGTGGAAGCAGAATGGGCACGAAAGCTGGACCAGAGTTCAAATCTCACCTCTAACACTGTCTGGGAGACCTTGGCTTTTACGAGCCTCTCTTTGTTCACTTGAAAAATGGAAATAATTATAGTATCCCATTGGACTGTTGTATGGTTCAGAAATGATGAATACAAAGCATCTACCCAGAGCTTGACACAAAATGGATCTGCGATAAACCATTTGCTTAATATCAGCAAGCCTATAGTGTCTCTCTCTACAGAGACTATGTGTACTTAGCAGATGAGACATTTCTGGTTGTTCATTGGCCCCTCTTTTCTAGAAAGTTCTAGCCCTGTAGTCTAACTGTAATACCTCTGTTCCTCTGAATTCTTGGTATTTAACTATATTACTTGCTGTTATATAATCCCAGGATGCTTGGTACATGGTAGACACTTAATGAATTTGAATGACTCAATAACTTACCTTTTATAGATGCATATACGAGGACTGACAATTAAGTTCGTGAACTTGCCACCGTGTGCTTACATTGGCAACACTGTGCAAACAACTGGTACGGTTTCATAACCTTGGTATATCAGTGTCTCACAGCTTTGTTCGTGTCCACATATGGCCGTGTCTTGCTACTGTGTTTCCCTGAAAATAAGACCTAGCCGAACCATCAGCTCTAATGCAACTTTTGGAGCAAAAATTAGCATAAGACCCGGTATTATATTCTATTATACCCAGTCTTATAGTAAAATAAGACCAGGTCTTATATTAATTTTTGCTCCAAAAGACGCATTAGAGCTGATGGTCCGGCTAGGTCTTATTTTCGGGAAACATAGTAAGTGGCTTTCACTATTGTTGTTGCATGTTTTTGTGTGCCGTCGCGAGAACGTCAGAGTTTGAATTAGAGCAACGAGCAAACATTAAATTTCTTGTTAAACTTGGCAAGAGTCGAAGTTAAATCAGGGACATGTTAGTCCAAGTTTATGGGGATAATGCCATGAGGAAAATGGCAGTGTACAAATGGATTAAACGTTTTTCTGGGGAGAGAACATGTCACCAATGAAGACAGGTCAGGGCAGCCAGTAACAAGCAGAACTGATGAAACCATTGCAAGAATTCATCAAATTGTGCATCGAAATCATCGGCTGACTGTGAGAAGCATAGCAGACCAAGTAAACATCAATAGAGAAACAGGAAAATCTTGGCATGAGAAAGGTGTGAGCAAAAGTGGTGCCGAAGGAGCTCACCGATGAACTAAAGCAAAGGAGAGTGGAAGTTTTCCAAGACCTTTTAGAGAGGCAAGACGATGTTTTGGGCCATGTTATCAGTGGTGATGAAACATGAGTGTACCAATACGACCCTGAAACAAAGCATCAAAGTGCACAATGGAAGTCAGCCAATTCTCCATGACCAAAAAAGTTCCGTCAGTCCATATCAAAAGTCAAAACGATGTTGCTAACCTTTTTTGGTATCAGAGAGATTATTCATTATGAATTTGTACCAACTGGACAAACAGTTAACCAAGTTTACTATTTGGAAGTGCTGAAAATTCTGCGTGAAAAAGTTAGATGAAAACAACCTGAACTTTTCGCCAACAATTCATGACTTTTGCATCACAACAATGCACCAACTCACACGGCACTGTCTGTGAGGGAATTTTTAGCCAGTAAATAAAGAACTGTATTGGAACATCCTCCCTACTCACCGGATCTGGCCCCCGATGACTTCTTTCTTTACCTGAAGATAAAGGAAATGTTGAAAGGAAGATATTTTGATGACGTTCAGGGTATCAAGGGTAATACGACGGCAGCTCTGATGGCCATTCCAGAAAAAGAGTTCCAAAATTGCTTTGAAGGGTGGACTAGGCACTGGTGTCAGTGTGTAGTTTCCCAAGGGGAGTACTTCCAAGGTGACCATAGTGATATTCAGCAATGTGGTATGTAGCACATTTTCAAGGATGATTTTGTGAACTTAATTGTCAGACCTCATAGAAATAAGGCAGGATGCTGTTGGCTGCTAAAGTAGTTACTCAAATGATGTTCATTAAATTATGTTCCCTAAATACAGCAATTCCTTTCTTCAGTATACCTGTTCTTATTTACCTTTGTGTCCCCCAAAATATAGGCCACTAAATGATTCCTATTAGGCAATGGATATAAAGCCCTTGGCAAGGTCCGTGGCACAAAGTAATTAGTAAATATTACCGCTGTATACATGTAACACACATCATCTACTGTGAACTTTGACACTTTGCTCTTATTCTAGCTGTCTAGTGATGTTTGTTATGGAAAGAATTTGTATGCAATTGCTAATTTCCCCAAATATTTTCACATTCATTACTTTCATTTGATCCCCAAACTTTCCAAAGAACTAGACTGATTTTGAAGACTAGCTGTGTGCAAGTTATCTAATTTCTTTTCTCATTTTTGTCAAAGAAATTGGGGATCATCTCATGGGATAGTTGTCAGGATTAAATGAGAGAATCTATGGAAAGCACTAACCACGTATATTAGCTACTGTTATTGAGGTAGCGCATTATTAACCTAGATGCTGACTGGAAAAACCAGAACACAGTAGTTAAATGACTTGTTTGCTCATAGTGTTAGTGGTAGACGTGGACCTGAAGATCAGCACTGATGATTTCACAGTGCAACTGTCAGGGAAGATCTGATTCATATTCTTGTTCACGGCTGCATCCCAGCACCTAAATGATAGGCAGTCGTATATGAGGTGAATAAATTAAACACAAAGTTTTAAGCTTGGAAATGGTAACATAAAGATCATTTGTTAAAATAACTGGTTTGTCAAATAGGGAAACTGAGGCTGAGGTACTTTTAAGTGAGCCATGGGCATGTTTTGTATTTGTTTTGTTTCTCTGTGTCTGCACAGTGCTTTTTAAAAAATTGAAGTAATTGCCAAATTAGGTTTGGCCACGTATGAATGGGAAACCCAAATTAGTGGCTGATATAGGACAGAGGTTTATTTCTCTTTTATGTAAAAGGAAAAACTAAAGGTAGGCAATTCAAAGTGGTGACTCCAGAGTCAGCAGGAGCCTTGACACCTATATTTCTGCCCCACCATTCTTAATACATGGATTCTTTCCTCTATATTGTGTTATGGTACAGAGTGGCTGCCAGGCTCCAGCCATTTGCCTCCTGTCAGGAAGGAGGAAGATAAAGAGCGCAAAAGGGGCACTTCCCAGCTGAGCTGGCCCAGGAGACGACCTGGATATTAAGGAGATGACCTGGACGTTTCCCACAACTTCCTCTTTTGTCTCATTATCCACCCAAGATGCCAAGGGAAGTTGGGAAATGTATTCTCTTATCTGGGAAACTTGGTGCTCGGGTTAAAAGCAGGGTTCTGTTATAAAGAAAAAGAGTGAAATGGATATTGGGTAGGCAGTTTCTGTCAACATTTTAAAACACAGAAAAATGTACATAGCTATTTGGATTTCTCTTATAAAAATGAGAAGATGGAGCTGAGTTTAGGGCCAAGGGGAAGTCTCAGGTGAATTAGAAGGGAGACCCAGATGAAAGGGAGGAGGCCCATGAAGGCTCAACTGAGCAGAAGGGAGGGAACTGATGTTAAAGGAAGTGAGGAGTGATGAGGATTTGGCACTGGTCTGATGAAATTCGTGTTTGGAGAGCATTACTTAATCTGGAATAATAAGGAAAATGCGTTAAACATCAGGAAGACAGAAAGAACAAATAGGGAACCCCTGCAGAGATCCAGGCATGATGTGATGAGAATCCAGACCAGTGGTAGCGATAGAAATATAATGCAAACTACACATGTAATTGTAAATTTCCTAGTAGCCACTTTCAGAAAAGAGAAAAAGAAACAGGTGAAATTGACTTTCATAGTAGATTTCACTTATCCAATCTATCTAAGATATGATTCTCATTTGAACATGTAATCAACATAAAAATTATCAGTAAGATATTGTTCATGCTTTGTTTTTGTGCTTAGTCTTTGAAATCCAGCGTATATTTTGCATTTTCAGCATGTCTCAATTCGGATGCTAAATTTTCATCAGAAATACTCGGTCTATATTGAGATTGCACCAAATTTATAGCTGAAAAAGTACATTCACATACTCAAGTTATCCCAGATATACTTAATTTTGTTTCAACTGAATTGAGTATCTGTTTTTAAATTTAAGTTAATTAAAATTAAGTGAAATTAAAAATTTAGTTCCTTGATTACTCACCTCATTTCCTTGATTACTCACCTCATTTCATAGCCCCATGTGGCCAGTGGCTTCCATACTGGACAGAAAGAAAGGACCCAATTTGACACACATGGTTCATAAAAGATTCTCATCAGATGGAACACTTCTGACAAGACTCCAATTATCATTGTCTTGCAAAAGCACTAAATTTATCACCATTTCACATATTTCCTAGACTTGCCAGGTCCTTTTACATCTCCTGTCCCTGCTCGTGAAATGCTTTTCTCCTGCTTTTTTCATCTGAAAAATGTTTATTTGTCTTTCAAGTCTCCATTCACTCTTTCAAGTCTGTAAAACCTACCCAGTGTTCTTCAGGCCTGGTTTTTGCCCCCTCCTATATCACCCTTTCATTGATCAGTGATATTCTTGAGGTGGAGAACCATGTCTTGTCTCTGAATCCCAGCACATGGAAGGGCCTTAGAGGTTCGCAATCAAGGTTATAAAATGAAGAAGACCTGAAATTTAGCCTACCCCTTGCGTCTCAACCAGAACTTTAGTCAGCAGCATTTTAAAAGGATATGTTCAGGCTTTTCCTTTTCTGGAGATGGTGTCTGCAGGCATTCAGAATGGTCCAGGGTTTGACAAACTGTCAGAGGCTGTCCTACAATACAGCTTCTAACAAAACTAGGTTGTCCTGAACCCCTGGTAATAGAATTGTTTACCGTTATACCAAGAAGGTTGGGAAAGCACCCAAATCATGTGGCGTGTGCCCAAGCCGACCTCGTGGAGTTCGTGCTGTGAGACCTAAAGTTCTAATAAGGTTGTCTAAAATGAAAAAACATGTCAGCAGGGACTATAGTGGATCCATGTGTGCTAAATGTATCTATGACAGGATCAAGTGTGCTTTCCTTATCGAGGAGCAGAAAATCGCTGTGAAAGTGTTGAAGGCACAAGCACAAAGTCAGAAAGCTAAATTAAAAAATGAAGCTTTTTTGAGTCATAAAAACAATTAAAAGGCTAAAAAATAAAAAATAAAAGGATATGCTCAGCCTTCTTAATTCAATTTTTGCTTTATCTGTTTGAATATCATTGGACATGTCCCTTCCAAATAGCACAGTTCAGGATGGCTTCTAACTTTGTGCTTCCATCCATAAAATCTGCTTGGTGCTGTTTTGTATAAAACTTTCATCTTTTTTAGGCTTAAACACTTGCTTCACACTGCTATACTAAATATATTATAGTATGTTCTGGAACTTGTTTTCTTCATCCAGCAATAAATCATGGTAACTTTCCAGTTAAAAAAAAAAGTCTATCTCTCTACTTATCCATCTATCTATCTAATCTTATTCTTTCCAATAGCTGCATTGTATTCCTTTGTATGGATATACCATATTTTATTTAACTAATTTGATACTGATGGCTATTGGGGCTATTTCAGATTTTCAAAATAACAACTAACAATACAAATGCAAAGGTCACCTTTTCCTACACATGTTTATATATTTATGTAAATATTTCTGTACAATAAATTCCTACAATCTGGAAGGTCAGAGGGAATGTGCACTTAATTTCAATAGATGTTGCCAAATTGCCTCCTGACCAGTTGATATCATCTAAGGCTACTATATTAAAATAAATATGCAAGAATATTACATCAGAACTTCTACAGTGGTTATCTTTGGGGTACTAAAATGGGGGAAAAACATGGTCTTTCATTTACACCAACATAAATTTCTTTATTATTTGAAGTTTGTCCAATGTATTATGTTTATATTTTTACAAGGTATTTTTAAATAAGAATACCAACAAAGTAAAGAAACAAGAAGATGTCTCAGCAGCAGAAAATCCAGGCTTCATACAAAATAGTCATTCCAAGCAATGCCTTGCGGGAAACAGTGGCAGCTCTAACAACCTGATCATCTTCTTTTCTCCTCTAAAGCAGAAGCTTTTCGCACCCTGCTTTAGTGACCTGTCCATGCTCCTAACTCATTTTCTCAGATTCAGTTTCTAATGTCTTCTCTCTGGTTCATATTCTAAATTCCCCAAGATAAAAGGATCTGGTTAGGTTGGCGAATCACTATTCTATCTGGGTTACTCCTATTGGGTAGGGTTCTTCTATCAGGCCACCTCATGGGCCCACATTCTCCATTTATAGCTCACTGGCTTTGGCTAGAGCTGTTACACAGTCTACTCACTTGTGGCTAAGACGATAGGGTTATATGACACAAAGCAAGGCAACATGCCCAAAGAACACCCACATTTTAGAAGAATATGGACAAGACATATACGTAGCAGGACATGGGCCATCCACTATACTCTCTATTTGGTTTTATACAACTAAAGAGAGAGAGGTTGAGCACAATCAATGGTCATATAATAGCTGTTATTTGTTAAGAAAGCCAGACAAGAACCCATTTTAAAGATGGCCTTGTCAGTGGAGAGGAGGTTCTCTTCGTTGTGTTTTCCAGATGGGTCTGTCTGTGTCCCTGGACCTCCAGGTTGCACTCTGTATACTTAAGATTGACAGAGTAGATTCTAGAAGCAACCTTTCTGTGCTACTTGAAGTGATCTTTTCATTTAAATATGATTGGTGAAAGATAAGCAAACAAACAAACAAAAAAATCAGTGTCATTGCTTTTGAAAGCATAACAAAAGTCACAGTGTTTGTAGAGGTGAAAATGCAGCTGAAATTTTTATAGAATCTGGAATTCCTATAATGCTGTATTCTTAAAATATTTCAAAGCCCAGTCTGTGCACTTATTTTTAAACCTTAAAAGGGAGGTCATTCAAACCCTCTAGAATAAGGGAAAGAAAGTGAAAAATAGGCACATCCCAAAAGACTGTAGGGACATATACTTCCTTTATCACGTTTAACTTAAAAGCAGACATCTTCAGGTCACCAGGAATATTGTAAGTCTTTTCTTGCTGGCAACAGGCCCATCTGTCTTTGAAAACCTATACAAGATGTCTATGTATTTACAATACTTCCAAGCAAGGTAAGGTTCCTATTTCCTGTGGAAGGTATGAGAAGTGACAGTATGGAAGGCAACTTATGACATCGTTTATTTTTCTATGCTTCACAGCAGGAAGACCAATTCACCAAAGTATATCTGGTTGATCTGTTGGGTCAATGAAGTTTTATTACGCAAAGTCTATCACGTATTTTTCATTCTCAGTGTACCATCCACAGTGTCTAATCTTGTACGAGGATTTCCATTTATATTAAGCAAATAGGTATCGGACATCTGTCTTGTGCCAAGCACAGGGTTAGGTACTGGGGTGCCAAAGAAACCAAGATGTATTTCCTACTCTGCAGTTACTCATGTCTAGTAAGGAAAGCAGCCCTGTTAACAACCAACTATAATGCAATGCACTGTGTGCTTATTAGGGCATGTACAGCCTGCCACCTAAACCCAGTTAAAGGAAAATGTACCTTGTTTCACTGATTCTAAGGTGCACATTCATATCTCTGAAATTGAGATACATTTTACAATTGATGGTGTCTCACAATTAGTATTGGAAGGTTTTGTTTTTAATGACACAATATAATGACGCATCTTACAATCAATGGCATCTTCAGTGAAACACATTTGTCATGTCTTAGAGTCACACAGAGATGAGAGAAGAGATTCTCGAATGGGGTCTCTGAGGAATGAGCAGGATTTTTGCTTGGTGGAAAAGCAATAATAAGCTGTGGCAGAATCCACTGACCATGAGCTTCAGAGTCAGAAACCTAAGTCTTAACTTGAGAGATATGGGGCTCTCTGTTGCTTAATAATGAGTGTTATGAGGACAAAAAAATAACAGCTAACCCTCATTTAGTGTGTGCTGTGTGTCTGGCAATGTTCTAAAGGCTTTAAATATATTCATTCATTTAGTCCTCAAAACAAGCCTAAGATACTATTATTATCTCCCTTTCAAAGATAAGGAAGCTGTGGAGGTTAAATAAATTGCCTACAATTACATAGTCAATAAGAAATGAATTAAAACTGAAGCCTCTTGAGACAGCTTTCAGTTACTAACCTGAAGCTCTCAGATGAATGTTCACCAGACACCACTCATTGTGAACTACAATGTATGGCATCTATGTTGGTTATTATTTAATGTAAGGAAGAGGGATTTTCAGGTTGAGGGGAAAGTATGGGCAAAAGTCACAAAATTCAGGAGTTCCTTTCGGCTAAGGATTCTGGGAAGAGAAAGGGTGAGGCAGGGGAGGATGGGGGCTGGAGTATCACTATGCCCCTCTAGCATAGGGAAGCTAGAAAGTCATATTGATGTGAGATTATGAAGATTATGAGATTATAGAGCATTGTGGATTCTGGACTTGATCTTTATAAGCTATACAGAACTGTTATGTATTTTTGAGCGGGGGAGGGACTCTATCATATCTGTCATTTAGAAAGGTGATAGGTAGAAGTGGGGAAGAGGAATTCAAGTGGAGCGTGACTGACAGCAGGGAGAGAAATTAAGAAGCTGACATTTTACTGCAGACAATAGAGGCCCGAACCTGGGATGTGGTAGTGAGGATAAAGTGTTGAGGGTCAGATTGAGAGACATTTTGGATGGAGATCCAAGCCCGCTGAGATGAAGCCAAGAATACCCGCCCTCAAGAGCTCATACAAGGAATGGATGCCTGTCATTCAAGGGCAGGCCAACCAACAGGAGCACAGGGCAGGGATTCAGCATCCATGTACCACCAGGTACACTGGGCTTGTTCACTATGACAACCCATAGATATTGTTTTTTGTTTGTTCGTTTGTTGTGTGTTGTTCTTAATCTGATATGCAGAGCAGTGCTGTAATTGTGACTATATATTTCCTCTGTCTTTCACAAGCCAGCTGGAGTAGTCATGGTGATCTTGTGGCTATTAGGTGATCTTCTGGCTAGTCATGAGATCTTGTGACTATTAGGTGAGTTATGGAAGTTATGGAGTGGAGTGACCTACTTTGGTGGCAAAGACCTCAATTTCCAGAAGAGTCTGGTAAGAAGAGATTCCACTGATAGTCAATAGTAATTGAGTGCCCAGAACATTAGAAAGAGACTAAAGAACTAAGGAAGACGGTGATCCCCTTGGACAGCTGGGGGTCAGAAAAGGAACACCTGAAAAAGTACTTTAAAGAGCACTTCACACAATTGAATGAAAAAATGAACAATGCAGTGCAAACTGTGTGTGGAAAAGCAGCTCCATCTGCCATGTGTGGCCATGGTGTGCACGTTGGTCTGGATGAAACTGGATGGCTCAGTGGCCTGGAAGCCTTGGATATCCCAGATGGGTTGCTGCAGGAGTGGAATGAGGCTAAAGCCAGTTCCTGACAGCTGCTTCAAGGTCTGTGGCCAAAAAAAGAAAAAAAAGAAAAAAAAGGAAAAGAATATCTCAGAAAGAATCTCTGAATGAGGGGGTATAATGTTCACAGTCCTATAATTCTACTCATTAAGTTCTATTCCACCCCCCTCCCCCCCGCCAGGAGCCATGGCTGGTCCCTCATCAAGCTAAAGAGTCCTCTTCTACCATCTGATCCCATAGGGCAGTGAGATAGTGTCATTCTGTGTCACCCTGAACATGTTCTTGCCCTGGCATTGTCCCCAAGACCTTAGCCAAGGTTGCAGGATGCTCCATCAGAAATGTGCCATGCATCACCAGAAGGGTACCAGTCAGGTGGGGTGGGAGCTGGTGGGACTGGGATTCCAGGTAGTGCCCAGCAGACTCCCAGGTAGGGGCCTGACCTGTCAACACCTGAGGGAGCGGGGACAGGCAGTTTCTTTCCCCCCACAATTCAATTTTCCAAGCCGTTCTAAGCACTTCCTGAAGCTACCAGAGAAGATGAGAGGGAAGGCATGACATTTTCTGGGGAACTCGGTCTGCCTAGTCCAGAGCTCTCCAACAGATATATAGTGCAAGCCACATATGTCCTTTAACAAAACTTAGCAGCCACATAACAAAAAGTTAAAAGAAATAGCTGAAAATAGTATTATTTTGACATGTAACCAACATAAACATGTATTAATAAGGGATTTTATTTAGTTCTTTTGTACTAGTCTTCAAATTCCAGGGTGTATTTTACATTTGCATTTCAATTTAAAATAGCTATGTTTTAAGTGTTTGATAGTCACATATGGACATGCACAGACCTTGACACCTACATATGGGGCAGCCAAATGAAACAACCTGAAATCATTTCCTCTGGTTTCCCAGGGCTGAGGCTGGAGTTTTCTCTTTCCCACACCCCACTCTGCATGGGGGTGCCTTATAGCTCCTCAGCCTTTGTACTGGGGCCAGCAGCACTGCATTCCCTCTCCTGTAATTCCCCTCCACTCGATATTTACCAATTTCTGAAAACCTTCTTAAATGACTAAAAGAAAAACAATGTTTTTGTGTTCCCAGATTTGTGATCTCCAGGCCCTTTGGTACAGGATTCAAGGCAGGGTCCCGTCTTGCTCTGGTCTAAAGGCGATATATTGGAGCTTGGCAATATTGTTTCAACTCCTGCGTCAAGCAAAGCTCACCTCCATTTCTACCTATGGATATCTCAGTCATGTGCATCTTCTTGTCTACTTGAGGTAGTTTATGAAGGGTTTTCTGTCAAGTACAAGTAAGAGTCCTAGCTGATACAAGGGCCTAATGTTTCCTTTCAGTGATCTGGGGCTGGATAATCATACAGGGCCCTGTCAGAACCCCTCTGCTGTTGGTGCTATGCTAGCAAGTTACTGTCCAACTGTCAAGTATCCTATGGATTTCTCTAATTGTAGGTAAACGGATACTCACAAATTACCTTTTAAACAAATGTGTCCATTACAAACATTCTGACTTCCACAGCGTTCTTTACTCATTCCAAATGTACGTCAAACCCATCAAACAATTCCTCCAGAGCATCAGTAAAGAACAAAATCTCAGGAATATGAACATACCTTTTAGAAAATGGGATGTTTCTGCACAGTAACAATGAATAATCCAAAAAGGAAGTTAAGAAAACAGTTCCATTTATAATAGCATCAAAAAGATTAAAATACTTAGGACTAAATCTAACCAAGGACCTGAAAGACATACACTAAAAACTACAAAACGTTGTGGAAAGAAATGAAAGAAAACACAAATAAATGGAAAGACAGCCTGTGTTCATGGATTGGAAGACTCAATATTGTTAAGATGTCAATATCAGCCAAAGTGATCTACAGATTCAATGCAATCACTATCAAAGTCCTAATGGCATTTTTTTGCGAAAATAGAGAAAAAATTATAAAATTCATATGGAATCTCAAGGGACCCTGAATAGCCAAAACAACTTAGAAAAAGAATAAAAATGGAAGACTCACACTTCCTGATTTCAAAACAGATTATACAGCTACTTATTACAAATCAAAACAGTGTAGAACTGGAATAAAGGCAAATATATAGACCAATGGAATAGCCTAGAGAGCCCGGAAAGAAACCCTCCTGTATAAGATCAAAAGATCTTTAACGAGGGTGCTGACACCACTCGATGGTGAAAGGAGAGTCTCTTCCACAAACGGTGCTGGGAAAACTGGATATATATTTGCAAAAGAATGAACTTGGAACCTTAGACCACATATAAAAATTAACTCAAAATGGATTAAAGACCCAAAACTGAACTCCTTAAAGAAAACATAAGGGAAAACTTCGTGACATTGGATTTGGCAATGATTTCTTGGATATGGCAAAAGCATAGGCAACAAAAGCAAAATTAGACGATTGGGACTACATCAAACTTCAAAGCTGCTGTGCATCAAAGGACACAATCAACAGAGAAAAGGCAACCTACACAGTGGGAGAAAATATTTGCAAATCATATAATCAGATAAGGGGTTAATATAAAAAATATATAAATAAGTCCTATAACTCAACAATAAAAAAATCAAATAACTCAATTTAAAAAATGGATAAAGGGCTTGAATAGACATTGCTCCAAAGATGATGTACAAACGGCCAACAAGCACATAAAAAGATAGTCAACACCACCAATCATCAGAGAAATGCAAATCAAAACCACAATGAGATATCACCTGATACCCACTGTGATGGCTACTATCAAAAAACCCAGAAAATTATAAGGTTGGTAGTAGGGATGTAGATAAATTAGATGCCTGTGTACTGTTGGTGGGATTCTACTAAACTGGGGCAGCCACTATGGAAACAATATGATAGTTCCTTGAAACGTTACATGTAAAACTACCAGATGGTCCAGCAATCCCACTTCTGGGTATATATCCCAAAATAATTGAAAGCAGGAACTCAAAGAGATATTTGCATGCTCATATGCATAGCATTATTCACAATAGCCAAGAGGTGGCAGCAGCCCAAATGTCCATTGACAGATGAATGGATGAACAAAATATATACATACTATGGAATATTACTCAGCCTTAAAAAGGAAAGAAATCCTGTCACGTGGTATAACATGGATGAACCTTGATGGCATTATGCTAAGTGAAATAAGCCAGTCACAAAAAACCAAATACTGTATAACTCCACTTATATGAGGTATCTAAAGTAGTCAAATTCATACGAACAGAAAGTAGAATGATGATTACCAGGTGCTGGGAAAATGAGGAAAACAGGACTTGTTTGATGGGTATAGAGTTTCAGTTCTGCAAGATGCAAAAATTCTGGAGATATGTTTTACAACGATGTGAATATTCTTTACTGAACTGTACACTTAAAAATAGTTAAGATGGTAAATTAAAAAAAAAATGGATGTAGTCTGGCCTTTTTCTTTTCTTAATGCACCTGTGATTCATTAAGACATATTCTTCCATGAGCAATGTTACCTTCTATTCAAGCAGCGGAGATACACAGAATCATCAATTCAGGGTCATGATCTGAGTTTTTTTAGGAAAAATCTTTTTATAGGTAGAAAGACAGGCTGATGCCTTCTTTTTCATTATTTATTATACAACCGATGTCTTTTTGTAACCTAATCTTAGAGTAACGTCAGACTCAAAAGGAAGGGATTACACAGGGTGTGAGTAACAGGAAGAGTTCATTGAGGGCCATTTTGGGGGCTGCTTAACACACTACTAGACTATTATTTTAAAGTTAGAACCACATAATTCTGTGCTTACCATGTTTTTCACCAGACCTTTTATTAGATACTTTAAATAACCATTTCTTCCCATTTTACAGCTGAGGTTTTTCCCATTTTACAGCTGAGTGGATTGTGTAATTTGTTCAGGGTCACAGAGCAGTAACCATAAGATCAATTTTATGTTCCCACTCGCAGGTCTTAAACTATTAGTAGTTTCATCGCAGAGAGTATCTTTTAATTACTGTTACATGTAAAGCATCTTTTTACTTAACATTTATGGAAAAATCAAAGGTGTGCTTTATGGCACTATTAAATAATGGGTTTTGGAGAAATTTGTTTTTTTATACTGTTACCTGTAAATTTACTCTTCTTCATGTTACAATTGCTTTATCTGAATCAGAATCCAAACAAGATACACACATTGCATTTGGTTGTTACACCTCTTAAATTTCTGTTGGTCTAAGTTGCTCTCCTTTCTGCTTCCCTACTGATTTTTTTAATGCCATTGACTTACGGAAGATACCGGTTTAGTTGTCCTATACAATATCCTATATTTTGAATTTGCTTGTTTTGTTCCTCCTGGTGTAATTTAACTCATTATTCCATTATCTCCTCCATATCCCACCTGTAAACGAAAGGTAGCTTTAGAAGCTTGATTAGATTCAGGTTCAATTTCTTTGGTGAGGTTATATTATTGGTGGTATAGCCATTGGTAATTTAATATAAATTCCTACAAAATTAGTGGAATAGACTTTGGTAATTTAATATAAACTCGAGCAATGTTGCATTATTCCAGGAAGCTTTTGGGATCTCTTAAAGGTCCACTGTGATAGGGCATAAAAAGGGCCCTATCACATAAAGTCCAGCCACTAGCTTCAACCTTTTTTTCTGCTTTTTGTTACTGTTGGCCAGCATTGGTTACCTATTTTTGTCATTGTGTAAAGCAGAGATAATAATCTGAGGCCTAGCTGAATATGGAATGTACAGTAAGGAATGAGTAGGTATGTATCCTTCTAGTTCTTGGTTGCAAGCAACAGAAACGAACTTTGCCTAACTAATTAAAAGTACTGTATTAAAGAGATATAGGATGGGTTATAGAATCTGTAGGTAAGCTGGAGAACCAGATTAAGAAAGAAAAAAACAATGGAAACCTTAGGAAACTAAGCAGAAGTACCCCAAAACAGGGTCACCCCACAGGAACCTACGGGATGACAAGCTACTTACTGCTCTGCTTCCTCTACGAGCATCGGGCACTCCTGCCATCTGTTGCCCCTAGACCCTGCTCAATGAATGAATTCTAAGCCATCCCTTTGTCTTTTTGCCATTTGCTTAAAATTCAGACTTCTAGGCAGGAGCTACTAATTTACCATCCTGCTCATGTGTCTACACCCTGCTCCGAGAGGGTTGGAAAAGGGAGTATATGGACACTTTGGCATCCCTAGGGTGACACTTGGTCTCCCCTTAAGACTCATAAAATGGGGGATTGTTCCTAATCGGAAGGGGGTTTGAAGCTGTGTAGCCAAAAACCTGACAAATATCCATTGCACAGGATGAATTAGATGGACGGGTGGACCTGTTCAAAGGATAGGTGAATAGGAAATCACTGAGGAGAAGGCAGGTTTTCCAACATACCTGCAGTCAAGGTTTTAGGTTAACCATCTACATCTGGTGATCTGTAATGGTTTTCTGGGTCAAAGAATTTTATGTTTCTGACAAGATCCCAGATAATTCTAGTGTTGCTGGTCTTGGGTCCATACTCTGAGAACCACTCATTTAGGTTTCCAGATCAATCACTCTCTTGTGGAGATATGTGTGAAATTTATAACGTGTGATTCAAGTTGCAGATGAACAGGTGGGTGAGATAAGCTTTGAGGGTTCTTCAAATGCTGTGAATCTATAATCCGGTAGTATCCGGTAAATATAATTTCTTTTCCATACACGATTCAAGTTCTCAAAGATGGCTATCATGCTTCCCAAAATTACTTTTCTCTAGACTGAAATCCCTGGTACCATCACTATTCTTCATGTGTCACAGATTTAATTCTGTTCATCACCCTGGTCACTTCTCCTATAGATTCTCTTCACATTGCTATTGCCCCCTTTAACACGAGGGACCCAGAGTTTGAAACATATTCCAGATAGAGTCTGACTATTATACAGCAAACACAAGAAATACTCGTACTCTCCCTTATTTTGTTCCCCAATTGTCTATTAATTTCATCTAGTTGCTGTATCATATTCTTAGCCTCATTTTAAGGTTCTTACCCATGAAAGTGTAAACCTTCCTCCCTCCCTCCCTGCCTTGCATCCTTTTGTTTTTTTCCTTCTCTTTCTTTCTTTCTCTCACACTTCAAGCCTTAATGCCCATATCTTCTCATGGTAAAATTGACTGTGGAAGCCTGAGTTTAGCATATAACATTTATCCTTGTTACATTTCATTGTTTTAGCCTTGACCTATCACATTTTCCTATTATGATATTTAAATCTTAAATTTGATATAATTATTGTGACTTGAAACTTTGTAACAGCTAAAGATATGATCAGCACAATGCAAATATTCTTATTCATTTACTAAATTCTTCAATAGGTATTTGTATGTCCTATCGTATTATAGGCATTGCTCTGGTCCTAAGCATTAATAAAATGTTAATCAGAACAGAGGCAAGGACAGAGCCCTACTGTAGCTACTCCCAGGAATATCCCAGCTGCTAATCAACACTTTGAAGGATATGGTTATTTTATCCATGATCACTTCACCTAAGTCTATTTTCACCTCATTTCCCTGATTATATTTTGTTTACAAATGTGTCTTCAGGCTTCTGGCATGCGCCTTGATGTAATGAGCTCCACACTGTCAAGCATCCCACCCATTTTCTAGACTAGGAGATTCTGTTTCAACCAACATTGTGGGCAATGACGCGGGTTATTAGAATGAGCTGCACACCCCAGCTTTGCACTTGCTGCTGTGAACCTGCGGCAAGTCCTTCCGTTCTCAGAGCTTCTGTTTCCTCGTGTCCAAAGAGGGTAACAAACCCAGTCTTGCAAGGCTGTTGTGAGGATTAGATGTAATACACTTTCAGTGTCCAGAACATGCTACTGTTTGGACCTGGTACATGAAAACATAGTAGGAGGAGAAGGATTTCCAGTGAGGGAAAATTAGATTTTTTTCAAGTCCTATATAAATTCATGACAAGCTTTGATTCAGGGATTTGCCAATCAGAGAATTAAACAGTATATACAAGGATTATTATCAAATAATTAAAAATATTTTATTATCATCATTAACTTCAGTGAAACTAGTTTTCTACTTCAATGAAACTAGAGGTCATTTTGGTTATTTCCTTCATAATCTGTAGCAGAATTTACTTCATGATCATTATTGTATAAATATGCAATTGAAGACTTTCCCAAGGATCAGAGAAAAATAAGCAAATTTTATTTTGTCTGGACTTCATATGTAAAATAAGGACTTTGTGTAGGATTATGAAAGGATTACATGCTATGACATTTTTCTGGTTAGTCTAAGAGGAAGGTAACAAGACATTAATCAAAGAATATACATATTTGAAAATTTTTTTTTTGTTTAAAGTAGAGGGAAAAAAGCTGGTAACTGTATCTCAGGAGGGATATTAGGTGGGTACAGGGCAGAGAAGGAGGGATAAAGACTGCCTTTTTATTATGCAGCCTTTGTACCTTTTGAATTTCATACCATGTGCATATATTACTGATTCAAAAAATAGTTAATCCTTTTTAAGTAGCGGAGAAAGAATTTTAAATAACACTATCCTTTTCACTGAGAGCTTCTTTTTATAAAATCTCAAAGCTTTGATAACAAAGAAGCCAGACTAATTCCCTGAAAAGTTCCATTCAGCTTTGATAATGTATATAAGTTAAACCACTTAAATGAACCACATTAAAATAGATTTATTTTAGAACAACTTCTAAACTCTGCCTGCTGGGCATTCAAATGAACATTAAATTATTTCTGCCAAGATATGTGATCCATTGCAAAAGCTTTACTAAGAACATTGAATTTTTACACATGGACACTTTTAATATATAATATGCAGGACAGTAAACTCCATCTAGATGTTAAAATATCAAAAATGATTTTTTTCAAAATATTTTGGGCAACTGTATAACTTTTATGTCTAAAACTTTTTTGGGGTTATATATTTGATTTTTGCTGACAAAATTGTAGCATATGAAAAATCAACAATTTACATAAACCCGGACTGCCTGTTTAAAGGCAAATAAAATAACAGTTTTCCAAACAAACTTGTGCACAAGAGAGATATGAAAAATACCAACCATCTCCAAGGACTACTTAGATCATTTACTTTTATGGCACAAGAGGAAAGCCAGTCAGTTTGTAAAATTTCATGCAAAAATACTTGTTTAGAAAATGCGTAAGTCTTGAGGTATTAGCATCATTGAAATCTGCATTGTCCCAGCAACTGCTATGAAGTAGACACTGAGACAGAGATCTGTATTAGGTGATTCAGGAAATACCAGGAAAATGAAATGCAAAATCTTTGTGCTTGAAGAATGAATAAATACCTGAGGATACAATAACTCCTTGAGAAAGTCTATAAGAACCTACAAAGCACCAGAACCAGACAATCAAAATTACATTCTGTGAATATTTCTAAAAATTATATTGTATCACAGAAGACACGGATTATCAGTGGATATTCCATAATATCCATAATAATATCCGTGATAATCACTGATAATCCATGTCTTCTGTATACAGTGCAAGGTGTCATAATTTCTTTTTCAGTTCAGATAACCAGAAGAAAATGATTTGGTTCTAGTAATCGTCATATAAAAGTTTTTTAAAAGCTACATATGAAATTTAACACTAAGCAAACATAGTGGGGAGAAATCTTCCTTCTAATTTACCTGGTGCAATGAATGGTATTATCCCCGTTGTGAAGTTCCTGGCATAATTACAAATATTCAGTAAATGTAAGACCTCTTCCGTCCTTCCTTACCAACCTCGGCAGCCCTGTCTCCTATCTCCTGCCGCAAACTAGAGGAACTACTGTATATTAAAGTCTCCTAACAGGGCAGTCCAATAGCAGATAGCAGAGAAGACCTGATTTCAGGAGCAACTTGAGCAGGAGTAGACAGACCCAACCTGTTACCTCTGTTGGCATTCAGGGAAAAGTCAAAGTCCCAAGATGGAACTTCAGACCACCCAGAAAAGCACCACTGGCCCTTGATCCAGAAAGCATCTAGTTGGTCTCCCGGAGAATGTTACAGGCAGTCTGAAATCTTCACCAAGTGGTTTTAACCCAGACCGGTTGGATGCAGACGTGACAAGGTTTTCCCTTGTAGGTGTGTGTGTGTGCATTGCTGCTGCTTCACAAGCTTGGCTGAGACCAAGCAGGCAAACACACACCCGCCCAATGCTAAATATTCTGTTAAACAATTACCAGAACTCACTCATGAGGTTCCAGCAGATATGTGAGGGCTCCCAGGGGCAAAAGGCCCCAACGGAAAGGTCTGGCAGTTATTCAAACGCCGCATTGGGTTTTGCAGCACTTTGCAGCCACTCAAATGGAAACGGCCTGCGTCAGAGTTCTAGAAGCAGTGGAGTGATCCTTGAACTAACACGGGTCCTCCAAGTCTTTGATCTTTCCTTTTCCAGGACCTGAAGAAACTCCGAACAATAAAAAATATTGAGTACCCTGTCGTGTGCTGCTGCTTTCTGCCAGCCGCTATAGAAGTGCCCCATACACCACACCAACCCCACAGTTCTTCATAATACCGTGCGAGGAAGTATTGTGCTCATTCTGTAAATGAAAAAGCTGAGGCTCAGAGAGGTTAGGGAATTTGCCGAACTTCATAGAGCTAGCAAGTGGCAGAGATAGGGTCTACACTCAGGACTGACTGGCGTTAATATCCACGCTTCTTCTACTTGGTACACAGCTCTGTGGTTATATGTGGAGTTACAATGTGCTCGGTAACACAAAAGGTCTCTAGCAACACATTGTTTTTTGTTTTCTTTGGTTTTTTTAGTATTAAATGAGAAAGTACACGAAAGCACATAGCTGTTGCCTGACATACCGGAGGAACTCAGTAAATGTTTATTTATTTATTTTAAAACCATCACTAGCTTACATCCTGGAACATGTGCCGTGGAGTGATGTAGGCACAGAAAGATCTTCTATAGGGCTTTAAATGGGGACAACTATTATATATTTAAAAATAGCAACACTCACATGGTTCCACAGTAAGTCAGTTGGCCAAATTAAAAATAGATTCTAAACATAGCAAGAGCAGAAATTCAATCTAAGATACCAAGCCATGGAAAGCAATGACAGCGGTTGCAACAAAAAAAGAAGAGCATGCATAAACTGATTAGGCATTTGTATAAAATTGTTCACCTCCATTTCAGATTCTGTCTATCCCTTCTCTACAGCAGAAAATACATGTGCAAATCAATAACTAGGATGACACATCCCTATTTATTTGTCTGCAGTCGCATCATTTTAGAAACCTATCACTTTGGAGGCTTCAGTACTTACTAACACATACTAGATACACTGCAACAATATGCATTTCCTTCAAATCTTTAGGTGGAGGAAAGAGGACAGTTAATGTTTAAAATGTTTGGGGTACAGATGCACACACATGACTAGACTGTACATAACTAGGAAGGATGGGGGACAGAAGCTACATTCATAGTAACTTCCCTCTGTGCCCACTAAATTTACAGTGGCAGACTTAGAAAGTTGGGTTACTAATACTCTGTCTTTCTGTCATTGGAAACCCTGGGAGCTGGCATGCCACATAAAAACTTCAATCACCATGCCAAGAACTCAGTCCCCAGAACCACAGCGGCTTTCAGGAGAAGGGATGGAGCTTAGCTTTTTCTTTAGTCTTGACTTTTAAAACGTTGTGTGGAGCACTCACTGAGTCTTCTTGCATTTGCCAGGGTCCTCCAGCTGTGGGCATGCTTCCTTGGGGAGGAAGCCGTGAAATCTGTGTCCTTAAATCACATAATCTTAGTCCATGAACTTAAAGAAGAGAATGACAGATGAATGTAGATTATAAATTGAAGTAATGGGTCATCACATCAAGCAAACCTTTCCATAAAAACACAAATGCAAAAACAGATACATTTGAGGAATGAATTGTTTGGGTACCATAGAAAAGATTTTTTAAAACTTACAAAAGGACTCACCATAAAATTGATTTATAAATTTAGGAGCAATAACCTTTCTTCTTAAAAAAAAAGTGTGAAAGAGGTTTATTTGTAAACTGTGATGCAAAATAGAACTATTAGGGACAAAAAAACACAGGAGAATGGTTAATAGTACAGGTTTTGGAGTCAGGCTACCTGAGTTCATATCTCAATTTGGTCAATTCAAACCGTGGGTCTCTAGACAAGGAATTTCATTTCTCTGGGCCACAGTTTCCTAAAATGTCAAGTGGGGAAAATCATGATAAATACCTCATAGGATCCTCGTATTAAAGTCTTATGTACTAGCTATGGGCCTAGCACAGTAGGATTCTAAATATTAGCTATTATCATTTTATAAAAGTAACAGAGGCAATAGATATTACTAAATATCTGAGAAAAGCAGATTACTATAATTGAGTACTGATTTTTGCCAAGAGCAAAGAGAAAAATGATTTTAGTTTCTGGCAAAGCAACAGTAAACATTCATCAGTGAGGACTATCCAAAATTACATAGGAGGTTATTAAATGGACCTTTCAGTGTAGGTCATTGCATGGAATAAAAGGTAACTTTAATGGCAGTTTTGCACACCACAGAAATAATTGTTCAAGTGAGGTGACTTCTGAAAAAATTTCATCTGAAGCAGAACTGGATCATGGTTCATTCATAATTAACTTACCTCAGTTTTTGGTTCAACAAGTATTTGTTTCAGGCATTGGGCAAAGGTATATGGTTTATGAAGACGAATAAGACTTGCTACTCTTCTTGTCCTTGTATGTTCCACATGTGGATTAAAAAAGAGCCACACGTGTTAGATACTTGAGGTGAGAGAAGAAAACGTTATGTAAAAATGAGAGTCAAATGTCTCCTCTTCTCCTAAATGGAAGGCCAGTTCAGTTGGTGCCATGGGAAATGGGGTTGTCTGCCAACGGAATCATTACAGCATCTTACTTGAGAGCTAGGAATTAGCTCCAACACCAGGATAAGGTCATGGTTAGTATGTCAAGTTACATGCTGTAGAATATGAGGAAATTGTTAGTCTGAAAAACTTTAAGATAGCTTTAATCAGCCCTTCTCTTTATTCACAAATTGGCCCTATGGACTTTGTCTAATTTCCAGAACTATTGAAGGTATTTTGGAATTAGATTTAATTACTCTTCTTCTGTGCTCCCTAACCTCTGGGCATTTCTCTAAAATAATCCTTTTCTTATTGTACTGTCTTGCCCCTGTAAATTCTAAGGTACCTACTCATTAATTGAGTCAAATTATTTAGAAAGTCTAGGTTAAAAAGAAGAGTTCTGACATAGACACAGACAATAGTTCAGTGGTTACCAGAGGGTGAGGGGGGAGGTGGGTGATAGATGAGGGTAAAGGGGGATCAAATATATGGTGATGGAAGGTGAACTGACTCTGGGTGGTGAACACACAATGTGATATATAGATGATATATTACAGAATTGTACACTTGAAACCTATGTAATTTTACTAACCATTGTCACCCCAATACATTTTAATTAAAAAAATAACAAAAACGGAAGAGTTCTGGGACACAGCGCTGTTTGACACAATTTCTTGAATGGACTGGTATATTAATTAATCTAGTGTTTTCCAAACTTTATTCAGTTACCCTTTACTTCTGGTTTTTCTCATATCCATGTTACTTATACTATTAGATAATATTTTCTCTGATTTGACATAAATTGACTAATTTTTAAAATTTAGTCTCATCTTACACAATGATATTTGTGAAATCATAGGTTCGAGTTACTAGATTTTCATTTTCTTCTTTTTAATTTTTATTTTTTCAACTGACTAGATTTTCAAAATGCACATTAAAGCTCTGCCATGTGAAGATATAATAAGAAGTAGGCAGTCTGCAACCTGGAAGAGGGATCTCATCAGAACCAGACCATGCTGGCACCGTGATCTCAGACTTCCAGCCTCTAGAACTGCAAGAAATAAATTTCTGTTGTTTATTCTTTAAAAAATACACATTAAAATTAAAAACAGAACTCTCTGAGTTAAAAAAAAAATTACGAGCCACCTAAAATAGTCTCCCACTCACTTTGGGAACAAGGGTAGTAAATCAATGAAATTTTGAACTCGAAAGGCTTCTTTTTTCTAATCCAAACCAGAGCTCCACAGAGGGTAAGAGACTCAGCCAAAGTCACCAGCCGAAGGAAGAGTTAGGAGTAGAACCTTGGTCTACAGTTTAATGTTATAAGTTTAGTTCTTTCTTTACAAACGTGCCCCTCACAGCTGAATAGCTATTTAAATATGAGGATTCTTACCAAATAAAATAATTTTTGTCTGGTTGTAAATGGTACTGAAGTTCTGCTGTCAGTAGCTAACAGATCCAACTGCTTAAGATCACTAGAATATTTATTTTCTTATTTGCTAAACCAATAGCTGTTGCCAATTATTTAAATGTAATAGAATAAAAACAATAGGATTACATTAATGTAAGATGTTAATAATAGGGGAAGCCATGTGTGTGGGAGGGAGCTGGAAAAATGTATATGGGAACACTGCTTTTTGCTTAATTTTTCTGTAAAAGTAAAACTGCTGTAAAAAGTCTATTAATGAAAACAAACAAAGAATGCTGTTGAGACATAGTCCTGTTTAAAACTGAAATTATATTTAGCTGATAACTTGTTTTAATAGTGTTTGCTATGGATTCTGAAGAAGCATTATTTGCCAGGATAGCACAAGCCTGGATGGACAGACAAGAGAGTACAGCAGACTTGAGTGGCATGTAGGTGTATGAGGTGTAATAAAAAAATATGGTGAATGTTTTAAATTAAAACAAAAAAATCATTATAGTAAAAGACACTTTGCCATTAATCCCCCTCAAAATACTCCCCCTCACTACGAACACACTTATCCCATCATTCTTGCCACTTTCCAGAGCAGTTCTGGAAGTCCTCTTTTGTGAGTATCTTTAGTTGCGCTGTTGTGGATGCCTCAATGTCCTGAAGCATTTTGACTTTGGGGAAGAGCCAGAAGTCACACAGTGCCAGATCCGGTGAATAAGGTGGATGAGGACACACTATAATATTTTTATTTGAGAGAAATTGCCATATACCAGAAGCGATGTCTGACACGGAGTGTTGTCATGAAAGAGGATGAAGTAAAGTCATTCATGAAAGAGACTTCCAGAACTGCTTCAGAATGTGGCAAGAATGATGGGATAAGTGTGTTCGAAGTGAGGGAGAGTGTTTTGAGGGGAATTAATGGCAATGTGTCTTTTACTGTAATAATTTTTTTTAAAAATTTAAATATTCACCATATCTTTTGATCACACCTTGTATCGACCCTGGATTGGAAATCAAACTTGCCTTTTAATATTACAAAGATAGTGGTCCTACTTAACAGGTTTGATCCTCAAATTCTATTCTATTGTTACTAGGTAAGTAATACTTAATGGAAAAGGTCATGATTATCATCTTAAGATTTTAAAGTCTAAGTATTATCAAGTGGTAAAAATGTTATATCCATTTTAAAGGAATGGAAACATATAGGTCTAATAAACTCCAGCAACAGATATTCCTAAATAACATCTAAGCAAAAATAGAAATAAAATTCAGTATTCTAGGACCCTGGCTCTCCCATCATGCTTAAAGTGACAATTCTTTTAAAAATACTTAATACAAAGAAAGACAGGGTCACAGTCTTTGGGGCATTCACATTTTAAAGAGAAGGGAATTAAAAAGAAGATACATAGAAACGTTCATTGTGTATAGGCATAGTTATTTAAAATCATTTGCGGGGGGTGTTATATCTGTGGGCATTAATTTAAAACATAATTATTAAATTCTTAGTTATAGCTGTGTTTTTTTTTTTCCCATGAAAAGCATTGTTGTACCATTAGGGCAAATACAATACATAGCTCTCTCCCCTATGAGATTAGCTACAATTAGTACTAAATTTCTAGTTAATATTCTATTTAGTTAAAGCTCTATGAATTCAAAGACCTTGAGATCTACTGAAGGCACTGAAATAAAACACCCTAGTGAGTAGATTTAGTTAAGATTTGAGTACTTAATTCCTTGCTCCTTACAAATAGGTGTAACCCCCCACTTACCTCCTGGAGAAAAGCACCGTTTGTCTAACCTGATGACACACTTCATGGTGTTCTGTTTAACAGATAATTGATCCCATATTGTAGATACAAACCACTGTTCGGTATGCTGTGGTTATGATAAAGGCATAGTATACACTATACATCATTTAAAGGAGAAAATAGCTTTAGGGGGTGGGTTTTTCAGTTTTGTGGGTCAATAATTTCATAAACTTTGGAACCAAAAAAACCCCCAAGCCCCCAGAACTGCTAGCTTAAAATTACCAGTTCTAAAAGTATTTTAGCAACTAGAGAGCAGCTCTCAGCTATCAGGTTTGTAGACTTCCTGTTGTGCCAATAGACTGTCCATACAGACTTCGTAAATATTCTCTGAATACCGAGTGAAAGGTCCTTCTCCAAGAATGGAGCGCGGGGGTGGGGTGGGGGGGGCTAAAAAGAACAAGACCCCTCCCCCCACCACCTTCCAGGAGTTTGTACCTGCCTTCCTTTTATTACCTGGTGAGGAAGGATTGTGAATATGTAAGAAGAAATGAGGAAATGAGAGGGAATAGAGAACTAGTTAAACCCTTCACCAGTTAACCAGTTTTCCCTTGGCTCTCCACTACCTGACCCTCACTCCCTGTGCATAAATGACTCTCCCTCTCCATCCAAGCCTTCCTAAAAATAACTTCCTTTCTAACCTCTCTCTCCTGTCATCACTATTCACTCCAATCTCACACCTTCCTTTCCCTTCTTGAAAATATAGCTGTAGCTGACCTGAAAAAAACAAAAAACAACAACAAAGTATAATGAAAATCAACCCAGCAAAACCTGTGACGATTTTTGATCTTCGTATGTTTGTGTTATTTGGCTTTGTGATGGCCTCTGTTGGGGGAGGGGTTACAGATCCCTGTTCTAGGGCAGTTACTGGGTAATGTGGAACTTTATTAATATCAAGGAGTTAGCTTCCAAGTCACATGAATATTTAGTCTCATCTGTTAGTCACAGGCATTTTATTCAGTGTAAATGGACATGATCACAGGCCAGGCCTACAGAATCAAGGTGAGGCACGGCACTGAGCTATTTCCCCCTCAATTCTAAAGCTGCAAAGGGTACTGGAATTGTCTGTAATGTGAAATAATATTACAAATGTACTTTTTATTATCTGTTTGGTGATTATAGGTTGCAATTAAAAAGTCCATCTGTAATATATCTGTAACTATATATTGATCCCCGTAGGCCATTTTTCTTTTGTCCTGTAAGAGCCACATGGACTGTCATTAATTTGTGTAAACTCTGGGAAGGAAAACTAATTGTTGGTACAGGAGGGGAGAAGGAAGAGCCACATGTACCTGGCACACTCTCTTACCGTCTTAGACAGACTCAAGAACTTTATGAATCAGGAACGACATCTGTAAACATTTTCTAAGAGTTCAGGATGTTTATAACATCCTCATTTGTTAATTTTATTATCCTGTCACTTTAGGTCATCAGTGAAACCCTTGAAATTTAAAAAATGCCCACATGGTTGTATTCGAGGATAGCAAGGAGAGTGGAGCTAGAGAGGGATGCTCCGGCCCCCTTCAGAGTCTCCCTCCTCAGCCCCCTGAATGGACAAGGCCTCCTTTGAGAGACAGGAGAGCAGGCCGAAGCCTTGGGTCTTGGTGCAAGAAGAAAATGAAAAATGCAGAATAAGATTCTGAGGCAGAATCTCAGGAGAGACTTTGGGGCTCAGCAGGAGAAAAGCCACATTTCCTCACATAGAAGCACTTTGGGAATGTTAACTCTTGGTTTCTTCATCTTTAATATGGGCTTCGTATTAGTATCCTTCTTATAGGCTTATTTTGATGATTAAGTAAGGTAGTCCGTGTAAAATGCTTGGCATAGTTCCTAGAAAATAGTAAATGCTCCGACTAGTATCACTATTGGTCCTAGGGCCGTAAGAGAGTCACATAGCCATAGGCCAAAGAAATTAAATCAGGCCAGAAGGCAAGCGAGAAGTATAGGTTGCCTCTATATCCCAAATGGTCAATCTCCTTATCTCCATGTAACCTCCATGTAAACTCAGATGGGGAAACTGAGGTTACAGAGAAGAAACAACATATCCAAAGTCATATAGCTAACGAGCAAAGGACTGAGGTTGAATTCTGGGTCCCTTTATCTCCTAAGACTATTTGCTTGATTCTTCTACACAGCATTATCTCCTAACATAAATGTTAACATAAATGAAACTTAATTTCAAAAATTGCTTTTTGAAGCAGGAACTAAAAAATCATCCCAAAGCCAATTACCAGCATAATTCTACACTTTTTCTCTATTTTCCCACGTAAACAGGAAGAGGTCATGTGAACAGCCATAAACATTTATTGACTCTCTGGGTCAGCTCCCACCCTTTACCTTTCAAGTCTTATTGTCAATGAATAAAGAGCAGACTCACCAAAAGTTGCTTAGCAATGAGTGTCCCTGCAAAGTGCTCCTTAGGACAGGAAATGTTTAAGTAATGAATTAAACAGTGGCTTGCTGTGGCGATGTGTGTTTTTAAAGGAATCAGAAAGAAACATGTGTTTTTGACAGAAATAGGGCCCAGAGTGTGATTTTTCCAAATGTTTTCAAGATTGTGGATTCATGTAAGATTTACTTGCAAGCTGCTCCCCGTGCTGCAGTTTCAGCTTTCTGCTCTGGGTCTCCCCGAAAAGCCTGAAGGAGCTGTGGCACTGAAAATGCTATTGTCCAGGGCCAAGAATTTAACACAACCCCGTCAACCCCATTGAGGCCTGAAATCTCCATGTGAAGGAAAGTGAGAAGGAAAGAGAAGGTAAGCAGACCACTGGATCATGGTGGACAAGTGAGTTTCACCTCCTCTCCTGCCATCCAGACGCCAGGCCTTTAACTCTGTCTGGTCAAACAAGGACAAAGGGCATGCCATCATCTGGTTCCCTTCAAGTCCCTAAGAGGCTCTGCCAGTTGTTTTAGTTGATGTTTTGAAGCAGTAAAAAAAAAATAAAAAAAATAAAAAAAAATAGTAGGGGCGGAAGTTGACATATTCTGCCCAGAATTTTTGTCCTTAACATTCTTCTTAAAATATTCAGTTTACGAAATAGGATAGAACAATGTTATCTTGTATTTATAAAGAAGCAGTATAGCACTAAACGGGGATACTGGTATCAGCCTTATAAGGATTAAAAGAGATAATGTGTACAAAGTACTCTTCTGAGTTATTTTTGTTATTATAACTGTAATGAAACCCAACTGTTATTCTGTTGTATTCTGATAAGGTTTTCCCTTTGAGATCATAGGGTAAGGCTACTCGCACTCTGGGTAGGTGTAGAGAGTCTTCCTTGAGGGGCTGGGCATTCTTGGTGTGAATTATCCAGGGAAGGGCTGTATCCTCAGTTAGAAAACGGGAATCAGACCAGAGAAGCAATTCCCTCCCTCTTATTTTGCTGGGTCTAGAGCTCAAGGATTCTAGATATGCTTAAGGTCACTCCTGCTTGGTAAAGTTTAAAAATGGCTAGATGGAAACCAGGAAGGGGCCACACACTGAAGATGGTGACCTCTGTCATGTAAACTAGATCTTGTCACGTAGGCAGCAGATTCCAGAAGTGAAGACCGCGACGCCTGGAGTCAGACCACCTCCCACTGTGTAGCTGAAGCATTGGAAAAGCAAATTCTCCAAGTGGAATCTGAATCTCAGGAAAGAAGTTGGGCTTTGACCTTTAAGTGCTCATTCCTACGTGGAAGTGGAGTTTATTTCATTTAACGAGAGCAAATTTCCTTGCAGGTTCTTTTCAAAACTTCCGGTTACATCTATTGAGTCTCTTGAAAACATTAAGATAGGTAGTTTGGACATTGCTGTGACTCTTTCTGAGTTAACTAAGTTTTAGAGATTATATGACCTGCCTAGGGTCAGGAGGTCAGTTCTGGCAATGACTGAGGAAAATCCAGTTTTTGTTTTTTCAGCTTATTCCTGCCTAGTCCAAGGAGATTTCAATGATTTCCATATGAGGAAAGTAAATATGAAGATTTTAAAAATTATTTTGCATTATTCATACCATTACCCTTTCTACTTCACCCAGATCTTAGGTAACTGAATCAATTGTATTCAGAAGAAACAGAAGTTCTGTGTCCCTCATGGGCACGGAACTAACACCTGTAGGAAAAGATTTAACTCACAATACATTCAAACATGCAAAAGGACAGAACTTGTTCATAGCCATCTGTCCCCATTGAATAATTGATCAAGTAAGTGTCATAGTCTAAAACTATGCTCTTGCTTTTCTTAGTCCTAAGGTTGTATATCCATGAATGGGATAAAAAATAATTTTTCCAATTCTGTATTTCTGACAAAATCATTGAGATTCTTAAGTGAAAGAATGCTTTAGAAGCATATAATATTACAAAGTTACCCAATCTATAGTTCAGAAATGAAATATATTCTAAGGAAAATAAATGGTTGTAGTTTGCCATTGTCCTAAGTAAGCTAATTATATTTCAAAACAGTTAAAATTGGAGGTCAGGTTTCCATAACCAAAGAAAAGTGGAAAGTTGAGTCAAATATCAGCATAATGCAGATAATTACTCATTGGTATTGTGGGCCTTTATTTTGTTATTTGGCTATTTTTTCACTTCGTGGAAAGTTTTCCAGAATAATTATATACTTTTATGTCTAATTAATCAATTGACATAATTATATACTTTTATGTCTAATTAATCAATTAATATATTGAGCTCCTAATATGTGCCCCAATTTAGGCTAGGGACTGTGGGTATATAAAAGGTGATTAGGGTCTTGTCTTCAAACCTAATTGGAGGGAGGGGTTAATTAACATCTATTAAATTTTTTGTTTTACTCATTCAAACTTAGAGAAACAGTATAGTATTAAATATGCTGTAGGAATTCAGAGAAGTAGAGATTAATGTGGTTTGGAATAATCTAAATAATAAGCTTTGCTTCTCAATCATTGACAATACTAACTCCTGTTTTAATTTTTAAAATACATATTATTTCAGACACAAAAGTTGAAAAATTGTTCTAGGCATTGGGGATATATGGACAAATAAAGCGTTTCCTATCCTTAAGAGCTTAGTTTGGTAGAAGGAAACAAGCAAATAAACTGTTAAAAGAAGAATCAACAGGCCAAAATGGAGTCACTTTTGCTAAGCCATGTTACTGAAACTTAATAACTAACTTAACTGCAGTTTCAGTCTTTCCCAGGTGTGAAATTTTAAAACAGTCTGGAATTTCCTGACCAACACTAGTTAGGTAATCTGCATGATTAGATTCCTTGCCTTCCTCTAAGGGATGATGTCCTTGCCTGAAATAATCCACTCTTAACTTCCTGGTGCCAGCTTCTTTCTGCCTATAAAACCTTCCATTTTGTACAATTCACTGGAGCTCCCTTCTTGTTGTTACAGGGGTTGCTGCCCAATTCATGAATCGCTTAATACAGCCAATTAGACCTTCAAATTTACTTGGTTGAATTTTGTATTTTAGCAAAACAAAGTCATCGCAAATCAATGTGAGATGCCTCTATGAGTACAGGAGGACAGAGGAAGAGGTTGACAGGAAAAGCTTCCATGGAGGTCAGTGACAACCAGGAAGGAGGGAACAAATGTGTCTGTGAGAGGGTGAATGTTGGGGTAGGGAGAGAGAAGAGAAAGGCATTCCAGAAAAAGAGAAATGCAAAACAGCATATGAGAAAAGGCACAGGAAGTAGGTAGGTAATAAACCTGAGACCAAAGTTGAAGTTTTTTACATTTATTTCAAAGCCCTTCATTATCTATATGGCCAGTGGGCCTCTTTAAACAAATAACTAGACCATAATGACTATGACATTTAAATATAAATGCTAATGATTACTTTCCATATTTTTGGGTGTCAAAATTTACTGTACACAATTGTATTCATTTTATAAGTATCTATCTTTGAATATGAGCCATTTTGTGATGATGCCATCGTTTACATTCAGTTTCAAAGAGAATGCTGATCACAGCACCACATGAATATCTTCTATAGAAAAAGTACTTACTTTAATAAAGAAGAATAGTAGTTTGCTTTAGGGTTTACTGAGAAATTATAAAAACAGAATTCATCAAAAGCATAAAAACAGTAAAATCATAGAATACTAATACCTTGTATTTTGAAGGCCTCTTAAAATTTAGTTAACAGCTTATAAACTGTTTTTACATAACATCAAGTCATTTACATTAGTACACACATGCACTTAAAAAATCATCTAAGATTAGTTTTAAAAATACATATTCGTTTGACCTTCATTAGGCATATTATTCAAAAATAATCTTAAAAAGAAAATATTCTTGTATAGTGAACTTATCATTAAAATTTTAGAGACCAAAATTTAACATCATGTTCCAGCTGCAAGTTTCAGAAAAGCGGGCTGTAGGACTTTTCCATAGTAACTTTAACTGGAGGTCATGTCCAATTTCACAACTCAGAACATCTTAACCTATGTAGCAATAAGCACAACGCGGGCACGTTTTTGTCGCTAGGAGAACCTATTCTGTATCAGAAATTGCAGCCTTGACTACGCAACGTTTGCGCCTATTTTGCACACGTTTTTCTCCAGCTATTTCTTTCTTCTAGTAATAACAATCTAATGGCTGTGATTTCCCCTTGCACCCGGCCGAGTCCTGCGTTTAGCTCCGGTTCCCATAGGCGGTGCAGTCGCCGTCCCTGGGAGCCGGCGGCGAGCCCTGGAGCGGAGCAAACGCGGAGGGGCAAGAGTAGGGGGAGGAGGCGGGATTGCGGGTGGGTTCTGTCACCCCCTCGGGAGCCGGGCGCTTCACCCAGCTCTCCAGCTGCGTTTTAAAATCTACAGTAAAAAAATAAAAATAAAAAAAAATCAAAAAAATCGATTAACGCCACGTCGTCCCAGCAGGAGGGGTGGGCGATAGCTGTGTGTCTGATGTCCCCAAATGGATCAAAAATAAAGGAAAGGAGGCTTTCGGAACTTTATTAAATAACTCCTCTACGTTAGAGAAATCAGGGCCGAGGCTCCGCTTCTGCAGGGAAAATGCTCCAGCCGGTGGAGCGGCGCGGGGGGCGGCGGGACCGGGCTCGGGGTCTCGCGGGCGCGAGGGTGGCGGCGGGAAGTGGGGGAAGGGCGCGCGCTCGGAGCCGCCCCTTCCCTGATTGAGGGTCTCCTTCCCTCCGGGTTCGAACAGCGGTCCTCCAGGCCCGACTCGCCGCGGGGGCTGGAGGGGCAAGGACGCCGCGCCCTAGGTTAACGACCGTCGTCTCCCGGGCGACGGGCTCCGCACAAGATGGCGGACGATAAAGAAAGGGAACACTCAGGTAAGAGGCTGCCCTTGCCGCCCGCGGCGACCCGGGCCGCGCGGGGAAGCGCCGGGTGGGGCCGGGTGACCCTCCATCTGGAACTCCCACCGCAGGGCGCGGTGACTGAGGAGGGGGCCGCTCGCCCGGCCCCAGCTGCCTTCCCGGCCCACGCCTCGGCCCCGCCCCGTCCCCTCTGTCTCCTCCCCGCCCCGCCGCCCAGTTCCTCCCGCCCCCCTTCTTCGTCCCTCCCTCGGGGGACCGGGCCTCGGTGCTAGCCTGGGTTGCGGCCGAGGCACTGGCAGGGTAGGGCGATAATGGCGTCCTTGTTCACGGCCGCGGGGACCCCCGCCTCCAAATCGCCCCGGCTCTCCGGGCCGCAGGCGCCACGCCGGCAGCTTCCGGAGCTGTGGTCCCCGGGCCGTCCTGGGTGAGGACGGGCCTGGCCGCCGGGTCCTCTCCGGCCGCGCCGCAGCCCCTCCCCCTCCCCAGCCGGATGGCTCCCGCGGCCACCATTTTGCCTCCTCACTGGGGACTTGGGAGGACGGCCTCGAGGTCACAGTTGTCCCCTCCGCGCCTCTAGGCTCCGAAATGCCTGCTCTGCCTGGCGCTGTGCCACCCGTCTGGGGTTTTGTTTTAAAACACAAAACAAAACACGATGTTAATAAAGACGAAAGAGCAATCTTGAGCGGGAACGCGCACTAGCTCCCGTGCGCCGACTCGGCCTCTCCCGCGGGCCCGCGGCCGCAGCAGCCCCCCAACCCGGTCACGGGCGCGGCCCAATGTGGAGGGACTGGGCCACCAGGCTCCTGGTCACCAGATCGGAAGGACTGATGTGTTTTTTTGTGCGGAGAAGCGATTATCCACGTTTATTTGCACGACCTTTGTTTTCACTGAACAGTGGAATTAACCCAATACTGGGTTACCATCCTCTGTTACTCGAAAATGTCTGTTTATGTTTGGGAATTGGCAGACTCATCGCAAAACCAACATCAAAAAAGCCATTAACTGTAGAGGTGAACATCTTAGAAATGAAAGTAATATTCCACCTCTGTTTCCTTTTTTGAGAGATCTAAGCACATCCTACCAACATGCCATTTTTCTCAGCATGGAACAAAGTGTTTCAGGCTAACAACTAATATTTACAAGTGAAGAAGCCAGTTCTGAGATACTCAGTTGTCATGGTGATCACAGAAAAATCAGCGGGGAAGCACAAAAACTGCGAAGAGTCATACTATTTCATTTTTTCATGGTACCCTTAGTCTGAAAGGACAATTATTTTATATAGATGTCAACTTTCCTAAGATGTCCTTATAATTTATCATACTGCATTAAGGTACATTCTAATTATTATTTTTTATGGTTAATTTTAAAACTCAGAAAACCAAATGACTTAGTTATTTTAATTAAATTCTTACAAAAATGTAACAACCATTAGGAGATAAATTAAGAAGTTAATTGGATATTTGTGTTTTAGCATAAGATTTGATTAGGTCAGCATGAGAAACAAAGCATTGGACTATGTTGCAAATACAATTTTTTTCTTTAAAAAAATAGATTGAGAGCTTTTCTGGTTTTTCAGTTTTCAAAAATATTTTTTGAAATAAATTATTCAAAAAATTAATTGAGAGGGAGAAACAATCTGTCTATAAGTATAGAAGAAGTAATGACTGTTAAAAGCTGTATGTCATTCATTCAGTTGGCATATTTAATGTCTATCATATGGGAGGCATTCTGATTAGGTTAGTACTTTGGAGGATATAAAGATAACAAAGCCTTCATCTTTTCTCCCTAGAAAAGTAAGATCTGTAGAGGAGATAAGATATCCACAAGTGGGAAGAAACAGTTAATGGCGCTGAGAAGCCAGTATGCCAGATACTGTCCCAGGAGTTATAGCTCCTGGTCTGTGGACAGTAGCCTGGGCATCACTGGGAGCTTATTAGAAAACAAAAATGTCACTTCTTGCTCCTGACCTATGAATCAGTCTTCATTTTAACAGATTTGGTGATTCATACGCACATTAAAGTTTGAGAAGCACTGTTGTATGGTATATCTCATTTATTCTTAACAATTTTTTGAGTTAACTATAATTATATTTTGAAGGGCATGATGAAATAAAGGCACATGTTGTCTGAGGATAATCTTTGTGTTGACATTACACTCATATTTGATTCTCAGCTTTGAAGATTAGAAATTACATCTAGCCAATTAATCAGAATTGATCAGGCTTTGGGGATTCACTCAAGCTAACTAAACTCATGAAGAGTGATGTGCAAACCTGAATAATGATTTATTAACTTAAAGAGTGTATGTTGATATGTTGACCAGAAAGCTGATCTCTGCAATGTAAATATATAGTTTCATGGGTATTAAGGTTTTGAGGAGGGTGAATTTATATTTTAAAAAGTGCTTGATGAGCATGGATTCACACAAAAGAAAGGATAATTTTGGAGGATGTATCCATTACTCGATAAGGTCCAAGAGGGCGGGACCATATACTCATTGCCTTGTACAGTGCTCAGCTCATGGTAGGAACTCAATTAAGATTTGTTGAATTTAGATCATTTGAATTAAGTAAAGATGTTTATGTTTTAACCAAAACATTGCTTGCTGTTTCCCCAAAATTTATTTTCTACCTAAAAGTAGATAAAATTGTTGTTAGGTTTTTTTTTTTTTCCCCTCTTCGTTATAGGTAGGCTTATTTCATCTGGCTCAACAATTTTTGAAAGCCAAAGTATTCACTAGCTTGTCTTTAAAAAACAACCACCACAAAATTGTCTTTGTAGAAATATGCATATGTTTTAACTAGTTCATCTTTAATCTTGAGATATTTTTTTTAGTTGTTAAGGAAAACTAAGTTTCTGAGTAGCCATCATATCCAGCTCTTCAACATTTAGGGATTAATCTTGATATAAGTATTGAGAATGTTGGTTAAAAAAAGTTAACTAAATCTATGATGGGCTATTATGTTCTATTTAAAAAATTTTCTGTAAGATTATGTACATTTGAAGTCTATGCTTATTTGTAGCTTTTTTGTGCTTTAATATAGTATAATTTATTTTTTCCTACATTAAGAAATCTTTGTTTAAATGGAGAATCAATGCAATAGTTGATTCTTTGGATCTTTAAATCTTATGTTATTGTGTCTATCTCCTAGAGAATTTTATATAGGACTGAAAGTATCTTCTGTTTGTAATTAGAATCATGCCTAAAAAACAAACTGCTTAGGAATAAAATTCTAAATAAACATAAGCCCATAGAAGGAGCCAAAAGGTAGCAAACCAAGTGGATCTGTAAAACCCTGGGAAGGCACAGGATTGGAGGCAGCAGGCCTCTCTGAAGGCATGTGTGTGGAGTGAGGGTAAATATAGGAGGCTTGGATGAAAGTCATAAAGCAGGTGGTTGAATCTTCCATTCCCTGGAGTAAGCAGGTGATCACTTCCCTTCTAGAAGACTGGAAGTTTACTCTCTCATCAGAGTAAACTTAAATCAGAGACTTAGAATTTAGGGATGCCTGGTACAGTTGATAGTAGAGGGTGATGTGCCCTAATTATTATCATTACCAGACTCATTGAGGTAATTATGTTATATAAATGTCTAATAACTATAATGTACACCTGAAACTAACATAATATTGTATGTCAAGTGTAAATAAAAAATTTTTAAAAATAATTTTGTAATTTTATGAAATAATTCTAATTTTGTGAAATAATTTCAAATTTACAGAAAAATTGTAATAGAGAATTCCCACATTCCCTTTACCCAGATTCACTAATTTCAACATTTTGCTACATTTTTATCATTCTCTCATATATGTAATATAATACATATTGTAAATGTAACATTAAGGTAACATTATATGTGTATATTTTTTTACTTGAAGCATTTGAGTGTATGTTACATATAATCATGCCAGTTTATCCGTTAATACTTTGGTGTGTATTTCCTAGGAACAAAGATAGTCTCTTACGCAAAATCTCTATGAAGTTCATAATACTTTAGTGTGTATTTCCTAGGAACAAAGATAGTCTCTTATGCAAAATCTCTATGAAGTTCAACATAGAGACAATTTTTTAATCTAATTCTACAGCCCATATTCGAATTTGGTCAGTTTTCCCAGTTGTCAGTAGTGCCTGTTATAGCATGTCCCCCTCTAGTACAGGTGTCAGTCCAGGATTACATGTTGCATTCAGTTGTCGTGTCTCTTTAGTGTCTTTTAATTTAGCGCAGTACCTTAGTGTGTCTTTGTCTAACCAGAGCTGACAAGGATGTTTAGTTTCCCCAGGTTTTTTCTGATCACATGTCTGGCACCACTCTCCATGCTTTTTACACTTCATCGTAACGAACAATTTATTTGTTTCCATAATGAAAGTGATGGCCTGTGCACTGTTTCCTCATCATAGGCTTCGTTTAATAGATTGCATTGCTTAGTGGTTAAGAACATGAAAGCTGTAGTAAATTCTTATGGATTCAAATTCCAGCTGTGCCACTTAAGAGCTGGGTAACTGTAGGCTAGGTACCGAACGGCTGTAACTTCTTCACATGTCAGATGAGTGCAATGGAACCTACCTCATAAGGTGGTAAAGCGTGGGGCGGAGCTTCACTTGTAGTAAGAGCTCTATAAATGTTATCAGTCATAACTTACTGTACCAGACTGTGCTAGACATGGGGAAAAAAACAGATTTGGGGCTTGTCCTCGTAGAGATTATATTACTGTAGAGGAGAGAACCATAATTACATAATTATTTAGCTACACTTGGGGTAAGTAGTTCAAAAAATTTCAGGGTTCCAGAAGAGGGACACCTGATGTAATTTTTTCTTTAGGGGCTTTGTGTGTGGCATTCTCTCTGCTGAAAACCTACCTAGTTTTCAGCAAAAGGAAGTGCAAATTCAGAAGCAATAAAGGAGTGTGGCTTATTAGAGGAACTGAATGAGGGCCAGTGTAGCTGGAATCGAGAGGTGAGGTGTGAAATGCGGTTTGTAAAGTAGGCAGAGGCCAGGTCTATTTGATGACTAGGCCAGGGAGGCTGACCTCTATTCCAGAGCAAGAGGGAGCCATCGAAGAAGCTCTTTAATCAGGGAGCTAATACAGTTCAGTTTCTGTTTTCAGAAGCTCCCTTGCCTCACTGGTGGATTGAAGCAGGCCAAGAACAGATGATGATGGTGCTTCCTTGTACGAGGTGGCGGCAGAGGAAATGCCCCGGAAGGTTTTGGTCTGGAGATTCTAAATTTCTTTGTGACTGGAGATTGGGATTTGGAAGAGAGGGTTAGGGATGAATTAACATCTCTGTATTTCAACTTCTGACTTCTTCCTTCTGGTCTTTACCTAAATCCCACCCTCAAGACTCAGGTAGGTGCCGCATTGCCTTAACATACCTCCCTGAGTTTTAGCACATCTGCTGTTATGGTTTGCTGTAGCTAGTTTCTTTTCCTTTTAAATTGGAACGTATTTGTAGTAAATCAATAAACATTTGATAACATAGAGCTAGATAGATGATGAGTGAATACAGTATTTCATTTTTAAACCAGGTGTTTTGATGATGTATTGTCTTTGGTTCAAGTTGTTTATAAAATAAGAATTCATTAAGAACTACTTTCTCCTTCTCCTCCCCAAAAAAGACCAGAGTTGGGTTGTTGACTCTTTTTTAACAGCATATTTGGAATAAGTATTGGCATTACTTGGGCCAAACAGAATAATAACATTATTTGTACTTAACAGTTAATTAACCTTGAGGGTATTTCTTTAACTTCTTTGCTGTATGTTTTGAGCAGTTCTCATGGTAAAGATTCCCCTTGGGACTTATTATTTTATCTTCATTTCTGTAGGTGCGTTTTTTTGAGCACTTAGTTAAATATTTACATATGTATACAGACAACTTAGTTTTAGAAAAAAACTCAGATGCACTGTTTGTTTAAAAACCTCTCTATAACCTTAGATGATTTGACTTTTATTTTGGTTATGACAACGCCTTCTGTATTTATTATCATTAATTTCTTCTTTTGAAATTAAGTGTAACTTTTTCTTTCTTTCAGTGGTTTGATTTTAACTTGGTGCAATAGCTAATTTTTAGCCTTAGTATTTCCATTGCTGAAAAACAAATATAACGTCAAATTGTTAGCTTTGTTAGTGCATAATATTGAATTAAAGAGAAAAAGGAATTACTATATAATGATATAACTTGACTCTGACATTTCACCAACTAAAAAGTTATTTTATTATTATTATATTGATATGTTAATTTAATTATTTTACAATGAACAAGTCTGCTGCATGTTTTTGTGACCAAATAGGATAGGAACAACTGAAAAAATGTAAAGAATGTTATTTTTAGAGGAGTATGAAATAAAAACTTTTACTTAATATTTTAAGAAAGATGATTTATATATCTAACCCGATACAAGATATTAGTGAAATATCAACAGATTCCAGTAAGGTTTGTGATGTCATGGAAACTAATGCTAATAATCCCGAGTGTGAAATTAGACTTTTGCCCATTTTTCCTTTCTCTGTATGTTTCATGTGAATGAATAATAAAAAGAGTTAATTTCTCTCAATGAAATCTATATTACTTACTTTGCTGAGATACTAAGCAATTTGCCCAAATTAGAAAAAATTAGTAATGGTAATGGGTAACTTTCATTGAATATTACTATAGTTCAGGTAGTACCTTTCAAAACAACCTTGTGGGATAGATATTCTTGATATTGTCCTTTTTATTCTTGAAGAAAATATATTGTCCTTTTATTAGCTCTGTAACGTTTTGCAGTTAAGTAACTTGTCCAATAGCTTACAGAGTTAATAAGTGGTGGGGCTGATCTTTCCACCCGCCTTGGCTCTAATCTGTGATCTTAACTGATACACTGTGCTGCAGCCTAGACAGGATGGCAACATTTGTTCCATTAATAAAGTCATTTTAAAATTAACTAAAGCCCATACTTTATTCAGATTTCCTTAATTTTTATCTAATGTTCTTTTTCTGTTCCAGGACCCCATCTAGGATACCAAATTACATTTAGTTGTCATATCTCCTTTGGCTCCTCTTGGCTGTGACAGTTTCTCAGACTTTCCTTGTTCTTGATGACCACTTTGACAGTTTTGAGGATTACTGGTCAGCTATTTTGTAGAATCCCCTCTGCTGGAATTTGTATGATGTTTTTCTCATGATTATACTGGGGTTATGGGATTTTGGGAGGAAGACCATAGAGGTAAAGTACCATTTTTCTCACATCATATCAAGGGTACGTACTCTCAATAAAATTTATACCACTGTTGATGTTTACCTGGATCGCGTGGCTGGTGGTGTTTGACAAGCATCTCCCTGTGCAGTTGTTCTTCCTTCCCTTTCCATCTGTGCTCTTTGGAAGGAAGTCACTGCACAACACATAAGGGGTGGGGAGTTATTCTGTGCCTCCTTGAGTGCAGAGAATCTATATAAATTATTTGGAATTCTTCTGCACAGGTTTGTTTCTTCTCCCCTATTTATTTGTTTACTCATTTATTTATTTATATGAGTATGGACTCATCAATATTTATTTTATACTTTGGGTTACAATCCAGTGCTATATTTATTTTGTTGCTCAAATTGTTCCAGCTTTAGCCTTTGGGAGCTTTCAGTTGCTTCTTGTGTCCAATGGTATTAGAAACCAAGATCTGGGTGCAAAGTGTGCTCACTGCTACTGGGGTGTTATTGTTTCTCGGTGCTCCCAGCTTACAGAACAAAGAGGTATATGTGACACACTAACTTGTGTATATAAATACAGAGATTTATTTATGTAACCATCAATATCTATATATTAAACTGAACATGAGTTCGTATTGATATCTCCAGCTCTAATCCATTATTACATGGGTCATTCTAACCTACTATTGCTTGTAAGTAAATTTCTACTCTTAACAGAGAGAAACCTGGCTCCCACCACACACTCTCCACTTGCTTTATTGTTCAATTCCAGTATACATCTATAGCAGTGTCAAAATTGTTAACTCATATCCCTATGGGAAACAACTTTATCAACTGGAGGACAGTGCTTATGTGCATTCATTTTGCCTTTAGTTTTACATATCCCACTCATTTTCGAAGTTACTTAGGTCAGCATTTTTCCTTCCCCAGTTTCTTCAGTAAGATTATTTTATACATTTGTAATGCAGTTAGTTTCTGTTGTCACAGTCTGAATCCCATTTTGGGATTGCCTCACCCTCCTAGATGATTTTCTTTTTGTATACCGTGTTTCCCCGAAAATAAGACCTAGCCAGACCATCAGCTCTAACGCGTCTTTTGGAGCAAAAATTAATATAAGACCCAGTTTTATTTTAATATAATATAATATTGGTTGTATATTAATTTTTGCTCCAAAATATGCATTAGAGCTGATGGTCCATCTAGGTCTTATTTTCGGGGAAACACTGTATTTTGGTTCACTCTTTGTCTATAAAAAGTTTTGAAAAATGCAGTGTCATGTATCCATTGTTATAGTATCATCAGAATAGTTTCACTATCCTAAAAAATTTCATCACATATTTAACCATCTCCCCTGCCCTTTAAGCCCCTGACAACTACTGATCTTTTTCTTGCCTCTATAGTTTTAATTGTCCAGAATGTCATATTATTGGAATCATACAGTATGTAGCCTTTTCAAAATGGTTTCTTAGCAGCATACAGTGTCCCTACATGTCTTTCATGGCTTGATAGCTCATTTCTCTTTTATCACAGAATAATATTCCAATGTATGTATGTGCCACAGTTTATCCATTCACCTGTTGAAGGTCATCTTGGTTGCTTTCAATTTTTGGCAATTATGAGTGAAGCTTCTGTAAACAACATTCAAATGCAGGTTTTGTGAGGACATGTTTTCAACAAATTGGGGTAAATATCAAGGAGTGAAATTGATGGATTATGTATGGCAAGATTATGTTTACTTATATAAGAAACTGCCAAACTGTCTTTCAAAGTAGCTGCACCATTTTGCATTCCCATTAGTAATGAATAAGAGTTCCTGTTGCCCCATATTTTTGCCAGCATTTGGTACTGACAGTTTTTTTAATTCTAGCCATTCTAATAGGTGAGTAGTGGTATCTCGTTTTAATTTTCAATTCCCTAATGACATATGATCTTGAGCATCTTTTAATATGGTTATTTGCCATCTGTATATCTTCTTTGGTGAGGTATCTGTTCAGAACTTTTTTTTACCCCCAGCTTTATTGAGGTACACTTGACACATACAATTATAAGTTATTTAAAGTATACATCGAGATGATTTGATATACATTATGAAAGGATTCCTCTCATCTAGTCAATGAATACATCCATCACCACACATATTTTTATATACAGATGCGCCTTGACTTATGATGGGGTTACATCCAATAAATCCATTGTAAGTTGGAAATACCATAAGTTGAAAATACATTTAATACACCTAACCTACTGAACATCATACCTTAGCCTAGTCTACCTTAAAGATGCTCAGAACACTTAAATTAGCCCACAGTTAGGCAAAATAATCTAACACAAAGCCTATTTTATAGTAATGTGTTAAATAGCTCATGTAGTGCTGCGCTAATGCTGCTCTGAACATATGGATGCATATGTCCCTTTGAAGTAGTGTTTCGGATTTCTTCAGATAAATACCCACAAGTGGGATTACTGGGTCCTTCTTTGTCTCTTGTTTTATAGTCTTTGTTTTAAAGTCTATTTCGTTTGGTATAGGTGGTGCTACACCAGCTTTTTTTTTTTTAATTTCATTTCCACTTTCATGAAATATCTTTTTTCATCCCTTTACTTTCAGTCCCTGTGTGTCTTTTCATCTGAAGTAAGTCTCATGTAGGCAGCATGTGTAAGGGTCTTGTTTTTTTATCCATTCAGCCACTTTATGTCTTTTGATTGGAGCATTTAATTCATTTGCATTTAAAGTAATTGTTGATAGGTATATAGTTATTGCCATTTTGTTACTCGTATTTTGGATATGTTTTTCTTCTTCTTAAGTCCATTTAACTTTTCTTGTAATACTGGTTTGCGGGTGATGAACTTTAGCTTTTTCTGTCTGGGAAG
Source organism: Rhinolophus sinicus (assembly GCF_057876585.1). NCBI lineage: Eukaryota > Metazoa > Chordata > Mammalia > Chiroptera > Rhinolophidae > Rhinolophus > Rhinolophus sinicus. The sequence goes on from NC_142506.1 coordinate 53,416,545, forward strand.
CTCTGTATCTGGCCTTAGATTCTAAATGATAGCTTTGCTGGATAGAATAATCTTGATCGTAGGTCCTTGCTTTTCATTGCTTTGAATATTTCATGCCAATCCCTTCTGGTCTGCAAAGTTTCTGTTGAGAAATCAGCTGGCAGTCTTATGGGAGCTCCTTTATATGTAACTAACTTCTTTTCTCTTGCTGTTTAAGATTCTTTGTCTTTAACCTTTGACATTTTAATTATGATGTGTCTTGATGTGGGCCTCTTTGGGTTCATCTTGTTTGGGACTCTGCACTACCTGTGCTTGTGTGGGGCACTCCAAGACCAGAGCTGCTGCTTTGGGGTTTGTGAACCTTTGAGAGATTTTAGGAAAGTCTGTAGCTCGAACCAAGACAGGCTGTTTGTATGGAAGAGCCATTGGAAGTGGCTTGGGTGTGCCCACAAGTTGGGTGGGGTGGGGTCTTAGGGAATCACCAGGGCTGAGTGAATGGTGTTAGCCAGATTGATGGAGACTCAGATATGGGGGTTGCCTGCATCTGCATGCTTGGAGCGGGGAGGACTGAACAAAGGAACAATAACTTCTGCCAGCACTTTTGTCTTGGAGAAAGCTGCCCCTCCATCCCTCAACCTGAAGCCAGACAATTCATTTCCTCCCCATATGTCCCTGGAGCCTTTCAAGCTGCTGCCCCAGTGCTGGAGCCCAGAGCAGGTGAGTCTGTCAGTGAGGAAGTCAGTGCAGGGGCCCTGTAAGAGGAATGCCTCAGGCACCCTCCGTCTCATTCAGCCACAATCTTTGCTGGTTTTCACAGCCAGGTCTTGGAAGCCTGGTGTGCGTCTGGGACCCCTTGCTCCTCAGGGAGGACCTCTGCAGCTGAGATAGCCCTCCCAATTTTTAACTGCCACTCATGGATATGGGCACCAACCTGTTCCGTATCTTTGCCCCTCCTGGCTTCCTGTGTATGTCTTTAGTTGTAGGATTTCTGATCAGCTAGACTTCAGGTGATTCTCAATGGTTGTTGTGCAGTTTAGTTGTAATTTTAATGTTTTCATGAGAGGATGAATGCAGTGTTTACCTACTCTGCCATCTTAACAGGGAATCTATTTTCACTTTTTATATTAATGCTCTAAATTTCTAAAAAGTAACATAAATATCTTGACATTTATTTGCAATCAGTAAACAAGTATTCATAAGGAAACAGTTGTTGTTTTTTTGACATTCAGTACTTTTCAAATCATTTTCCTATGGCTTGACCCTTTTAAAAGTCTTTCATAGTCTAGAAAGTAAAGAAAGTTGTTAAAATTGACTTTCTGGACTGATTAATTCAAGAAGAAATCAGGTGGTTTTTAAAGAAGTTCTTTTAAACTTTGTGACGCTGTTTTTTTAAACCACATGAAAAAAGAGAGATAGGAATAGCTGATAGAGAGCTGAAAACTACAGTAAGCTTTTTTCTAAACCATGAAATGCAGTTGACAGACTTCTTTATATAGAGGTCTACGATTGCACTTTGTGTCTAAGATTGAAAATTTTTTCATCAAGGAAAACCTTCCCTTAAAATTTGTAAAAGCTGTTTACAGTAAAATAGCAAACTATGACAAGATAGAAACCTATCCAGCCCATTTTAAAGCTAAGTTGGACCACATTTCCTTCACAGTGTAGATAACAGCAGCAGTGAACACAAGTACATATATGTTTAGTGAGGAAAAGTTTGTTTTATATTACTTACAAAATAATTATTCAAACCTTAAATTCTTCATAAAACTGAGAAAGTGACAAATCCAGATGAGAGAGGGAAGGGGAAGGGAAACTAATCTGATTTAGCAAAATGTGTTAAAACAGCTAGGATTACAGAAATAAAAGAATGAATTTGACATAATCCCTGTATCAGTTAACTGTTATTGTGCAACCATTTACCCACAAACCTAGCAGCTTAAAACAGTAAACACTTACTATCTCATACAATTTCCAGATGTGGCTTTACTGGGTGAATCTGGCTCAGAGTTTTTCACAAGTCTGGGCTCGCTTATATTGCTGTTGGCAGGAGGCCTCATTTTCTTACTGGTGAGTTTCTTGATACACAGGATTCTCCATAGAATTTATGGAATAGATTCTCCATTTGAGTGTCTTTACAACATGGTATCTAATGTCCCCCAGAGTGAGTCATCTAAGAGACAGACAGAGGTCAAGACAGAAGCCACAATACCCTGTATAACCTAATCTCAGATATTACGTACTATCATAGTCTGTTAGTTTATGATGGCATAAACTAATATTGGTATAATATTGGAGACGACTCTTCAATGGTATGAATACCAAGAGATGGGTGTTACTGAGAATCATCTTGGAGCTGGCTACCAGTCTGCCCTGTGGCCCCCAATCATTCACATCCTTCACACATATAGAGTATACGTACCCTCTTCCAAGGCCCATCAGAGTCTTATCTCATTATAGCATCAGCTAAAAGTCCAGAATGTCATATCTAAATCCAGCCCAGATTTGGATGAGGTTCCTTGGCTGTAGTTACTTAAGTACAGCTTCTTGAGTGCAGTTTCTTTCAATCTGTATACATGTGAACTAAAGAGACAAGTTATTTGCCACCCAAACCATACAAGGATAGATAGAGGATATACACTTCTATTAAAAAATGGGGCAGGAGGGGAAGGAGGCACACTCCCTTTTATGAGAGATATAGTACATGTTTTCAGCTAAGCAGCATTTTTAAGCCTGTCTTCTGCTAATAGAATTTTTGGAAGTCCAAAACTTTGTTTTAAATTTTGTACTGTTTTTGTTCCCTTTCAGTCCAAGCTGGAGGTGCAAATATAATTCTCTTAAAATCTTCATGGACATTCTATGAATCTTATTGTCCATTAGACAAAAGACACATACACAAATTTATTTGAGACAAGCCATTCTCTATTTTGGGCTTCTGCTGAGACAGCTGAGAGACATTAGGCTTCTTTCGAAGCCCTATTGTTTGATTGAAAGGATCTGAGACATACTCTTTCTGATATCTTAACAAAGGATTTTACAGTCACATACTTTAGTTCATGTTTAGACTGTGGTTTTCTGGCAGTGCCTCAAGTTTGATCTTTGCCCAGGAGCCATTTCTTATCTTAGCATCTGTTGCCATCTGGAGAGGCAGAGAATTTTCTTAACTAGCAATTCCTGGCTCCTTTTTGTTTAACAGTCTTTCCTTTGGATTATCCTTCTCCTTTTCTATTTTTATTATATGAAGCCAGAGGGAACCAGGGAGCATCTTCAATATTTCCTCTAGAAATCCTTTTATCTGCACCACCTAGTTTATTAGACATATTTTCTCCTTTCTATATTAATAACAATTTTTCTGCTATTCATAAAAAAGATCCCCCTTTGCAGTTTCCAATGTGATTTTCCTCACTTTTCTTTGAGCTCTAACCTACAGCCGACTCAAAGGCCATCACTCCCTGACTCTAAAGCCTCTCCCACATTTGTAGGCCTTTGTTATGGCAGCATCTCACTTTCAGGTACCAAAATTCTCTATTATTTATTATGTTAGTGGTGTACCATTACTTCTGCCATATTGTATTGGTCACACCATCAACCCTGGTATAATGTGAAAGGGGACTGACTATACGTATATGTGAAAACCGAGAGGCAGGAATCATTAGGAGCCATCTGGAGGTTGTTTGCCACGTCCCTGCCTTTAAGAATTTCATAGTCTAGTGAGCATGGATTAGTGCCCACAGGTCCAGAGCACTGCCGCATGCTGTTCATTGGGCATTTATAATCCTGAGCTGCTACCCTCAATTGAAGCTTAGAGATCAAGGTAAAAGGGTGGAAAAATAGTGCATAGGGTTATTGTCTTTGTATTAAAATACGAATTTTCTTTAGTATACTTAAGTTCAGCAGTAGCTGTTTGACTTCTGTTTCATATGTGGACATCTCTGGTCAGTTATCTTTTGTTACATTCTCTTCTCCATGTAGCTCTGACCTTCTGTACCTATCCTTTCTCCTCCTCCTCCTGACTTTCTTCTCACCACTTTCCGTGGAGCCCCTTGGTACCTCAGGCTTATTCGAATGTCAATAAACCTCTTTACAAATACTCTTTTTGTAGAACATCCCTCTCCTCTCATTTTCTTAATCCTGGCTTTTCTTTTGGCATACAACTTCTTTTGGTGCCATTTTGATTAATGGCAATTCATTCTCCCATGTCTTTTTGCCTTCAAGTAGTAAGTTGAATCAGCATACTTCCAATTCTAAATTATTACTCTTTTATTCTTAAATAAAAATTCTTTTTCCTTTGAAATTTGTTTCATCTTATTCACCTTTTCTCTTTATCACTGTCTCCCTGTAGCTGACTCTTTGTGATCAAAACCTTTGGTGCTTCTTTCTTTATCAGTTTTCTCTCCATTCCAAGTCCCACCATTATTCTGTGTGACTTCAATGACCAGCTAGGCCCCTCATCCGACACACTCATTTCATAATTCTGTGTTCTTTTCAACTTCAGTGACCTTCACGTCCGTTCTTTTTCAACACCCTACTCTCATGGCTAGTGTCTGTGAGACACTTTGAAAACTTCAGTTTTTTATTCTGTTGACTGACTACAATGTCCTGGATTTCTAGTGCTGCTCTGCTTCCTTACATGTAAAACACCTGCTTTTGGATCTTATCAAGACCTTTAGTTCCCTTGATCCTTTTATCCCCTCCCGGCTCCCAATTTATCAATCAAATAAAGCAGAATCTGGCTAATATAAGTAGAAAAGGAATTTATTAGACGACAGCAGCAAGCACACAAAATGAACAGGGAAGCTGGAGAACCAGCTTGAACAATGGGCAAGAACCAAGGAGGTTCAGAAGCCTGTGCCACAGCTAAGGACAGTTGGTTAATTTTCTGTTGTTGGCACCGCTGTCCCTAGGCCACAGATACTAAATTCTTACTGTTATTGCTTTTGCCATCACTATACATAATTTAAAAATTGCCCTTACTCTTTTGTATTGCTTTCTTAAGATTCAAAAATCCTGTAGAAGAATATCTGATTGGCTGAGCCTAGGTTACCTGCCTGTTCCTTCACTACCAGCAAACCGGGAGAGGGAAGAGCTATCCTCTTTGGCTCACTTAGTGAGAGAGAGGACATTGCTCTGCTAATACGAGTATATCTCTCTAAATAGGAAGGATGTTTGGATCCTAGGCGCCAAAAAAAAAAAAAAAAATGAAGAAGGAAAGCAGAGAAAGAAGGAGAGGAAGAGGAGAGGAAAAAAGAAGGAGACGGAGGTGGGAGATCAGGTGGAGGAGAAAAAGGAGGCAGAGGCATGTGTAACTGCACATGAACTTCATATCTTTTTTTCCTTTAAATTAAAGTTTATTGGGGCAACAACTGTTAGTAAGGTTACATAGATTTCAGGTGTACAATTCTGTACACATTATCTATATCTCACATTTTGTGTTCACCACCCAGAATCAGTTCTCTTTGTATCACCATATATTAGACCCCGTTTACCCTCTTCTAGAGCCTTGATCTCCCCTCCCCCCTCCCCCTCTGGTAACCCCTAAACTATCGTCTATGTCTATGAGTTATTTTTCTTTCAGTTGTTTGTCTTGTTCTTTTGTTGTTCTCGATTTATATACCGCATATCAATGAAATCATATGGTTCTCTACTTTTTCTTTCTGACTTATTTTGCTTAGCATTATAATCTCAAGATCCATCCATGTTGTCACAAATGGTCCTATTTTATCTTTTCTTACCGCCAAATAGTATTCCATTGTGTATGTATACCACAACTTCTTTATCCATTCATCATCCATCGAAGGACAGTTTGGTTGTAAAGAAGCTTCATTTCTTTAGCATGCATTTTGCTTTCATCTAAGCCAGCTTTGTTTAGCCTGATAGAATTAGAAATCACTTGCATTCTTTCCCCAGATCCTCCTGCCTCTACGTATACTGTACGTTCACTCCTGTAATCATTAAGCCCTCAGGACATTAGGTTCTGGTAGCATCAGACTCAGTTAAGAATAAAGCTTCAGGTCTATCAACCATGACCAAGACACAATAACCAAACCTAAAATCAGAATAAGGTTTTAGTCAAAGATTACACCTTGGCCTCAGGAATGTTTCTGATCCCGACCCATGAAAGAGGGCCAGCCCCACAGCCGCCTCCCTGGAACCAGGCAGAACAAGGCCATGACTGCCCTCAGGGCCCGATGCCGTGATCAGCTGCTCCCTGTGCTGGCCCCCACCCGCCAGTGGAACCTCCATCCCCAACTCCCATGATTAATGGTTTCCCTTTTATAACCTGGCCTCCAGAAGCCATGGGGAGCCAGGGTTCTGAAAGCGCTAGCTCACCTGTGTCTCTGGGCTTGGAGCCAATTCCTTAAATAAACCTTTACTTTCTTCGCTGCAAACTCCCGCTCATGTCTTGCAAGGCTCGAATGTGCACAGATGAGCGGACCCTTTGAGTCTGTGGTAACACATCCACCAATGTACTTTAGCGCCCTACTGGCTGGGGGATGGGGGCAAGTTTGCCTAAAGCTGCCTGATCCAACTTTAACCTTCTTATCTCAGTAGATTATCTTGCTTCATACTTTCAAAAATGGTAACCATCAGGCCTGAATTCCCTTAACTTGTTGCCTCTATCTTTAAACATACCTTCGTCAATACTCTCCTACTTTCCTTTAGTTATTTTAATGGAAGAGCTGTTCCTTCTCTTGTTCAAGGCTAATTTTTTCATTTGTGTTCCTGATCTCATCCACTTTTGTCTTCTCCAGGACTTTTCTTCATTAATTAAGCCTACCTTTGCTTTAGTTAAGATTATTTATTCATATTTCTTTTATGCCAGATATTGTTGAATGCCAGAGATATAAAGATGAATTCGATAAAGCTTTGAAGGACTTACCATTTAGTGGGGAAAGATAGACACAAGTAATTGCAGTACAATGATTTAATCACAATCATAATTTGTGTAATTTGTTTAATACCTGATTTTCCATTAGAATGTCAGCACATCAGTTTTGTTCTCCCCTGTGTCTTCAGTATCCAGTACATAGTACGTGCTCAATGAATATTACTGATGAATGAAGAGAAGTATGCACAGCATGCTGTGTAATCACATGGGACAGGTACTTGACCCAGCCTAGACAATGAGAGCAGGAGGATTGCGGGAAGAGATTGCAGAAGCAGCATCTTAAAGGTTTAGAAGTCAGCAGAGAAAAAGTGGGGCGCGGAGGGGAGAGTACCTGCTAGAGAGAGAAGTGTGAACAAAGGTAGGTTTTGGGGAGGGCGTGATGGTTTGAGCAGTTAGGTGTTTAAATAGAGTTATTAACAGTTAACATCTATGGAGTGTTTACATACATAGTTAGCATATGTTTACATATATATTCTAAGTATCATATATACATTTTCTCATTTAATACTTACAATGTTCTGTAAGTAAGGTCTTAGTCCCATTTTAGAAAAGAAAAGTATGTTTGATCCTTAGGGAAACTATATAACTTGCCCAAGACCTGTTAGTCTATAAAGGTTAGAGCAGGGATTTGTTTTGGGTTGTTTCTGTCTGCAAAGCTTGATGTTCTTTAAAACTACCCTCTTCTGTTAATGTAGTGATTCCCAAACTTGGCCACTCATCAAATTCCCTAAGGTAGTTTGTAAAAATACAGATTCCTGGCCCAGGATACTGAAACAGAATTTCCAGAGATAAAGCTTACAGATTTGTATTTTCAACAAGCTCTTGGGTGATACTCATACAACTGGCCTGATTCTCATCCTTGAGAATCAGTGAACTTGTATATAGTGTCAAGAGCAAGGTGGAGTAGCTGACTAGATCAGGGTGATTTTCCTATGTCTTGCTAAGGACCTTTGACTTTATCCTATAGGTGATGGGGGAGTTTCTGAAGGGTTTTAAGCTGGGAAGTCGTGTAATCATATGCATATTTTGTATATCCCACTTTGCCAACAGTGTGAAGGATGAAATTGAAAGTACAAGATCGCAGGCAATAAGTATTTATATCTGCAGATTTCTGTCTTGTCTGATTTCTTCCTTTTCGCCCTCAAACATTCTCAAATTCAAAGATTTTTTCCTCTTAATTCTACCAATCTTACAATTATGTGAGTTTCCTCTGTTTCCTTGCTAGTTTCTTAAAAGAAACAGCCACAGTAGTCCCCCCTTATCTGTGGAGATATGTTCTAAGACCCTCAGGGAATGCCCGAAACCGCAGGTAGTACTGAATACCTATATACTTGTATACTGTGTTTTTTCTTGTACATACATACCTATGATAAAATTTAATGCCTTTCCATCTTAACTAAGCACTTATCATGCACTGTGGCTATAACTTCTGTAGTTTGATGTGCGACAGCAAAACTAGCACACATTTCTTTATCCTTCACAACTTAACGGACAGACAATTCCGTCTCACTGTAAATCTTAGCAACTTCGGCATACGATGTTTTTTTCTTTCCTTATTAAGTTAGAACTTCAACCTTTTCACTTAAAAGAAGTACTTTATGGCTTCTCTTTGGCATATGCGATTGTCAGCACTTTAAGGTGATTGTTCAGAAAAACAAGGGTGACTTGAACACAAGCACTGCAGTTCCTTGCAGTTGATCTGATAACCAGGACAGCTGCTAAATGCCGAATAGGCGGGAGCTTGTCCAGCAATACTGGACAAAGGTGTGAATTATGTCCTGGTCGGGATGAAGTGGGACAGTGAGAGATTTCAGCATGCTGTTCAGAACGGCACTCAATTTAAAACTTGTGAATTTGTTTATTTCTGGAATTTTCCATTTAATATTTTTGGACCATGGTTGACCGCGGGTAACTGAAACTGCAGAAAATGAAACCACGGAAAGTGAAACCACGGATAAGGGGGAGGACGACTGTGTACTCAATGCCAGGTTTCAATAAGTTCAAGAAATATTACTTGTCATTTTCGTCATTACTACCTCACCCTTAACAATCCAGCTTTCACCCTCTTACCCTACATATTCTCCAAGGTCCTCTTTCATTCAGTAAATATTAATTGACTGTTATTTGCAAGCATTTCTCAGATTTTGGCTTGAAATATTAATTCTTGGGATCCAAAAGATATCTCAAGCAATAGAAGGAATCAACCATTGGTGGAGAAATCAATCAACAAAGTCTTAATGTCCTAGCCTGTTTTAGAACTGGTGTTATGAGCAGATGGCCCACAGGCAATTATAAGTTAAAGAACCTCTATCTGAAGATGGATGGAGGGTCTGATGGAAAATTAATTTCCTTTTCGATAGGTTGAGTTTGAGGAGGTGAGATATGTAGTGTTAGGTTGGTGCAAAAGTAATTGCGATTTTTGCAAAAAAATTTTTTTAACCTTTTAAACTGCAATTACTTTTGCATCAACCTAATAGAAATACAGGACTGTCACTTTGGTGAGAAAGGGATTAAAGCTAGATAAATAGATTTTTTAGTCCACAACATGAAGTGTTAAGATGCTGAGAGTGAATAATACGTGAAATTCATGAAATGTTTTAGTGAAATTTGTATATTTGTAGTTGTTTATATCTTAAAAACAAATTCTTCCACTAAAGGAATGATAAATATATCTATCACAAGGAGTTTAGTTTATCATGACATATTAAAATTTAAAATTACACCAACGTTCAATTTGACTTTTTGGTTTGGATCTTAATCATATGAGATCCTCCCAAATGGGTGTATTTTACTAAAATAAAAAAGTGCTGTCTCATAAATTTTATATACTCCCTACCCCCATTTTTATGTTTTCTATTCAAGCTGTATGTCTCTCATTTTAGTTTTTCTATTCACTTTATTTTTCTTTTTATTGCTTTATTCCCCACTAATTTGTCTAAAGAATAAAAATCAACCTACTTCTCTTCATTAAAATTTGGGATTAATTTTTTACTGTTTTTTGTGGTTTACTTTTGGTTGTTGTTATGAAATGTTCCCTGAAGTGGGGTAAGCAGAAATGTAATATAATAAGACTTCATGTCTGGTTAGAACCCTTATTTTCGTATTACTGCATGAACTATAATTTTTAAGACCCTATGATAAAAACATATTTTAAGCAGGCTATAAAACTGGCCATACTTGGAGCAATTGTCTTTCGTAGGAAACAAATTTAGTATCTAAGTCCTATTTTATGTGCCATATATTTAATGTAAAATTAGACAATTTTTAATTTCTTTTTTACAACTACTGTATAGATAAGTATTACGAAACTTAAAAGCAAAAACATTTCAAAGATTCAAAGCTTTTTGTGAAGAATTACAGATATATTAATCTTAAATGTTAACTCTATTATATGATAATATTTATAATCTAAGCAATTAAAAAATGCTTTATTTACTTATTTCAGTTACAATTGACATTCAGTATTATTTTATATTAGTTTCAGGTGTACAGCATAGTGGTTAGACATTTATATAATTTGTGCAGTGATCTCCTGATTAATACGCACCTGGCACTATACATAGTTGTTGCAACATTATTGACTATATTCTCTATTCTGTACTTTACACCCTGACTATTTTGTAACTACCAATTTGTATTTTTTAATCCCTTCACCTTTTTCACCCAGCTTCCCAACCTCTCTCCCTTCTGGCAACCTTCAGTTTGTTTTCTTTATCTGTGAACCTGTTTCTGTTTTGTTTGTGTGTTTATTTTGTTCTTTAGATTCCACATTTGCAAACTGGTGCAGATACTATGGACAACGGTTTGGAGAACTACCTATGACCCTGCAAGTCCACTTCTGGGTAGTTATCCGAAGAAATCCAAAACACTACTTTGAAAAGATACATGCACCCCTATGTTCAGTGCAGCATTACTAGGAATAGCCAAGATACCATAGCAACCTAAGTGCCCATCGATAGACGATTTGATAAAGAAGATGTGGTACACATATATAATGGAATGTTACTCAGCCATAATAAAAAAGGACAAATACTATATGATCTAAGCAATTTTTAAAAGCAATGAGAAACAGAATAATGTAGCTAAAAGAATAGAATCTTTAACACCATGCAACCTTGGACTTGAATCTTTAATTTCCTATTTGCTAGATGTTTGTTCTCAAGTCATTTACCTTTCTAAGCCTCAATAACTTCATCTTGGATAAGGATATCCTTAGATAAGGATATTAATGCCTAATCCAGATGATTTCTGTGAGAAATAATAATAGCAACTCACATTTAATCAGTTCTCCTTTGTGCCAGGATCCCCACATACATAGTTTCCTTTAATCCTCACAGGAACCTTGGAAGGTAGCTATTACTATTATTATTATTAATAATTGTTATTCCAACTTTGTAGAAGAGGAAACTGGGCTTCAGGGAGATTTGTTAATTTGCTGAAATTAGTAAGAGCTTCAGGATCAAGCCAATTTTGCTTGACTCCAGAGCTTTAGCGTTTAAATAGAATTATTATATAAAACATAACTTTTTGTGTCATATAGTACATGTATAAAATTTGTTTCTTCAAATCTATTCCCCATACCCATCCTGGAAATGAAGCTAATATGTCTACTTTTCACATTTTAGAATACAAAGTAAAGGCAATCTCCGAGTTACAAACTCCAAATTTAGTGTAATAAAAATAGCTTACGTTTTTGAGTGCTTCCTATGTACCATGCACTTCCCATATCATATTTAATGCCCACAATGGCCCTATGGGATAGGTAACTATCATTAGCTCCAATTTATAGACTGGGGACTGGGACACAGAGAGGTTAAATAACAAGCCCAAGGTCACATTCCACCTGGCAAAGCTGGGATCTGAACAGTGAGACCAGAGCATATGGATTACATTATTTATGCATGTTTTGAAGAGTGCGGTACCTAGTATACATTTGGTTCTCAACAAATATTGGTTAATTGAGTAAATGACTGAATAAACTGATAAATGAAATAAACATGGCCTCTCTTGTACCCTTCTTACTCTAGGTCTTCAGTTAGTAACTAACTTAATTTGGTAACAGCATCTGAAATGATCTGAACTGCTATTTCTTCCCCATCGTCTTCTTCATTCTTTCCACTCAATAATTACGTAATTGCTGTTCATGTTCTCAAATGTGGCTAACTATGGTGGTGTATGTCTGTTGTTACAGGGCTTGGGAGAATGAGGCTAGAAACTTGCCTGAGCCGTAGTGTGCAATGCTTATTGGATATTCGCATTGTGTAGTATCTATGTGGTTTATTTATTTATTTTCTTATCATTTAATTGTTCATATGACAACTTTTATTGAGCACTGAGTACCCTCCACGTGTCTGCTTGTGCTAAAGGCCTGGGGATACAACAGTGATGAGGAGATAAGGCCTCTGACTGTTGAATTCACATTCTGATGTGCTTGGGGTAGGGAACAGTCTTGCAATTACAGTGTTATGGGGAAGCATTGGGTGTAGTGGGGATGCGTTTGTCTTCTCAGGATCACTGCTGACTTTCCTAATGATCCCTTTTCCTCCCCAACAGCAGGAGTGATCTTCCTTGATTAGAAATCTAGCCAGATACTTCCCATTTTATAAATTTTCACTTGATATCTATTACCCTTGGGATAAAATACAAATTCCTTTAATGTGTCTTACAAAAAAAGACCCTTACTAATCTCCAGACTGTCCCCACCTGGCAACTACCTCTTATTATAAGGAAAGAGCAAAAACTTGAACTTTTGCTCATACTTTTTAGTTTTTCTTTCCTGAAACTGCATTGTAGTACGATTTTGCTTTTTGTTATTTTGAATTATTTTTTAAGGGACAGGAAAAATTGGCCTAGTTAATATAAAGGATCTCATTTTTAAAAGCACACTTAAGAATTAGTATTTAGTAAATACCCATAAAAATGCATCGGGAATGGAGGGTACACAATAATTGAAAAGTGTACCTGTTTGTTAACACTCTTAAAAAATACTTCCAAGATTCTTATTTTATCAAAACAGATAAACCTTCAGTCAGTATACAACATATTTTAAAGTATACAAGAGTGTCTGAAATGAGGCATATATTTCTATGGTTCTGTTATAAAAATGTGCTTGTTAACTAGTATTTCTGTTATTATTTCACCATCTGACCATCTTGTAAAAGTGCCTATTTCCACATATGGTCATTCCATGTTTTGCTAAATGGGCACTCTATAAAAAGTAACATTTTTTAGAACACCTGCTGAACATGACATTTCTGTGAAAATAAATATATTATTGCTAATATTTTCCTCTATGCTTGGCAAAATTGCATGTATCTTACTGAAAACTTACATAACAATTTTAGCTCTATTTTATTTTTGAGATAACATTTCTGATTTTTGAATTAGATGTAACCATGAATTAAATAGACAAAATTACTTGAATTATCAACCAACCATTTTCTCATATATGTTAAGGTTATAGTTTAAACAGGCTCTATAGCAAAAAATTATTTCCAGAGCACATTTATGAATTATGGCTTAATTTACATTTCTATTTACATGACTAATCAAGAGTTAAGTTTAAATGAGACTTCGTGTCTTGTGAAGGGAGACTGAGTATGGATATTTAAAAAAAAATCTTTGTGAGACCTCAGTAAACACATTTTTCATGTGTGGTGGCCATAGTGCAGTGCTTTTTTGAAACAACAGCAAGTGATTAGTGTTTAAAGTGGAGAACAGTAAACCGAACCCTGACCCATGACCACATAAACATGGTTCAGAGGGGATTCTTCCATTAGTTGAGACGGCTAAGTGTGTTAATAACTAATGAAGACATAATGGATTACAGTTAGTATCAATTTATAATAGTGTTACTTATACACAAATATATAGAGAGACGCATTTTACCAAAATATTGTTTTTACTTAGTGATTGCATATTTGATCACATTACATTTCATTCTAATAAACATATAGGTAAAAATGTATTTCTTAAAATATAATCATTCCTTCAAGTACTTCGCTTGTCGTATATTCTAATAATCCTCAAGATTTTCTTCCAAATAAGTTACTTTTTCATGAAATATTTTTAAATCAGAGGCATTATTTCAATTGTTATTTTGAAATGTTGATTTGAGCAGTGTAAATTGCCAGATAGTTTTGCAAATATTAACATTCATTATTTAAAGACAGAATGCAAAAAGACATTGTTATGCTTTCATTTGAATTTGAATAGTTTAAATATTTTCTATATATATAAATATATGTATATATATTTTGACAACAATAAAACTTTCTAAAGCTTTCATTAGGTTGTTAACATGAAAATGTTGATAGGTTAATATAACTTTCTGACATGTTACCATGGTATTTTAGCCAAATATGATGATACCAGTTCTTATATTTTGGTAAGAATATACATAGTCAATCTGGCTTTTTTATTTTTATGATAAAAAGTTTAGTTAAATAAAAGAAGTCAGGAATACTTAAAAAAAAAATCACCAGCCAGAAAAGGGCAAAAGGGGAAAGTAATGCCTTAGTTTGGGTTTGGCTTGCTGGTTGGTTTAACCTTGGATAGTAGTGTTCAGGAGTATTAAAATTGGTAAACTCATTTTGTTGTTTGATATGTATGCCCTTTAATTTTATAACCAATAATACATTTGAATTTGGATGAAGCGTATTTATTTACTGTGGTGTCTCCTCTATTCAAGATCTGTTCTTTTCACTAGTTTGGAAATATTGTAGCCAATAGAAGCTAACTTTTTCTAGAGCGCTGGGCTTGCTTTCTCAGGTAGCAGTGTCAGCTACTAATATGACTATTGGACTCTGTCAGAGTAATGCATTAAAAAATAGCCAACCTTGCCTTGTTTTAATCTATTTATATAATAGTCTGTTTGAAGGTTTTAAATACATTGTTTTCCTGCATAAGAGTTCATTCATGTTCAGTAGGTGTCTAGTTTGTGGCTAAATGTGGTTGGTGTGTGTCTGTGGAGAATTAGGCTAGAAACTTGCCTGAGCTATACTGTGCAATTCTTATTGAATATTCATATTGTTTAATATCTATGTGTTGAGGAAGTTTCCTTTCATTCCTAGTTTTTTGAGTGTTTTATCATGAAAGGATGTTGAATTTTGTCAAATACATTTTCTGTGTCAATTGATATGTGTTTTTCCCCCCTTCATTCTGTTAATGTGGTGTATTTGATTGATTTTCATATGTTGAACCAATCTTGCATTCCTGGGATTAATCTCATTTGGTCATGGTATATGAAATCCCTTTTATACGTGGCTGGATTTGGTATGCTCGTATTTTGTTGAGGATTTTTGTGTTTATATTCGTAAGAGATATTGGTCTTAGTTTTCTTCTCTTCTGTTGTCTTTTTTTTTTCTTTCTCTTTTTATTTTTCGTATCAGACAAATACTGACCTTATAATGTAAGGGATTGGGAAGTATTTCCTCCTTTTTAATTTTGGAAGAGTTTGTAAAGGATTCATGTTAATTCTTCTTAAACTATACACTTTAGATGTGGCACCATATATATGTTTACATCTTAAATTTACTATTTGGAGCATACGGCACAAAAATATACTCTGCGTGATAAGTAGCACAATGGAGACGTGGTCCACACTATGATACGTAACGTCCTCTTTTAATATTGGAAAGGTGGAATAGAATGTGTGTAAAGAAGCCTGATAAGATTGCTTCTCTCGATTTATTGATTAATTACAGGATAGATAAGAACCTCTTGTTCAGCCATTTTTAGCGATTTTTACTCAGAGTTAGTACCCTTTGGCTACAGGTATATTAACAAATGATGGAAGTGCATGAAATAATGGCAACATATTTATCATATAGTATTTTGGAAATTTTTACTCTTTCCTATACCAAGGCTTTTGAGAATATTTCTACCACACAGGTTTTCTGGTCAATAGTTAAGTAACCTGGTTTTCAAAAGATATGATTTGGAATGGTAATTATCATAGGGTGGAGAAGCTTTTGGCTATTATTAATACTTCAAAACATTATTTCACTACAAAATTTTAAGAAAACATTTCATATTGGAATCATTTGGCAGGAAAATAAATGTCTGGAAATCTCTCCCTGAGCTGTTAAGATGCTGCAAATAAAATGTTTATTTAACAGGGACACATTTGATTTAATGCCGGTATACATACTGCCGTAATAAAATGGATTGCCTTGGCCACTCTGTCCTAATAAGTAAAGGCTGAACAGAATGAAAAATCAACAGATCTCCTTGGGTCTGTAAGAGATGGGAAGACACAGAGCAAACTATTGCCCCCAGAATTGGAGAGACAGGTGAATATAGAGAGTCACGGCTTACCTGAGCAAAGACTCAGAAGCAGAAATTACCACGGGCACCAGTGTCAGAGCAGGAAAACCTGAACTGTAAATTGATGAATTGCTGGAGGGTCAGTGTGGACAAGTCTGAGAGTTAAAAACTCCAGGGGAACCCTGGAGTTATAGAGGATCCCCACACTTTTGTGAGTTTTACCTCCAGGAGATTGACCAGGTTCTCACAGTGACCATCAGGGGGAAATCCCCTTGTGTTTCCAGTAGGAAGAGGGGAAAAGGAACCATTTTGAATTACTTCAGATAATGTGAGTATAAAAAAAGTATAACCAATATGCTAAGGAAGGACAGAACATAGATTCATATAAAATGCTCAATTAAAACCACAAAAGGCAGAAAAAGGGTGGAAGACAAAAATAGAAAAACAAAGAACAGGGCAATAAATAGAAAATAATAACAAATATGGTACATATTAATAACTTTTTAAACACCATTTTAAGATTGTCATTCAGTGACATAAGTACATTCACAGGGCTGTGGAGCCATCATCACTATCCATTTCCAGAACTTCTCGTCATCCCAAGTGGAAGCTCTGTACCCATTAGACAATAACCTCCTATTCCTCCCAGCTCCTGGCAACCACCATTCTGCTTTCTGTCTCTGTGGGTTTGGCTATTCTGGGTACCTCATATACGTAGAATAATATAGTATTTGTCCTCAGTGTCTGGCTTATCTTATGTAGCATAATGCCTGTAAGATTCATCCATTTTGTAGCATGTGTCAGAATTTCATTCTTTTTTAAGGCTGAGTAATAGTCAACTGTTGTGTATTTTTTAAGAACCATGGAAGGATTTTAAACCAGAGAGTCATATGAGCAAATTTTCATTTTAGAAAGATCATCTTAGCAAAGTGGGCTATGGTTTGAAGGATGATGGAATAGGAATGGAGGGAAAGGAGACTGAAGGCAAAAAGACAGGAAGTGACTATATTAATCCAGACAAGAAGTAATGAGGGTCTAAATTTAAGCAGTGGCAGTGTATTTATAAGTAGAATCAGTAGGTATTGATGATCATATAGAACTATGAGGACGGGTTGTTGGCAACTGAATTAGTTGGGATGATAAATGTGGAGGACAGTAATCAGAGAAATCAATGGAAAACAGCAATGACAAAAAGTAGTAGGTGATATGTCATGAAGGAATGAAACTTAATGGATAGTAGCCTTTAACATGAGGGTGAGACAAGGAAGCTATCAGACAAGTCCAGAATGTAGGACATTATGTAAGATGCTGCATAGCTTGGTCTCTTTGACAAGCTAATTTCATGGGGTACGGAGGGGTAGGCAGAGGTCACAGAAAGATGGGCTGTTTTAGTTTAAAAGAGACCAAAAAAAAATTATAAAATCCAAATGTAGTACATAACCTTTGATTAGAGTTTAGGTTGAAAAAATAAAAGTTGAAGTGGTACAGTTGGAGAAATATAAAAATTGAATAGATATTAGATGATCTTAGTGAATTTTGAAGGATGGCATAATTATATTGGGGTTATGTAGGAGGATGTCCTGATTTTTAGGAGAGACATGCTGATGTATTTAGGGATGAAGTATGGTAATATCTGCAATTTATTTAGAGACAGTGACATAAGGAGGAAGTAACAAATGGCAAAATATTAACTATAGTTCAATGCAGGTGGTGGGTATAGAGTTATTTTTACAATACTAAGCTTTCAACCTTTTTGTATGTTTGAAATTTTTCTAAATTAAAAGAGTTGGAAAAAATATAACACGCCAGGAATAAGGGACTGTGAGCTGCAGTGGAGAGCCCTGAGAGAGTTGGGCCAAGGAGAATAAGGGGCCAGTTCTCCGAAGACTTAGAGAGGTAGTGATTCCCAGCTTTTATCACTTCAAAACATGAACATGGAAAATAATGCTTGTAGGGCATACTGGGGTAACTAACAACTGGAAGAGTTTTGAAGCATCCATAATGATGAAAAAAAATTCATTGCATTTCCTTTATAATTTTTATAAGAAAATAAAACAAGAGTATTAGGACATTTTTAAATGATGCATTTAAATAAAAGTTCCAAATATGTTTAAAATTTTTAATAAAGGGCTTGAGCTTGCTTCCCAGAATACTTTTTAATACCAGATCTTATACTAGAAATGAGTATACTCAATTCTTATCAAACTTTTTAATACGATCTCCTCAATTTTTTAGTTTATCACCAATGAGTTTTGCTCATGTAAAAATGTAAAAGCATTTTTCTCAACCATTGAAAAGTTATAACACTTGAAATTATACAATCTAAAAACTCGCCCTTTAATTGACAAATATAACTTAGAAAATTTTGTACTAATGCCAATGGTTTTTAATCCAGTTGAACTTTCTCATATCAATGATTTCAAAATAATGATAAAGGTTTAACTTATGTAACATGCGTGTGTTGCTAGAGCCATGCAGCCGGCCTGGCTGCTACTGAAAAAGGCACGTCAGCTGCAGAGGCCAGAAGTAGCTGATAGAGGGCAAGATACGGATTTGGGGCTGCGCCCTAGAGCCACGAGCTCCCTCAGTCCCCACAGAGCACACATTATGCTCCCTGGGCATCTGGAACGGGAACTTCTCCAATGGCTCCATGGGTTCCTTGTCCATGGGGGGGAGTGGTGCATTTGGTACCTGGCTTCTGAAATAGGAGCCCAAGTGGTAGATCACCTTCTTGGCAACGTGGAGCAGTGGGTGTCTGATGGCATTTGTGCTTACCACCTGCGCACATCAAGGGGCTTGCTATCAGATCCTGTACTGCTTTGAGCCTCCTTCTGGGAAGCCCTGGAATAGATGCGTTCAGCTGCTCCACTTCTGGCCACGCTGCGAGATGAGAGGATTAGTATTTTGGGGCCCCCCTGTAATCCATTCACATATACTAATATCCAGTAGGCGAGGATTCCTGAGTGAGGGCAGTCCGAGATTTCAGCTACGCTATTAGTTATTCCTGACAGATGATAGTTAGAAAAAGGAGATTCCATGATCAAGTACCTTTGGAAAATGCTGTGCTCAAGTTAGCAAGTTTCTTTGCAGTAGAACTTCCCAAAAGCTTTAATATACTAACATGTATTATAAATCTCCAAAGGAGAATATAAGATTCAAAGTTTCCCAGACATTTTTAATCATTGAAGTCTTATTGAGAAGCATCTTGATAAATAAGTATAAAAGAGAACAGACTTTAGAAAATTTAGAAAATATTGATAAGAGGTTGTTAAAAGTTAATGCCTGTTCTTAATATAAAAACTTAGACGTAGGAATGGAATGCCTTAAATTATAAGTAATACCTATGTCAGAACACAAATCAGCATTATACTTACTGGTAAAAGACTAATGTTCTAATCTATTAAATGATAATCTTTTTAAAAACAAGGATTATCATTATCACTTTATACATTAAAGTTGGTCAGTGCCGTAAGTCAGGAAACAGAAATAAGAAGTATAAATTTTGGAAAGAAGAGACAAATTGTATTAAAAGAACATATAAACAGCTGGAAAAGGATTATAATTAGTAAGAAGTTTCAGGAAATAAGGTTAGTAGAAAAAATAAGATTGGATAGATACGAGGTGGATATAAGATTAATAGAAAAAAACCCCAATATTTACCTCAACTACCAGAAATTATAGGGTTTAAAAAAAATCCCTCACAATATCTAGAAAACCTACAAAATACTCAGGCATAATCTTCTTGGAGAATTGTGTGTGACTTATATGAGGAAAACCATAATATGTAATATTTAGAGATATAAAAAGGGATCTATACTTAACACGTTGCGTACGGATCACGAGAATCTTCACGAGGGATTTAAACCCCGCCGTACGCAACGTGTTAATATATACCCCTTAGATATGGAAACTGTTTTAAAATGTTAATTGTTTCTCAATGTGTAGCTTCATTGTAGTAGTAGTAAAACTCCCAATGGTGTTTTATTTGGAATTTCTAAGTTTTATTTGGATTTGTAAATTTTATTTGGAAGAAGAAACAGATTATTAATGAACATTCGTAAGAGCGGCCATACAGTGGCATTAAATAAAATAATATGGTAATTGCATAAGACTAGGCATTCAAATCAGAATGGAATCAATAGAATAGACAATCAATAGGAGGAGTCTTCATCACATAACACTATCACACTGTAAGACTATAACACATTATAAAATAGGAGGAAAGAAATCAGGTGCTTAGTAAATAGAAATTACAGCAGGTCCTCGAATAATGTTTCCTTCAATGTTGTTTCATTATAATACTGATGAAAAAAAATTGATTTTGGGCCGGAGTCACTGTGTGTGGAGTTGGCATGTGCTTCTACGTCTGCGTGGGTTTTCTGCAGGAACTCCAGTTTCTTCCCACATCCCAAAGATGTGCACATTAGGTGAATCAACATGTCTGCACTGTCCCAGCCTGAGTATGTGTGTAGGTGTGAGTGGCCCTGTGATGGAAGGGGCACACCTACCTGTACCCCTGAGCTGGAGTCGGCAGGATGGAAAAGAATTATACTTATTTCTATTAATCTTTCTTAAGTGTATGTGTAGCTCACATTTATTTCAATGTTTAATATTAGAAGTTTTTGATTTGGTGATTTGTGGTGACCAGAAATATGCCCTAGGAATTAACTCTTGTTTATATCAGTTAGCCTAGGGTAAAATTGGTTTCTTTATACCTCATTTTGATTAAAGTAGCTGTTTCCAAGAACCTACTGATGACATTAATTGTGGACTTATTGTACTAAGCTAAGATTAGAAATTAATCTTTCACTTTGAATCAAATCAATATAAATTTCAGATGGGTTAATGAATAAATTTTTAAATTGTAGAAGAAAATAGAATTGAGTATTCACCAAACCTCCAAAAAAAGATGATTTTCTCTCTTCTTCTTTCTCCCCTCCCTTCCCCTCCCCTCCCCTTCCCTCTCCCCTCCCACGCCTTTCGCCTCCTTCTCTCTCTCTCTGTCTCTCTCTGTCTCTCTCTGTCACTCTCTGTCTCTCTCTCTGTCTCTGTCTCTCTCTGTCTCTCTGTCTCTCTGTCTCTCTGTCTCTCTCTCTCTCTATCTCTCTCTCTCAAATGGAAGTTGTAATGTTTTCTTCCCACACTGGGGCACATATATCCTGTATTTAGACCAAGATTTAAAAAATTACAATAATTCTCCTCTAAAGAATTTTTGGATAATATGAACATCATTTAATTTGACTTGGGAATGTGACACAAGCATAGCATAAGAACAAATTTTAAAATAGAACTGTCTAGCTTTGAGGTAGGCTGCCTGGGGTGGTTTTCTACCTGCATAGGTGATCAGGCAAAGGCTGGAGAACCACACATCATGCATGTTGTAGGAAGTATCCATGACACTAATTGAATTGTTGGGCTAAACAGCCTCTGATATTCCTGCTAAGATGCTAACTCAGGAACAGCCCGATGGAGGGGATGCGTAGGGCCAGGTATAGAGAAAGGGGGCACAGCTTCCATGCCCTCTGGGTGCCACACTGTCCCAGGACCTCCACGTGTTCACCAACCAGGAAGTTCTTCAAGGGATAAGTTTCTAAACTGTATAGGATGATAGGAAATCTCAACAGATGTGACTACCTAAACGTAAGAGATAAGGAATGCACTTTACAAATGATAAATTTAAAAAGCAAATAAAAGCTTTGTGCAGTGGCAGTGAAATTTTCCCAAGGTACTATTATGAGTAATAAGCACCTTTCCAGTACCCCACACAAATTCATCTGTGCTCACCTCATTGTGTAACATTTCAGTGAGATAAGAAGACACATGCACGAGGATGAACTTGGCAATATCGGTCACTAAATAATAATTACAACAACGAAAGATCGGAAACAGCCTAAATGTCTATGGTTAGGGGTTTCGTTATGCACCTCCCCCAATAAAACGAGTTCCACGGAGGCAGGGGTTTTTGTGTGTTTTGTTCCTTGCTCTAACCTCAGTACCTAGAATAGTGTCTAGCACACAGTAGGGACTCGGTAAATATTTATTGGATAAATTACTTTTAAAAATTGTTTCATGTAAGTAAGCCTTAGTCTCAAAATCAGTCTGAAAGCTCTTTGAAGGAGTGTCACATGTTGCTTTTGTATGCCTCCCACGCCCAGGTGAAAAGAAAGCCAGGCAGGGGGGCACTCTAGTGCTGCAGGCAGCATCTGTGGCCCTGGTCCCCTCCGCCTCTCAGGCTGTGACTGTCCCCACACTACCTGAGACTGAGGGTAGGCTGTGCAGGAAATGTTCTGTATCTTGACCTGGGTGGTGGCTCCATGACTAAATACATATGTGAAAACTCATGAAGCTGTGTACTTAAGAGTAGTGCACTTTTGATACTAAATTGTATGTGTTTTATTCCTCAATAAAAAAGTTAAAAAAAAAAAAGTCTGTTCCATTCTTTGAGATCTCCAGAGGAAGTTAAACATGCTAAATGATACTTAAGATGAGGAAAGAGTTCTGCGTATTCTTCCTTATTAAGAATTTCTAGTTTATTGAAATTTTTGTTTTGAATTCAAAATTAAAACAAAATAATTTTTTACTTATTTCTTCTTTTGCAGAGATAGCAGTAGCAGAACTTCACAAAAAAATCAAAGAGGCTTTTGAAGTGTTTGACCATGAGATGAATAATACAGTGGATGTGAGGTTTGGAAATTCTTTATTTATAATCTAAAATACTGATACAACTCATAAAATAAAAGAGGGTTCTTTTCTTTTTACATTCCTTGGATTTATTGCGCTATTTAAAGTATTTGTTTTCCTGTGCCCTATAAAAGGTCTTTGCTTCCGGTAACTATTGCTTCAGGTCAAAACTGTTTCTTCTTTATAGTCTGGTGAAAAGAATCTGTCCACATTACCTATTCCAACCTGTAAATTCTGTGAGTCAGATAAACTTTTACTGTAGCTTTTGTGCTAGACATAGCCATTCAGTAAATATTTGTTGAATGAATGAATAGAATTTTCTTTTAAAATAAATAGGTATGTGTTTTCAAGCCACAGAAAGATTTACACTGCTTAAGCAATGATACACTTCCCAAGTAAAATAACAAATAGAACCCAAACACAAAAACATAAAAAGATGAGAGAAAGACATGAATACATACTGCTAGATCTAGAATGGAGGACAGGAAACAAAGAATAGTTTGAGACCAGGAAAAAAAACAAAACCAAAAGGTAGAGGAGACTGTTCATGAGTATAATAGAAGCTGTAAAATCTATGCCACCATTTTTCTGCTCTCCCTTCCCCTTACCTCTGCTTCGTACATACTGAAAGATTTAATTGGAAATTTTATCACAACAGATAGAGGGAGGCCTGTTACTGTGACTGCCAGGCCGCCAGTGGGTTTCCCATCACTACGGAAAAGGTTCCATGCTGCTTTCCTCTCGCTCCCAGGGGTAACCCCGAGGTCTGAATCAGACTTCCTGGGATTCAGTCCTGGTTTTGGGACTGTGAATAACATATTTATTCCCTCTGTGCCTCAGTTTTCATATTCTCCTCATAGGATTGGTGTAAGTAGTTCCCACAGTGTGGTTTCGAGGTCCCTGTGTGTCCCAAGGATCCTTTCAGGGGTCTATGAAGTCTAAGCTATTTTCATAATAAATCAAAGACAGTATTTGCTATTTTCATTCTCATTTTTCCACAAGTGTATATTGGAGTTTTTCAAAATCTGCATGATGTGAGATATTGTAACAGATTGAATGCAGAACCATATAGGAGAATCCAGCTGTCATCTGTGAAGCCAGCCATGAGAGGGATTTGTAAACATGTAAAATGGTACCATTCTTCTAATTAAGGTTGTTTTTTGTTTTGGAAAATATAGTTTATTTTCATGAAAATTATGTTATTTATGTAAACATATAATGGGTTTCTAAGTTACTATTTCTAAATGAAGTAATAAATATTTTAAAAATTTGAGGTTTAATTTCTAATATGCAAATATAACTCATATTAAAAGATTCTTTGGAGCGGTCTCAGTAATTTTTAAGAGTGTACAAGGGGTTCTGAGACTGAAAAGTTTGAGAACCACTGTTGTCAGTAGACATTTTTAAAGCTCTTAGAACATTATTAGGTTGGAACAAATTAGCTTGGGATTTAAAGCTTAGGACAATATTAGGTATTATGATTTCACTTTATAATCTTGTAGTAAATAATTTAGACTTATTTTCCTCTATTTAATCTGGATTAACAATTTATATTGTACATAACAAAACTTACATAACCTTTTTTACTTATTTCTATTTGTTCTCTTTTGATCTTTTACGTTCTGAAACAGTTCGTTTTCCTTGTTAAATAGTTTTTGAAAGTGGCACCTTGAAAAACATTGAGGCAGATTTTTTAAATCATTATTTAGGAGAATTTTTATTTTGCCTCAGACAAAACATAGGACATAATACATTTTTAGCTTATGTACATTTTCCTGCTCTGTGTTCAGATTTCAGTCAATAAGATTGATTGAAAATTAAGGTTTTGAATAGATAATTTATTTACATGGGAGAAAATTCGAAAGTGAAAAGAATATACGAATAGTGATAGGCAAATCTCTTCGTCTCTAACTACTGGCTGTCCAGTTCCCCTTTCTAAAGGCAAAATTTGTTAATAAGTTTCTAATTTTTCCAGAGATAGTCCATGCAAATACAAGTGTGTGTGTGTGTGTGTGTGTGTTTTATTATAAATATATAAAAATTTAACAAAAAAACTATTTAAAAGTTTAATGTCTGATTCAGTTTGGAAAATTACTTTATACACACTGGGTATGCAGTTAATTTCTTTTTAATTAAAAAAATTTTCAATTACAGTTGACATGCATTGTATTAGTTTTAGGTGTACAACATAGTGATTAGACATTTGTATAACTTTTGAAGTGATCCCCCCTATAAATCAAGTACCCATCTAACATCATGCATAGTTATCACAGTATTACTGACTATGTTCCCTAGGCTGCACTTTACATCTCTGTGACTGTTTATAACTGATAATTTATAGATTTAAATCCCTTCCCCTTTTTCATCCATCCCCCAACCACCCTCCCATCTGGCAACCATCAGTTTGTTCTCTGTATCTATGAGTTTGTTTCTGTTTTGTTTGTTTATTTTGTTTTTTAGATTCCACATATAAATGAAATCATGGCATTTGTTTTTCTATAAAATTTAACATTTTAACCATTTTTAAGTGTACAGTTCAGTGGCATTAAGTATATTCACATTACTACCATCCATTTTCAGAACTTTTTCATCTTTCTAAACTGAAACTCTGTACCCTTTAAACAATAACTCCTCATTCCTCCTCTCTCTAGCTCCCGGCAACCACCATTCTACTTTCTATTTCTATGTATTTGACTATTCTAGGTAAGTAAACACAACATTTGTCTTTTTGTGTCTGGCTTATTTCACATAGCATAATGCCTTCAAGTTTTATGCTTGACACTCATGTAGTAATGTGTGTCAGGATTTCTTTCCTTTTTAAGGCAGGATAATATTCCACTGTGTGTATACTCATATACCCCACTTTGTTTACCCATCTGTCTGTCCATGGACATTTAAGTTGTTTCCACTTTTTGGCTCTTTGGATAATGTGCTGTGAACATCTGTGTACAAATATCTGTTCAAGTTGCTGGTTTCACTACTTTTTGGTGTATGCCGAGAAGTAGAATTGCTGGATCATGTGGTAGCTCTATGTTTAATTTTTTGAGAAACCACGATACTGTTTTCCACAGCAGCTACACCATTTTATGGTCCCACCAGCAAAGCACAAAGTGCTTTTTAAAAAAAAATTTCTCCACATCCTCTCCAACCCTTATTTTCTGATTTTTGTTTTTTAAAATAACCATCCCAATGGGTGTAAAGTTGTATCTCATTGTGGTTTTGATTTTCATTTCCCTAATGACTATTGATGTTGACTACGTTTTCATGTGTTTTCAAGATATGTCCATTTGTACATCTTTAGAGAAATGTGTATTCAAGTCCTTTACCCATTTTTTAATTGGATTGTTTGTTTTTTGGTGTTGAGTTATAGCATATGTGTGTATTTTTAACATAAGTGGTGAGAGACTATATGAACCATTCTGCATTCACTTTGTTCACTGAGCAATATATCTTTGTGATTATTCTTTACTAGTACATAAAGAGCTTCCTCATTTCATTGTATGAATGAATCTGAATATATTGAATTAATCTCCCATCAATGGATATTTAGATTGTTTCCAGGCTTTTGCTATAATAGTCCATGTTGCAGAGAATATCTTACATGAGTATTATTTTGCAAAAGTGAGAATTTTTCTATAGGAGAAATTCTTGGAAATATGTCAAAGTGCATGAAGATTTTTGGTTGGTGTTCCAATCTTGACAATATATTCTCTCATTTCATTGTATGAGCACGCTTGCTTTCCTACTCCCTTTTAAACAAAGTTTGTTATCAAACTTCAAGATTTTTGCCAATCTGATATGTGAAAAATAGAAACTCACTGTTAATTTTCATTTCTCTAATTATGGACATCTTTTCATATGTCTAAAAGCTATTTGTATTTCCTTTTATTTGAACTGGCACTAATGACCTTTCCCCAGTTTTTAAATCGAATTATTGTCTTTTTATATATTATAAAGGTCTTAGTCTGTATACCATCTGTTTTTTTTTTTTTTTAACTATTTTTACTTTCTGACATTAAGAAAATTAAAAAAAAGTCAAATTACATACCTCTTGAGTATGGATTTAATTTTTGGAAATAATCAAAAGTCATTGGAGTAGTTTTAAAGATTAAATTTAAGTTACCCTGAATAAAGCTAGTTTGGTGAAAAAAACAAAACAAAAAAAACCACACAAAACACCGAAACATCCCACAAGGAATTCCTCTAAAGTAAAGAAGCTTTTTCCATGTAGCTCATAAATTTAATATGATAGTCATTCAAGTTCTATTCACAAACAAATCTAGTTTTTTGTAATTTGTGTTTTTCATCTTTGGCTCTAACAGAATAAAAATACACTAGAAACCAGGAGAGTCTGTTGCTGTTTCTAACATTGATTTTTGATGTCCCATCCTCTTTTTGTGTCATTTTCCTTACCTATAAAATGGAAATAATAATCACCTGTATTACTTAAGCCGCAAGAGTATTAGAGTATCAAGCGAAAAAAATATGAACGAGGTTGAAAAGTATATAAGGTCAGATCACCTTAAATATATTTTTAATACTCCGTTCTAATCAATTCCAGAACAGATTGATACTCAAGAATTTAGTGAGCTAGATGATATAGGGTCCAATCCTGGAATAACAGTGCTGGTCTTTCCCTTCCCCCCACCACACCCATCTGTGCCAAAGTGACCTTGTTGTTAGTATTCCAGACTATTCTGTGTTTACTTTATACCTAGCTCCTCTATAGGACATTTTCCCTAATGTTTTCTTGTTTTCTTAGTCTTTAAGTAAATTGTTCACAGCCCAGGATCCCCACAGATCCTCTTTTTCACTGCTTCCATCTCAACTCAGCATGAGTGTCTGAGGCACACAAAGCCTAGTACTCATCTCTTTCACTGATAAGGAGATTTAAGTTTCTTAAGCAATTGGCAGGAACCTTCAGTATATTATGTCTTGTCTAAAATGCAATAAGATGTAGGTAATAAGAACCTTTTTGCAATAGATTAGAAATAACTCTAAGAGGGATGAAGGAGCCATAAATATTACGTCTACTTTTTCACATTTAGTAATATTTTTGAAGGTAAGTTAATACCACATTTCACAATTCATTTTTATCAGGTAGTAAAAAGTGTGAGCAGTGTGGAGAAATTGCTTGGACAGAACCATTATTACCTGAAAAAGCTTGAGGCTACTCAAAGAGCTTTAGAAAAACTGCATAGGTAAATAGGTCTGCATTTGTACAATGGAAAACATATTATAAGAGAGGAATGGGATTGTTGGACCCATAGACTCTTTGATAGGGAAGGAATTGTAAGAACTGGGGTTTATTCATGCGATGATAGTTCAAACATATGAATGAAAGGAAAGATGAACTATGACTATATGTGTGACTTGGATAAATTTCAAAAATAATGTTATGTTAAAAAATTACAAAAGGAAGCAAACATTATGATATTTAAATTCTAAACACACAAAATAATAGTGTCAGTTGTTTATGAATCTAGAAACATGCCTGGTCAGGATCAACATTATCCTCAGAATAGTGGTCGCATCTGAAGATAGAGGGAGAAGGGATGGAGAGTGGGATTTTAGCTCTTTCTGCAATGTTTTGTTGTTAAGGGAAAAAAATCTGAAGTAAATGTGGCAAAATGTTAACATCTGTTAAATCTTGGTATTGGATGTATGGCAGTTATACTTTTTTTCTGAAATATTTCACAATTATACATAGAAATGAATATTTTTTGTCTTTTACTGTCTCATTTTCCAGTTGCTTTGTAAAAATTGATTTGCTTGTAATAACCTTTTTGATGAACTGTGCTTAAAAGAATCACCTAAGGAGTTTTAAAAAAATCATCCCAAATTCTATCTCCCAAAATAATTGTTAGAGAACTATAATTCTAGAACTCTTTTATCTATGTGTAACAGGATAAATGGATAGAAGGGTGGGGAATTAATAAGAAGCAGGAGAAAAGGGACAGAAGGAAAAAGGGACAGAAAAATTATAGAAGAAAGTCTAGAATATAATCTCCACGAGAGCAAGAGTTTCTGTTTTGTTCACTGTTGTGTTTCAGCAATCGGAACTGTTTGGCTCTTAATAGGTGCCCAATAAATATTTATTAAGTGAATGAAAAAAGAGACTATCCTATAAAAATAAGATCATGATAACTATGTTTTTAAAAAATAAAAAACACTACTTTAATTTTACTTGAATGTAACAAAATAAAATATTATAATAAAATATTGAATGTACTTAAATTGAAGAAGCTGTGGAATCTCAAATGTTTGGGCCATGAGAGACATTATTTATTTTAAATTCAGAAAACATAATGAGAAAAATAATGAGGTTTTAGTCATTGTGTATTTTTAAAAAATACTACATATTTCCAATATAAAAAATGCCAGTTGACTCCTTGCTGTGGAAGATGAGGATATCAGCACTTTAAAAATTCCTTTCACTTTTTCTCCCTCAGTCCTCCAATTTATCTTAAGTACATTATTATTTTTACAGTGACAAGGTAGAATATTCATACTTTGTTTAATATTCACACAATTTTTTAGTATATTTTCCCTACATTTGAATGGAATTACTGCTAACCACCATTTCCCCTCCATCCTTGAATTCTTTATTTTGATTCTATTGTCTAGATTCTCTTGTCAATTTTTTTTTCAGAAAGTACTCATGGATATTTTTCCCTTAGTTCTTTTATGTTTAAAGTGTTTTTGTTTATATTTGAATACTTTGTACTTGATTGATACCTTATAAATTTATACCATCATTTTTAATGGCTTCAAGGTATTCCAATTTATGATTATACCATAATCTAACATATCTCCTAATTTTAGAAATTTGGGTTGCTTATGATACTATTAGGTTGGTGAAAAGTAATTGTGGTTTAAAAGGTTAAAAACAATTGCAAAAACCGCAATTACTTTTGTACCAACCTAATACTATTGTGTCAGGGCTAAAATTAATAATGTGAAATTGTTCAAAGACTTTATCTCTTTCTTAGACTGCCAAAAATAAATCCTGTAAGCCCAAGTTCTTTTTTCTTACCTTTTCCTAAAGAGGAAGACATTTTTTCTTGTTGGGAGATGGGGTATCTCTATCGACATAATTAAATTCTGAGAGTACGATGGTGGTGGGCATAAATAAGGAACTGCTATAATCTGAATGTTTGTGTCCCCCCCAAGTTTCATATGTTGAAATTCTAACCCCTATTACGATAATATTTGGAGGTTAGGCCTTTGGGAGGTGATTACTCTGTTTTCCCGAAAATAAGACCTAGCCGGACAATCAGCTCGAATGCATCTTTTGGAGCAAAAATTAATATAAGACCCGATCTTATGTTACTGTAATGTAAGACCGGGTCTTTAATATAATATAATAATATAATATAATATAATATAATATAATATAATATAATATAATATAATATAATATAATATAATATAATATAATATAAATGTAATACTGGGTCTTATATTAATTTTTGCTCCAAAAGATGCATTAGAGCTGATTGTCTGGCTAGGTCTTATTTTCAGGGAAACAGGGTAGGTCGTAGGGTGGAGCCCTCCACACATCACAAGCTGTGGATATTCGATGCATTTGCAGTTGCATAAGAAAGTTCAGGAGTTGTTTGAAATTGCTCCAGATTTACTTGGGAGGAGTGAGAAGGGCGGTAGGGGTTAGGAACTAGTGGTTCTACCTTGTACACAGTGAAAGTAACTCCATCTTCACATAGTCAATTATAGCAAAGGAATTCAGTGTTCCCTATATTCTAGATGGAGAGAGTGACAGAAACCTCATCCATTGCATCTACAGAGATAGTAAGGCAAGATACCTAAATCTGTTCTCTCCCTGGGGGGAGGTGAGAAAGACAGGACTGAGATGGCTGCTATTCAAGCGGTTGTCAAAGGGCGAGGATTTGGTTACATTTGCTGGGTCCCAAGGAGTGCGGGGGAATTCATCATTTTGTCGCTGAAGGACTCAGAAACAAGTGTTCAGAGATGCCCGTGTGCGAGGCAGTAATGAAACTAGGCCAGAAGCCAGGCTGTAAGTGCTGTAACTCAAGTAAGCTTTTGGTTAATTTAAAGGCAGGACAGCTACACCAGCAACTAACCCATAGCCTTCTTCTGTTTCATTTTTTTGAATTGCTGAGAAGTGACACTCAAATGTCAATTTTTTTCTGAAAGCTACTAATGCATTTTAAAAATAATTTCTGACTTTCCACTGAGAGCTGATTTTAGGCCATCTTTCTTTGCTCACCTTAACTCTAAGAGTATGTTTTCAACTGAAACAGCTTATATTTCTTGTCTTTCCTAAGACACAAACTTATAAAGACAAAAATGGATTTAATATTCGGATTCTGTAATGTGTACAAATTGTCTTATGTTTACATACAGTGTCAATAATATTAGCAGATGGTATGTAACTAATTGTGTGGAATTATTAGGAAATGAATGTGTACAGATGGGTTAGGGGTCATTCAGTGAATTATCTTGTTTGCTGCTCTAAAGAGCCTAGATTTTGTTATGTAGGCAATATAAATCCATAAATGCAGAGAAATGAAAAGACTGGATTTGGGTTTTTAGAGAGAAAACTAGCTAGATAGGTTGACATGTGGACTAGAGCAGTAGTTGCTAGTTCTGCTTGGGAGCTCCTAAAGCAGAGAGAGAGAGAGAGGGAGAGAGGGAGAGAGGGAGAGAGGGAGAGAGAGAGAGAGAGAGAGAGAGAGAGAGAGAGAGAGAGAGAGAGAGGCAAAGACTTAATTAAACAGGGACTTGAAGAATGAACTTCAATGGCACAGAGTCTAACAGTAGCTGGTATAAACAAGGATATGGAACAGGAGGGATTCCCATACTCTGCTCAAAGGAATCTTAATTAGAGCTTGGAAAAACATTTGGGTAATAGTGTGTCTGTGTGGTGGCCTTATAGAGCTGCCCCACAACCAAACCCACATGGTCCAGGACTGCATGCAAAAGAGCAGCAGCATAGAGCTGCCTCTGAGAGCCCTCCAACCTAGCAAGACCTCGTGGTTCTCCTGAACCCACAGCCTAAAGCCAGGCAGAAACAAGGACGTCCCCGAGGGGCAGGCATGGTGAGTTTGAGTGCCTTAGCCACACCCTCACGAGTAACGATCCCTTTTGATAACTAAGCTTTTCTTGGCATTCACCCTGGCCTCTGTATGCTGCTGAGCAGTCTAGGTTGATGGAGGGCACAAAGATTTATATGTCAAGTCCTCCATTATTATTAAAAAATATTCTACTTCCATATAAATAAAAAACCAAACAACAACAAAAAACTTCCACCCAATACCCTATCATTGTCTTTCTCTTCATAGCTAAGAATCTTAATAAAAAAGGATTTTGCTTTTATTGATAACCTTCACTCTTTTCATTCTTCAACATGCAATTTGTAATTTTACTTCTATCTCCCAACCCCATTCTGTTTTTCCTAAGTTGTGTCTTCCCTTGTTTTCCATGACATCACCTTTTGTTTTCATCCAATATCTCCAACTTTTCCTTTTCAGCTCCTTTTGGGGACAACTATCCTTCTATTTGTTTTATTAATGTGTACCAGAGTTTCATCTCCATCCCTCTTTTCACTTTATACCCTTTCCTGGGAAATCTCACCTATATCCAAATCTGGAGTTTAACCTAGAAAAAAATTTTTAAAGTCTATATATAACTCTTAAGTTAAAGGGGAAATTTTAGGACAATGCAATTGAAAACTTTTAGAAAATAAATATAATAGAAATGAGATAGGAAAATGGAAATTACATCAGAATCTATGAGATCCAAATAAATCAAAACTCATTAAATGCCTATATCAAGAACAGTAAAATCATAAAAAATGAATAGAACATTCAACTCAAAAATCTAGGGAAAAAAGGTAAACTGAGAGAAAGCAGAGGGTAGGAATTAGTGAAGATAAATATACAATTAATGGGGCTAGAAAATGGAAGCTGTAGGAACTGGTAAATAAAATGAAACACTGGTTCTTTGTAGAAGGTTAAAAAAAGATAAACGACTGGCTTTTTTTGTGAAGCACAAATACACAAATGACTTGGAGGAAACAACCATCAAAACAGGAAATTTAAAAATATCCTAAGAAAGTAGTTTATACAACTCTATACAAGCAAATTTGAAAATCTAGCAGAAAAGAGCAACTTTCTAGTAAAATAGAATTCTTCAAAAGGCATCCCAGTCTTGTGTACCTGGATTGGAACACTTAATATTGTTATGGCAATACTCCCCAAATTGATCGACATATTCAACGCAATTCCTCTCAAAATCCCAGCTGCCTTTTCCCCCCTAATAATTAGCAGACGATCCTAAGATTCACGAGCAATTACAAGGGACACAGTGTAGACACAAACAGTCTTGAAACAGAAGAACTTACACTTCCCGATTTCAAAGTTGACTACAAAGCTACAATAATCCAGACTGTGGTACTGGCTTATTGGCTTACGGTCAAGTCAGAAAGGTTGTCAGCTCACATTATGTACAGCCTTAGAGGCCACGAAAAGGAGTTTAGGTTCTCTGCAGTGGGAAGCTAGTGAGGGTTTTAAGCAGGGGAACCACGTGATATGATCTTCATTTTTAAAAGACTGTTCTGGCTGCTGTGAGGAGAATGGAGTGAGGGGGTTGGGAAGAGCAGAAACCGAATGACTGTGTGAGGGCCAGTGCAATGGTCCTGGCAAGAGAGATGTGGTCAGAAGAGGGTGGTGGTGGTAGGAGTATAATTATCGTTGTTGTTATGTGCTGAGTGGTATCCCCAAAAGTCATGTCCGTAATGCCCAGGACCTCAGAAAATAACCTCATTTGGAGATAAGGTCTTTAAAGAGGTGATTAAGTGAAAACGAGGCTATTAGGGTGGGCTCTACTCCAATCTGACGGGTGTCCTTCTAAAGAGGAAATGAGGACACATGGAGGAACACCAGGGATACCCGTGTACAGAGGAAAGACCAAGTGAGGACACTGGCCGTCTGGAAGCCAAGGAGCGCGGCTTCAGAAGAAACCAACCCTGCCAAGCGCCTCGGTCCTGGACACCTGGCCTCCAGAACAGGGAGAAAATCAATCTCGATTGGTTAAGCCCCTAGTCTGTGGTATTTTGTTCTGGCAGCTCTAGCAAACTAATCTAGTAATGATGGCGGTGCTTTCCTCATAGTATCTGTCATTGCCTGAAGTTAGCTCCTAGATGTCCTTCTTTGTGTGTGTGTCTGCTTTCTCCCACCTGGTCATGCATTCCATGGTTAGAGCAGGGACCTTGTCTAGTTATGCATGACAGTAACCACTGTGCCTGGGGCAGTGCCTGAGCCATAGCAGATGTGACAGTAGAGATGTCATTAAAATAGTTACTTATTATATCACTCTGTAGTTTCTAATATTTTCTAGAGCTCTTTCCCTGTGATACACACGAGGTCTAGAGTTCTTCATTTGGGGGCTGCAAGCTCTACTATACAGGACAAGTAATATTGTAACAAGTCAGAACCAGAAGGTTTTCAGGAAGCATATTTCAGCAGTGGAATAAAGACCTTCACTTGATTAGAGAGATCTTTGGAAAAGAGCTTTTTTTAAAACTCTTTTAAAGTAGTTCTGTGAATGAGATATGAGATTTAGCCATTATTTCAGCGTCATCTCATGGCTTTGCTAAAATAAGGTTAATTTGTGAAAAATGCCTTCCACAAGGGCCAGGTTTTCACTTTGTTGCCTGCTGTACTGTAAATGGCACCTGGCACAGAGTAGTGTTCAATAAATATTTATTAAATAAATGAAAATAATTTCAAATCCAGCTTTGTTCTTTCTTAGAAATTTTTGAATTACGTTTAACATTCTCTTATACTTAGCTGAATATCAGCTATTCCATAAAGAAGGTAAAATATTTTGCCTGTTCTTTTCTCCCTTAGAATTGCGTCAATTGCTTGGAACCAGGTCTTCACTTTTTGATGTTTTTGACTTTAGACTGACCTTAAACCGAAGACTCACAAACCTAGCTCAATGGCACTGGCTCCACCTTGTGTCAGGACGTGATACTGCACCCGCTGAATGCCGGCCTGCCCAGAGCCAGCCTGACCCTGGTCAAGCGTTTTAAGTGGTGCAAATGCGTGTATAAATCAAATGGTGACGTCAGTATTGTGCAACCTTATTGTTATTCATTTGTTCTGAAATGACTTGGCCTCTATGTTTACTACTCTCTATATAGTGCAAGTACAGAAACAAATTCTTAGTATTTAACCATAAAGGCTTTTGGAGTTAGTTTGTAGTTCTTACCGAAAAATAACGGCCTGATCTTTTTCGGGCCTCTGTTTTTCTTGCCCTACCCTTTTTTCCTTAGCTGACCTTTCGGAGCCTTACTACTCCTAAAGCCGAGCTGTTAGCTCTGTGGTTTCCTCCAGAACGGCCAGGTCCCCAGCTCCATGCAGATACCATCTGGAGTTCTTCAGGGCCCACGTGACCCCTTCTGCTGCGTTCCCATGTTCTTGGCACCAGAATTACAGTGTGAGAGGAACTCGTGCGATCATTTGGGCTTCTGTGCCTCTGGCCTTGTGTTTCAGGACATGGGAGAAGCTCTGAGTCATCTTTGTTTCTGCTATAATTTCCCTTTATTCTCCACTCAGAAACTCTCTTTAGGAACTTGGGAGGCTCTTAAAGCAAATTCACCTCATTCCCTTATCATTTGAAGAAAGAACACGTTTGAGAAGAAGGGGCTGTTGGAATTTAAACATCACCTCCCTTCCTCTACCTCTCCCTTGCGTTGTTTGCTTCTCTGTAACCCTCTACGTGGCCTTTACTGGGCAGTGCAGTCAACCAATTGCCTCAGAGAAGCACCTGCCTGGTGAGCTGTCTTCCTGCGCCGGGGGTCACACGGTCCATTCTGGGGACTGCTGCTCATCTTTAGAGAGCCTGACTCAGTGCTCAGTCAGTCACAAACGCCAGCTCTAACCCGTTGCGGCAGGAGGAACAGCCCACAGTGCTGCCTTCCTCATAGTTCTGGCAGGGATGAAAAGGCTTCATCTTTTCCACAGACTTGATTTCCTGCAAAGAACGGTACACTGACAGCCAGCCTCATCTCACCTTGTACTTTGATATTTTAGATCCATCCAGTGTCACCAAGTTTTTGATTTTCAATTCTAAAATGCTGAGTAAAAAGGTTGTAACTAATATACGTTACTGTGAAACTAAAGGTTGAGACATCCTTAATAATTAACTTTTTGAGCCAAAATGACAGAAATAGTATAACACGAAAGAGCAGAAATTGTGGTCTTCTTTGTGTCCAAATCTAAGATCCTTCTTCTCTTAGCCTTCTGTAATATTTTTTTGACAGTAGAGATCATCTTGCAACCAGGGGTACAGGGCAGGGGACAGGTGAGGGGGTTATGGGAGGAAGAGCGGGAGATGGCGATAGAGAGGGAAGAGGGGCTGAGAGAGACAGACTAGGGCTGACTGATCAGCAGAGAACTGGAGATGGCGGGATTTTGAGAAGGGTTAGACATGGAGCGGATGAGTGAGAAATGGAATTAGCAGTTACAAGATGAGTAATTTAGAAGTATTGTGATAGCAAAAGGAGACTGAGAAGTAGAATGGTTGGAGATGGTAAGGCACCTATCAGAAATTTTTTCTGACACTAGAGGCCATGCTTTTAAGTACTCTGCCACTAATGTAAACGTCGCCATAGACCTCGGGGGTAGACATCATCATTGCCATTTTACAGATGTGGAAACTGAGGCTCAAGGGAGTTAGCTAGCACTTAAAATTAACTAGTAAGTAGATGACATTTCTTTTTCTTACTCCTCCCTCCTTTCTTTTCCTTTCCTAGAACTTCGTGATTTTTGGCCCAGGCAGAACTTGCATTTGCCAATCAATGCAAACACTTCTTTCTTCTCTCTTTGGTTCACTTGTCTGCCTTTTCCTTTCCCCAGGAAGTATTTCATATCCTCATGGGCAATATTTATTGAGTGACTTTGTTTGCTGTGCGATATCTGCTCTGAAATAATTTAGAGAAACACAGCACTTGCCTTTTCAGAGTTTATAATCTAAAACTGTGGACTCCTTTTCCCCCAGAGAGATCGGCACAATCGTCAGGTCACTGGGATGCTGCCCCAGGGAAGGAGAGCTGCACGATCTGATCGCAGAGGTGAGCAGGGGGAGAGCTTCCTTCAGCAGACTCGCTGTGACCCCAGCAACTAAGAATTTAAAAAAAAACACCCTGAAAGTTAGGTGAAACCTTACCTGAAAGTAAAAATGCCCTAACCTACTGAATGTGCTCAGTGAAAACATTAGGGCCGCTATGTGAATTATCCAACCAACAGGATCTGAAAGAATTAATATCAGATCTTGAAGAAATGGCTATGACAGTGGTAACGCAAGGGATCGAGTAAGACCCCACTTTAGATATTGTATTCTTTAAAGTTAGTTGAAGAAAGGCCAGTAGACTCAGGCCACTGACTCTATGCAGAAATAGTATCGACAGAGGAAAAGAATATAGTAGGGGGTGGCTAGTTGGCCAGTTGGTTAGATCACAGCGCTCATAACAGCAAGGTCGCCGGTGCAATCCCCATATGGGCCAGTGAGCTGCACCCTCCACAACTAGATTGAAAACAACAACTTGACTTAGAGCTGATGGGTCCTGGAAAAACACACTGTTCCCCAGTAATCTTAAAAAAAAAAAAAAAGGAATATAGTAAATAATGTCAGTTCAAAGGGATAGAAGCAGGAGTAGATTGTAAAGAATTTATATTTGGGAAAATAAAACTAACTTTCATAATGAGTAGTAAATATAATAAAATAGTAAGAACTAACTTGACATTGACCAAACAGTCGAAGAATTTTAAAGAACGATTATTTGTAATAGTGTAAATGAGTCCTTGGGGAGACGTACCACATACAGCAATGATGAGCAGCCCAAGACTAGAGAGCCTCCTGCCCTGTTTGGTTTTCCAAAAAAGTGCCTGATCTAATTTCAAGTGCATCTTTCAGTTCAACAAAGCAGAGGCCTGAAGGGAAAACTACCTGGGCAACCACCAGAAGAAGTTTTTTGGAAATGCTTATCTAGGTGTGTGGGTTTGGGTGGAGGACAGGGATCAACCAAGAATAAGGAGAAAGACAAGGAAGTGGGATTGTATTTCCTTAGTCCTTGCACCCAGCACAGTACTCGCTTGTTCAGTGTGACACAGAAGAGAAGGGATTGTGACTGGGTGAGTCGCTTAACCTCTGTGAGTATCAGTACCTGCTTCAAAGAGAAAGGAAATACTGTCTAAGAAGACATGCTTTGAATCCTAACGCACTACGTGTATAAAGTTAAGGAATGGACGATTAGAAAGACGACTCCTGTGCACGTTAGCACCTTGGTAACTGAAAAGCAGTACCAATTTTTCATTAGCATTTAAAAGTATTCAGTAAAAGAGGAAACCTTTATATTGTGTTTCCATTTTGAGATCTGATAAAGCCATATGTTACTAAGAGTAGAGGAAAAAAATCTTATTTTTCCTGAATTGGTCCTCACATTTGAAAAAAGTATCAATCACTGCCTTAAAGTATTTATTGACAAAGGTAAAATTTGTGTCTGTAAAAGGAAAATTGGCACTATGAAAGAGATAGGAACTGGCAGATGAATTTACAGTGAAATCATAATTATTGTACATAATTCAGGAGAGTAAGTTGAGCAGTAATGAAAAATGTCTTTGAAAGTCAGAAAAGGAGACACGTTAGAGCCTAAAGGCTTTATGGTTTGTTTGTTTATTTTAAGTTGTAGTAGGGATCAGCAAAACACAATGTTTGGGCCAAATCCAGCCCACCACCTGTTTTTGTAAATAAAGTTTTATGGAACACAGCTACACTCATTTATTTACATATTGTCTGTGGCTGTTTTCTCACTACGAGAGCGGAGTTAAATCACTGTGACAGAGACCATACGGTTTGCAAAGCTTAAGTATTTGCTATCTGGCTCTTTACAGAAAAAATTTGCCAACTCTTGATCTATAGGTTTCTCTGACAAAGTAGAACAAATACCACATCTAGTGTCAGGAAATCTAGGTTCAAATCCCATAGCTACCACTTACAGCTATGTGGCCTTTGGTGAGACACTTAATCTTCCACATCTGCAAAAGGAATGCAACAATATCCAAGAATTTTATGAGGTTTAAATTTAATAACTCTGAGGAATCAGCTGTTAATTGGTGGGTACTCAGTGCATATCTGGGTTTGCTTGCTCTGCAGGTGTTTCTCTCCCATGGGTTTGAGAAGATTGCCACAGTAGATGCTGAGCTCCCAATATTTTATTTTGTTTTTAACCTTTTTTTCTAAGGTACATTGACACAACATTTGAAAATTACAGATATTTAGAACAATTGGGGACTAATAGGGATAACTGAGCTGTCTAAGCTCTATAAATGTTTTTCTGTACTTGTACACAACAGTTTATTCAAATTAAATTCTAGCAATATGCTTAAAAAGTTTTGGGTGTGACTACCCTTTTTCAAGTCTCCCAAATTGTGGGAAGAAAAGCACAAAGATATTTGTATGTATCAAATACATTTAGAAACTAAAAACTTCATAATAGTGAACATTCAGGGGTAAATGTCATATTGCTTAGTGCTCTGTAATAGTTTCAGAAATGAAACTATTTTTGCTCCATTTGCTTTAAAACGAAATAATATGACTATGCTTTAAAATTCTTCTATAAAAAATTGAAACCTGTATATAGTTTTCGCATTATCATTTACTTGAATTTTAGTGTAGGTACATACTAACTTTCAGCCCTCTACTTCCTGAAGATCAGTTGGAAATCTGATGTTCCTCTTGAAATAGATCATTTAAAAAATCACTCAGCATCGATCCTGCCACTTAATATGATATAATTAGCTATCTGCCCTAAATAATCTTTCCCTGTTTGGAATATCACAAAACCTAACACCGGTGAGAAAGGTTAGTGAAAATTTTACTAACATACAGGTTACCAAACAATTCTTCCTTTAATATTAAGTTAACACCATCTAGGTAGGATCTTTCATGTGCAGGAGCTGGGAGGCGGTAACGGCATTTTAGTACATGCGGAAAAGGTATTTAGAGGTCTACATTCTTTGAAGTTCAACCCTAAGTGAGATTATGGAAAATTTAAAGTAATTACAATTTAAAGAAAATTTAAAGAACTAAAAGATGTTTGGAAAATAAGAGCTAGGTTGGTAAGATTATTGCACAGTGATAAAAACACTTATCAGGAAGGTATAAAAACCATAAATGTCTATGTACCTAATAACAGAACTTCAGTATACATGAAGCAAAAATGAATACAGTAGACAGAGAAACAGACAATTCTGCAATCATAGGTGGAGATTTTAACAACCCTCTCTAAGTAATTGATAGGACAGCCACATAAAATATCAGCAAAGATAGGGAAGGTCTAAACAGTACCATCACCCACTCTGACCTAATTGGTATTTATAGAACACTACACCCAACAACTGCAAAATACAAGCTTTTTTCCAACTGTACGTGGACTGTTCAATAATATAGATTAACTGCTGGTCCATAA
Organism: Rhinolophus sinicus; assembly: GCF_057876585.1. Lineage (NCBI taxonomy): Eukaryota > Metazoa > Chordata > Mammalia > Chiroptera > Rhinolophidae > Rhinolophus > Rhinolophus sinicus. Next base: position 53,456,873 of record NC_142506.1, read on the forward strand.
AACAAGTCTCATTACATTTTTAAAAATTACAATCATACGGAATATGTTCTCTGATAAAAAATGGAACTAAATTAGAGCCTACTTGAGAATACGATAATCTAGGAAATCCTCAAATATTTGGAATTAAGCAATAAACTTCTAAATAATTCATGAATCAAAGAAGAAATCACAGGGGCAATTAGAAAATATTTTGCCCTAAACATTAATGAAAGTAGGAGTACTAATGTGGCAAGAAAGGGTCTTAGAGACGGTGTTGGCATTCTACACTGCCCCACGTTTCATCTGTGCCTTGTGAATCTGTATGCGTGAAAGTCTGATAACTAGGTAAGAGCTCTGATGCTGGTGAACATGATTGGACAGTCCAACCCTTTGCGTTTTTCCAATACTGTTCAGCACAATCTGAGGTCATCTATTTATGTGTCTGTCTTTCACGTCTGTAACATGAGCTTCTTGAAGGCAGAAAGTTTATCTGTTTTGTACATCATTGCATCCTTAGCACCAAGAACAAAGCCTGAAATGTACTGGTTCCTGAAGTCCTGAGCAATATTCTGGTTGTAATTACACTTTCCCTCTCGCCCCTAATACTTAGCACAGTTTAATACAATTATTAGACTACTTACAAGACCTGGTAACAGAACAGTAGCAAATGTGGAAATTCAGGTTTGCAAAGCACTGCAGAGCTATTTGAGTGAAGAGTTTTATTATTGTTCTGACTCATGTGCTCAATACTTCCAAGTCTATAGTAAGTAAAAGTAATTAAAAACTATTGTGAGCTGGTGAGCATTCATTCAACAAGTAATTATTGAGCATTTACTATGTGCCATCTCCAGAGATACAGAGGCACAAGAAAACTTAAAATTACCCATCCTAATTTGGCTCATGAAAGGTTTGAACATTTTCACAACTGTGAACATCAAAATTTTAAATACATAGGCATTTAAATACTTGAGATAGTATTCAGTCCCATTCATTTGGCTAAAATGAAGAAATCATCCACAAATAAATGTTCTATAGCATTTTGCATATCTGTGGTCAATGATTTACTGTTAAATTAATAGTGGTGAGAAGCCTTTATCATGTCAAAGTGTGATAGACACTCCCTAGTAACTAGTTAAAACAATGTAATGATTCTACTGAGTTATTTCCTGTGGATGAAAAATACCATGCCATACCAGACATGCCACAAGCCCCAAAGGTCCCAAATCAGGGTTTCTTATTGCTTTTAATTGGTTAAGTATCTTCAGAAATTTTTTTCTTTGGAACTTTAGAAATGGCTGTTTAGTTGGTAGGATGAAATCTGCATAATCCACATACTTGTGAAGTGGGAATTTCCATCAACTGGCACTTTAATTATATCATTCTGGTTCCAGAAGAGCCTTGAGGTCACATTATTCCGAATCTGACTGTACTTAGCTTCTCAGAGACTGGGAAAGGATGGAGTAATTACTCTCTTACTATAAAGTAGTTGGTGACATGAAATATTTTGATCTGTTGTTTTGCCTACGCATCTTGGCATTGAGGACAGTGGGAGAATGGAATAGACGTGCCCTAATTTGTGTTCATGTTAAATGAATTGTAGACCTGGAGGTACTTTGGGGATTATCTCGTAATGGCTCCCAGCCATTACTTCTGAATAGAAATAGGTAAATTTGGGGGTGGGGTGAGGGTTGAGGAAAATGTGTTGTACAAAGAATACACTGACAGTGTTGTTTATTTGTAGTTGCAAGAAAATAGTAAATGCTGCTAAAGCAGTGATCAACAGCAGGAAAACAGGAGCCAGGGAAATCTGTAACAGAGGTTTTAAATATTAATGTATATTTATAAATAAGTATGTTTCATAAGTTTGTGTAGAACAGAACCATGACAATGGAGTAATACAAATTTGTGTTTCGAATTTTTTATTGTATAAGTAATATTCACATTACAGAAAATTTTTAGAGAAAAAAAATCCTTTCCAATAATCCATCACCTTAATATAATCATTGTCAGTATTTTAGTGCATTTCCTTCCATATTATTTTCCTGTACATGTTTTAACATGACTGTAATCTTATAGTACAATTCAGTATGTATAATTCTGAAGCTTGTTTTTTAAATCTAATTCTATCACAATCATTTTCCATGTTGTTACAAAGTTTTCATTATTAAAATAAATACATGCTGATTAAATAAAACCGGACAGGAAAAAAGTAGGGGAATGGTTTCTCGAGTATCCATCATTCAAACACAATGAGAATATTTTACTTTTTTTACTCAATATTACATCAAAACAATTCTTCCATACTGTTATCTAATCTTTAAAAACTAACATTTTGAGAAGGAAATCCTGTCATGTACGTACTATAACACGGATGAACTTTGAGAATATTATGCTATGTGAAATATGCTAGTCACAAAAAAGACAAATATTTCATGATTCCACTTACATGAGGTGTCTAAAGAAGGCAAACTTAGGAAAGAAAGTTCTGTTGTTGAAGATGCATTGAGAGTTTGAATAAAATTGCTTTATAAAATGTAAAGATATATAAAATGTAAAAATAAACAGTGCTATTTAAAAGTTAACATGTTATATATATGATTTTAAATACATCTGTGGACCTAATAAATTTATATATTATTCGACTTGAGCAAAATTCTTGTAGGGAATTTTCTCATTAGGGAGAAAGAGGATCACTCTTTATTCATCACTATATGCTGCTATCTATTGTTTTAACCACTGCTCCTTTTCTTAAACCAAATCTCAACCCAGGTCAAGCTTTTCCTCCAATGTTATTGCAATAGAATTTTAAACAACTGCGTTTGGTGTAAATGGGTAGAAGAGTACCTTAATGGGGACAGTTACTCCAACACTGGCTGCCTCTGTCAAACAGGAGAGGACCACACGGGGGTAAGGAGGAGCTCTCATGCCTACCTAAGTGGAGAGAAACCGGAATTGAAGGGTGTGAAACAATTAGTGTAGCTGGAGCCCTTTGAGGCCCCTCACCCCCGAAGGGGAAAATCGGGAAATGAATGGCTTGACAGCCACTGATTCCCGCATAGCTCCAAATTGTAGAAGGTCATAGTTGGAAGGGACCTTATCAATTACCTGATTTAGCCGCCTGTTGATTCTTAGAATCTCTGACAGTCCAGCCAGAGATGATTTAGTCTTTTTTTCTTTTAAACTTCTAGTAATAAGAAAGGGACTTATAACCCAAAAGAATCACATATCCTAATTTTTGCACAACAGCCTCTGCAATGTTTGAATAAGTAATTAAAAACAAAACAAAACAGGCAGCTTTACAATTATTTTGTTCTTCCCAAGGTAGAGAAATATTTTCTAAATTGTACTTATGCTTTGCTTTTTAAACATGATTTAGGTCAAAACTTATATATGAGTTATTTAGAGTCTAAATTGAAATATTTTTTACTACAAATAGTTAAAAAAAATTCATTTGCATATCTTATTTGGTGACCTGGAACTGGTTGAAATGTAGGTGCTTTATAAACTATCTTAACTACTGATATTATCTTGCTTTTGTGAAGCATGAAATAGTTCAGTTTATTGGCTGATTGTTATGTCACTGGGGAGAAATGAATTTTCACCGTGTGTTTTATTGTGCCGATTCAGTGAGTTCAGCATTAAAATAAATAATGCTTTAATGAGAAAAGAGATGGCCTGATGATTTCACTATGGGAATGGGAGTAAAGAACTCGGCTGTGATCCCATCAAAACACCTGACTGACTTTGAGGCCCAAGATAGGCCCTTCACCTCTCCGTGCCCGAATTTCTTTAGATTCAAAAGAGATGAAGAAAATGGATTTTTACCAAAGTAGGGTGAGAAGCAGCATTTGTCTCCTGCTGTGAGACGTAGATAAATTTTGAGATTTTTAAAAATCCCTCAGTAGTTACATAATTGAGACTTCTCCATTTTGGGGAAGAGGATGTAGAGACCGTGGAGCGTCTGAAGGCACTGGTAGCCTCGCGAAGGTGGGGCCCCTTTGTGTGGCAATGAAAGCAGTGTATTTTCTTCAGGTCACTTACTCCACCATAATTCTCTGGAGGAGAAGCTGGTGTATCAGGGCCGTGGTCTTCCAGGCAAACATCTACTGGCACATTATTAAAGTGAATCCACTATAAATGGTACTTGAAGGGTAAGCTGGGGGATCTTCCTGCAAAGAGGTTGTATACCTTGGCGTTCCTAAATGCTGCCGAGGTTACTATCCAACTGTTACCTCTTTTTTAGCACATTAGCCTTCCTCTTAGGTGAAACAAGCTAGATTATAACTAACTTTGCCTCATTCATGTTTGCAACAAAAAGATATATTTGTTTTATTGGTCTTTGTCTTTTGAAGAAGAGGGACGTATTTGGTGGCTGGCTGTTACTCTCCCTCTCCTATCAGTCCAAAGAAGCAGGCAGGGAAACAGCAGAGATGGAAGCCTCACTGCTAATCCATATACCCTGTCCACCAGGCAGGGGTCCCGGGCTGAGGGATGAGGTATTAGATATGCCCAGCAATTTAATACATTTTCGCCACCTTCCATGCTGCAATTTACAGATAGGAGGCAGAACCAAACTTCCGTATTAACAGTTAGGTCCATATGTTGGGTCACGGATGATGTGTCCAAAATTTTATCACCAGAAATTGATTCTTTAGGAGGAGGTGTCACTGCATGATACAGAGACAAAAGTGTGTACGCTATTGATAGAAATAATAATCATCATAAACGATTCTCAAGGTTCATGAGGCACCTTCATGTTATCACATGTAACCTTCACGAAAGCGTGTAAGTAGATATTGCTGTTCTCCCTTTATTACAAATGAGGACACTGAAGCTAGGGGATGACTTTTAATCAGAATATTTTAAGCTACCTTTGGCCTGACATGGTGAATATATTGTGATATTTTTCTACGAGAAAGGCAACAATTTTTTTTAAAGACCCTAACTAATACCAAAGTTAAGTGGGTTTTCCCAGTATGACTTTGCTGTGAGTGAAAAAAATGGCAATGAATCTCTAGTCTTTTCAGAAATGTCTGCTATAATTTAGGGACTCTTTCTTGAATTCATTTCATTATAAGTTGGTTAATTGAGTTTTCTCCCAGAGAAAGTAGGTCTGAACTGCCCCATTTTCTCTGTATCAACTCTATAAAGTCAGTTCTGAATTTTGAATATCTGCTTTGCTAATCTCCAATAGATAAATGTAGGGACTTAGGCTCATGATAGTGATTCAAAGTCTTTGGATTAAAATGTGCCATACATATTTAGAATACATATAGATGTATATATACATATATATGTTTTATTTGTAACAAATAATTCTGCTGTAACAAACAGTGGCTTAAACAACTGAAATTCATCTCACAGTCTGGAGGCTAGAAGTCCAAAATCAAGGTGTTGGTAGGGTGGGTTCCTCCTGGTGGCCGTGAGGGAAGAATCTGCTCCGGGCCTTTCCCTTTGACTGGTAGGTGGCTGTCTTCATGTTCACACGGCATTCTTCCTGTGTGCATGTCTGTGTGTCCAAATTTCCCCTTTTTGTAAGGACATCAATCATAGTGGCTTAAGGCCCACCCTAATGACCATTGTAATTTGATTACCTTTGTAAATACCTTATCTCCAAATAAGTCACATGCTGATGTACTGGAGTTATGACTTCAACATAGGAATTTGGGGTGGATACAGCTCATCTCTCTCTCTCTCTCTCTCTCTCTCTCTCTCTCTCTCTCTCTCTCTTTCTCTCTCTTTCTCTCTCTCTCTCTCTCTGTGTATTTACTATATATGTGTATATATACACTATATTTTGTGGTTTGTATATATACATATATATATTTGTATATATATGGTTCAATATTTTATATATTTCTATTAAATCTTAAAGTCATTTTAATACATGGATTTAAATAATCATTGAGCCATCATTGAATAACAAACATTTCTAGAAAGTAGTGTTTGTCTTATTGATGGTCTCATAAAGTTAACTAGCTCGTTCTGCCCCAGAAATAATAGAATCACGTCTTATCTGTGTGTCTCCACACACCTGTTTCTAAATTCTCAGAAGTGGTATTCTACTCTATTCTTGTTTCTCTTTTGTGATAGAGGAAAATACCATATTTTTAAAATGCCATTGAGATAAACGTATGGAATCCAAAAAAGTGTGGAGTTTAGTGAATAATTATGTATCCATATTGGTTCATTAATTGTGACAATGAACCAATTACAGTTGTATGTACTATAATATTTTAAGAGTTAAGCACAGGGGAAACTGGGTGAGGGGTATGTGGGAACTCTGGACTGTTTTTGCAACTTTTCTATACATCTAAAACTATTCTACAATAAAAAGTTTATGTAAATATTTAAAAACCATTTATAAATAAAATAGTGTCTGATAGATATAAAATAGTCCATTATGCTGTATTTAGAATTATCATATAATTGTATAGTTTTGATGCCATTGCTTATGTATCTTTTTGTTCTAAAGAGTGGATAAGATGTGGCCTCTAGAGGACAGTGTTGGGTCATAGATTCCCACAATCTGCTCAAGTTGAAAATGAAATTACTTTTCTTTCTACTTTTGAACCGCAAAGCTTTATTCATCAGCCCTCATTCTGTCATTAGATGGAGGACATATTCTGCTGACAGTGGAGTGTGGGGACTCCACTCATACTACATGAGAATCTAGTATAAACATTCAAAAAACAGTTGTCATTTGGATGACAGTGTATATAACTTAGCAATAATAACCTATAGATTTCTTATTTTTTGCTCAAAGAATAAGTCTGTTAAAAGCCCTTCTGTTGAGTTGGGATATATGAGCCTTTTGATAGGATTTTTGTAAGGGAGTGGGAAATGTACAGCTCCTTGTAAATAGTCTGACATGAAAGTTAGATCAATGGTGCTTTGTTCAGCCACACCATCAAAGTTGAACCTATGGACAGGAGTCTTTCTCACTGTCATCTAATAGTGCTGGTTTCCAACAATTCTCTTTCCAGGTATAGCATTCTCTTACTTAGTGGTAGTAGAACAAAGTTCCATTGACCATCTAGGTATTTAATAAGTACTACTGACCTGATATATACTTTGGTCCTTGAGATAATGGTTGGTCCCTTAACCTGGTCTCTTATCCAGTGTTCCTTGTTTTAGGGAAAAACATCACTCCATCGCATTTGTGCAAGTTAGAATCCTGGGAGTTGTCCTTGACCACTCTCTTTTTTCTCATCCTTGCCCGTAATAGATGCAGCACCAGGTCCTATTGATTTTACTTCTTAAATATTTCTTGAAACCATCCACTTCTCTCTCCATGCCACCACTCTAATCCCTTAGGTTATTACTACAGAAGCTGCCTCACCTGCAACCAGTATAATCTTTCAGGCACACATTTGTGAGACCTTCAATGATTTCTCATTGGTCTTAGGATAACAACCAAGTCACTTTCATGGACGATAAGGCCCTGCAAGGTCTGGTTCTTGTCTCTCTCCAGCCTCATCTGGAAATACTCTCCTTGCTCTCCATCCTCCAGCTTCCTGGCCTCCAATGCATCACACAGGGTCTTAGTGCTTATAATTTCCTCTGTGTGGGAGTCTGTTCCCTGCTGTCTTTCTCTAATGACTGCTAGCCATCCTTTGTAAATCAGCTCAAGTGTGATTTCCTCATGAATGCCTTCCCTGATCTCCTGGCCTAGAAAGTTTCCTTTATTTATGCTCTAATAGACCCATGCTGCTTCACTTCACTGTGCTTACATAAACTTATAATTAGACACTCAGCTTTGTTGTTTTTTTGATTAATGTACGTCTCCACTATCAGAATATAAAGTGTGAGCAGGGACCCTGCCCACGGATGCTCATTATCAAATCCTCAGCACTTGGCACAGTGCTTAGAAAAAGTAGCTGCTCAGTACACCTGTTGAATAAATAATATTTTTTTATTAACTATTTAGGTAGAGGAAGAAGAACCCACTGGATACGTTCGATTTGAAAAATTTCTTCCAGTGATGACCAATGTACTACTGGAGAGAAGGTAAGAAAGTAAGTGCAGTTGTTAAGATAAGGTAATGATTACAATTACATTAATTCCAAATCACTTGGCTTTTTCACTTTGTCTTTTGTACTCAACCAGTCTTTATCTCCGGAAAGCTTCAGTCTAACTTTTCACTGTGCTTCTGAACTGCCAGTTGGGATGTGCTTAGAAATATCAACCACTTTAGTATCAACTAATAAGCAAAGTGTAATTAAATGGCAAATAAGCTACAAAAAGCATAAATCAACAACATTCTTACTATCTTGTATTTTGAATTATCAGTGTAAATAAGAATTAACCCTAATTATTTTTCTAGAGAAAGTATAGCATTAGCTATAGTTGGTTTATTGTAGAAATTTTGTTCCCAGATACATTGATTTCCATAATGACAAAAAAAGCTAACAGATAACATGAAACATGCCAATGATTTTGAACTAAATATTTCCTGTGGGTGTGGAGTGCTTTCAAGTTTTATATCTAGAAATCCAAAAAGATTTCAGTGAGGAAAGTATTATTTTTCTAGTATGTTAGCAGCTGTTGTTTCATTTCATGTAATTATTTGTTATGTAGAGACTGAACTAAATTCTGTGGCATTTACTCCTTTTATTGCATAATTAGATACAGACCAATTCCAGAAGATATCCTTCTTCGAGCCTTTGAGGTGTGTAAGCTCCAGATTTTATATGTATTTACAATTATATGAAAAATTCATCATGTAGAATCTATTCACCGAACGAAAATATAATATCTGTCTTTTCTTTTCTCCTAGGTATTAGATCCACTTAAACGTGGGTTTCTTTCTAAGGAGGAACTGATCAAATATATGACTGAAGAAGGTAAGAGTGATTTATTACATAAAATCATGATTTATTTAAGTGATTAATAATTTAAAAACAATTGTACAAAAATTCTAGGGGATACTTTAAAATCAATCATTCTGGTTAAAAAGAGTTATGGACTATTTTTATTATTTTGGTATTGGGGTGGTTTCTGTTTTGTGGTGGGTAAGAGGAAAAAAGGTAGGTTTAGGGGAGATGGACTGTTGCCTTATAGAATTTTGTAAAGTATAATGATGCTTCAATAAGTGGAAGGCATTTCATTCACTTAGAGTATTTCCAGAATAAAAGGTATGCCATCTGGAAAACATGAACTATCAATCGCTATAAATTAATACCTGTTACTAGATCAATGATTTAAATTGGAGTATATAAAAATTCCTTTTTAAAGAGCTTTTCAGTTGTTGAAGTTACAGATAATATAGCCTCAATTGAATATGAATTCACATGAAAATTTTCAGTTTTTTATGCTAATGGAACCATTAGATTTGCTTTGAACTTGAACTATACACACACTTACAACATAATGTCTGTACACCTGTATATGCCAACATATTTCCTTTAGGAATCCTCTCTGATTAGGCTGATGTGTAAATTTGTTTTCTCTGAATGTCAGTAGCCTAATGGACATTTTGTTGTCCATTCTTATATTGGTCACTTCCTTCTCCCATACAAAGTTAGACTTCTGTCTCCTTGGTTCAATTCACTGGTTCACAGATTGAGTCCTGAGTGATTCAGAGTTGCTAATCACTTGAGACAGCATCGAAAGTGCAAGTAATTTTGAGTAGGGAAGGCTAAGACTGCATCTACATGTGCAACTGGTTTAACCATTTTGACTTGATCCATCTTTAGGTGAGAATACAGGAAATGAGAGAATGATCTGATAATCATAGCTGCCACCCAAGAACTCTTACAACATTGTGAAAATTATCTTAGGGATTAATTTTCATGGAAATATTATGACTTTCAAAGCATCAGCCTCTTCATCCCATGGATTCATTTCAGGAAAGTAAATCCTAGATTATATTAGACTATATGAATTTAGTCAAAGTAGCCAGAAGAGTTTAATGTCATTGGTATGATGAGGGGTACTAAGTAAGGTGAGAGGTAATGATACTAAAATCTGTTCCCTTTCTCAAGGATAGTGTAGTCTTATTTAGGGAAATAAACCTAACTTATAACACAATTCAAAAATATAAGACAATGGAAAAAAATGAGTATCAGCCTGGAAAGCTTGGTCTGGGAACAATTTTTTTGAAGAGAAAATTGGTTTTTTAAGATGGTAGAATTTATGTGGGGAGTTATTGAGAGCGGGGGTAAAATCTTATGCATTATAGAACCCCCCACACCCAGAGTAAGTCTCAACGAATGTTTGTTGAATTAATGAATGAACAAGTAGATGAATGAAGAGTGGGTGAAGGAGCCAATGAGAGGAAGACATAGCTGGAAAAAACAGTCTGAACAAAAACTGGGAGGTAGGAATGAGCATATTTGGGAGCCTGTGAGAAGACAGGGCCCAGAAGGCCTTGCTGGCAAACAGCAGGAAGTGAGTCTGGCTCGATCTACTGGGAGGAGGTTGTGGACGCCTGGGCTCAGGAGCTTAAAGTTTATCCTGTGGGCAACGGAGAAGCACTGTCGGGGTTTGAGCAGATGATTCACACAGCAAGGGGATTGTGGGAAAGTTAATCCAGTGTTGATAGGTTGGTTAGATGAGTGAGGAAGAGGTTAGACTACGGAGACCGGTTAGGAGGCTATCTCAGCATTTTGAAGCTACCCTAATAAGGGCCTGATCTGGCAGTGGCAATGGGAATGGAAAGAAGAGATTGATGCAGTAGGACTGTCTCCCGCGGGATCCACGGGTCGTGATGAGTAACAGAGTGCAGGCGACAAAGATGGGAGCTGAGTCAAAAGGAATGAGGCTTTGACCTGGCTGATGTATTATGTGACGCTACTGACTGAACTAGGGAAGTCAGGAGCAGATTGCACTGGATACAGAGACAATTCCACTTTGCACAATGTCCGCAGAATGTCAATCAGTTTGAGAATATGCATTCTGAATGCCCAGGATGTCACATGATAAACATAGTAAGTCACATTGAATCAAGTTCCTACAAGGTAGAAGTCCACATGTGCCCAGGCATGTGTTTTGTGTCAGACAGTATTTAGCAGCAGGGAAGAGCTCAAAAAATGTTTTTAAACTAACACATGTTGCTACTTATGTGCCAGACAGTATTCTAAGTACTATTCAAATAACAACACTTTTATCCTGATAACAACCCTATGAAATAGGTTATTCTTTTCTTCTTCTTCTTCTTCTTCTTTTTTTTTTTTTTTTTTAAGATTTTATTGGGGAAGGGGAACAGGACTTTATTGGGGAACAGTGTGTACTTCCAGGCCTTTTTTCCAAGTCAAGTTGTTGTCCTTTCAATCTTAGTTGTGGAGGGTGCCGTTCAGCTTCAAGTTGTTGTTCTTTCAGTCTTAGTTGTGGAGGGCACAGCTCAGCTCCAGGTCCAGTTGCCGATGCTAGTTGCAGGGGGCGCTGCCCACCATCCCATGCAGGAATTGAGGAGTCCAAACGGCAGCCTTGTGGTTGAGAGGACACGCTCTAACCAACTGAGCCACCCGTCCGCCCCCGATAGGTAGTATTCTTATCACTTCCATTTCACAGAGGCGCAGAGAGGTGAAGTGACTTGCCCAGCATCTTAAAGCTAATGAGACAACTTAGCATTTGAACCCAGGCAGTTTGGCTCTCAAGCTTGTACATTTAATCGTTAAGCGATTTTCCTCCCATCCTTAATCAAATGCTGCATCTATCTCCCCTTACCTGAGGAAGCAGTGTGATGACCTTCTGTAGCTTACTGTGAGCAGGGCTTTGTTCTCAGAGATACAGTTTGGGCTTTGAGCTCGTGGGCCTTGAGCTGGACTGCTGGCCTTCAGAACTCAGTTCTATCCGTTTCTCTGTTTGCTCATGTTTTCCACTGTAAGTGGGGCTGACAGTTTTTACCTCTCAAGAGGTGGTTGAGAGATTAACTCAGTTAATACTCGTATGTGTGAAGCACTTAGATACATGCCTAGCGCACGGTGGTTCTCAATAAATGTTTGTTACTAGTATTCTTTTAAGGACTTACGTGGTGCCCATCAAAGTTCATTGGCAGCGGATTTAATATGTAATGATTAGGTATAAAAAACATTCAGAATTTGTCTTTTTGGGCATTCTTTTTTTCCTTAGGATGTAAGCATGATTTCAAAAGAACTCAGCATATTCCCCTTGTTTAATAATACTATTATCATTGTCATCAAAATCCCCACTAGAATAATTTCTAGATTATTAACTGAATTCCAATTTAGAAAACAGTGTTTGTAGCAGCAGGTGACTTAAGCTCAGAACATAGGTGACCCTCAGGCCTTGGTAACTTACCTGCTTGGATAAGACTTTTTTACAGGTAAGGTAGCTATTTGGATATTTCTGTATTTTTACTTAATATCAGGACAAAGTTCTATCGTTGTTGACAGCCTTTTCAACATTCTTCCTGAGTTTCCTGCTCATCTGGGTGAAAGCAATAGCCAACATGGCCCTCAGCTGTTGTCTGAATCCAACTAAAGCCCACAGATTTTCTGTCCAACTTTTGGTTTCATTAGATGGCAACACGGGGCCAAACTATAACAAAAAGGTCTGTTTTGAAATGGATGATAAATGGCATCTGTTACTGGGTTCAGCTGGCATCACCATGTTGGCCAGGCCTGCTTAGAGAATATTTAGAGACATAATTGTTACAATTTCAAGGCTTTGTTATCTCCTCTTCAGCAATTTTGCATAATAACCAACCATTTCATCCTCTCTTCATACCCTTACTAAATATAATGTTTAGACCTCCTATAAAACTGGGACTTCAGGTTAATGCTTTGGCAATTTCAATAGTTTTACTTAAATAAACAACCTCATTCATGATGTCTTTATGTCCTCCGCTGTTTTGGCTGGAATGACAGAGTCTGTAGGTTGCTTGAGCTCTGATATCTGCATGCAAAGTAAGTCCCGAGTGGCCAGGGGTACAACAGCATTCTCTTGGAACCGCTGGAGACTGTCACGATATGCTGACTCTTCGGCCTCAGGGAAAGTAACTAGCGACACAGGGTGGGCTGGTGGGGTCCCATGGCAATTAAACTGGCTAGCGGGAAGGGAAAGGACAAAAACCCCATCAGATTGTAAATGATGAATTTCCTTTCTTGTCCTTCCCAGGTGAGCCGTTTTCTCAGGAGGAAATGGAAGAAATGCTGTCGGCTGCAATTGATCCAGAATCGAACACAATTCATTACAGGGACTATGTAACAATGATGGTGATAGATGAAAATTAAATACTCTAAACAATTTCTAATTGAAAGGACAATTTTTAAAATTGCTTGTCCTTGTTAATCTGCATTTTATCTTATAATTACTACATATGCTAATTCATGCCTCATGACAACTATGTCAAGACATTTTGTTTTTTAAAAGATGATCATAACAATTAAAAAAATTCATTTGGTACGTCTTGCTGTGTGGAATGACAAATTGTTAATTATGTTAAAACTATTCTTAAAACATTTTAGTATTACCTATGGATTGTTCAATTTTCTACAATAAAACCCAGGCTACCTTCAAATTAATTAAGCTGACAAAATGAAAAATGACTAGAATGACCCCAGGTTTGGTATATAAAGATCTTGGGGAGGAGAAGAATGACCACAAATTGAAAATGAGTAGTAATGTGATAAAAGCTTCTTTTAAAAATAACAGCATACACTTTGGCAATCTGAATGTGGAAGGAAAGTTATTAGCATGAATATTAATAATCAATCCTAATGACCGCCAATTATAAATCTCATTTGAAATGATAATAACAGTGTAAAAAATGTAAATTTGCTGATCCAGCATTTTACCATTTATGGAATAGCTAAAGGAGTTGAGATCATTGAATCTAGAGAAAAGAGGACTGAATGGAAATGGATAATATAAGGAAGTGGTAATTATCTTCTGGTCTTTAGAATTCTTATCTATTCAGAGTACCTGAGTATTGTTCTGTATACTGAGAAATCTTGTGTTGTGCAGGAGGTACAGCTGTGAAAGAGCAGAATAAAGTTATCTCAGCACAAGGAATCAATAGAAAGAGACACGGGGACTTAGAAGTAAAGGGGAAACTAAGGTAAAGGAAAATGAATAATCTTCTATAATCAGTATATGCTTTCATACACACACATGCACACACTCACACACGTGACACGGATCTCTATTTAAAGGTGCTTAACCACTACATGTGTGTATACACATAAACCTTTCATGTGTTTCTTCCTCCTAGGTATAGTCTTCCCCCAGAGAGGAGGCTGCTGCCCAAAAGACTATGTGTCACTGTTCATTTCGTCAGGAGACATTTGCTGAGCATTAGTGGGTAATGTGCGAGGACTGGAGTTGCCAGGTGAATCAGTCCCCACCTGATAAATGAGGTCACAGTTTAGTGAGGAGGCCTGCAAGTTAGAGGGGCACACTGAGGGCACTGGAGGTACATACGAGGGGGAGGCAGCTCAGCCTGGCAGGAGCTTTCTGGGAGATGAAAGACTCGAGGAGACAGGGCTTCCTAGAGCAGGTACCGCTGGACTTGAAGATGAGCCGTTTACCATGCGGGCGGCAGGCACAGGGCACTTCAGCAGGGCAGCGGCGAGTGCGAACCCCCAGAGGTGTCATGAGACATGGAGCCATCTGGGCATTGAAAGTAGTTTGATGTGTTGGTGTGAGGTTAGAAAGGTGAGAGAGATGAAATTGGAGTGGTAAACAGGAGCTGTGTCCTTAAAGATAATTAGGTTAGGTGTACAGTTAGGGTTTTGGTGGCAGAGTGTGGACTTTCTTCTGAAGATCACAGAGGAAGAACTCACATTTGTAAATAGCCCAGAAAATGGATGTGAAGAGCCAAGACTAGACGTATGGAGACCCGGTGGTAGGCTGTTGGTTGGCGGGAGGAGATAGATGGGAAAGTCAAGCATGAGCCCCAGGTCTCTGGCTTGGACAGTGGATGAATTATAGTGCCGTTCCCTCACGGTAAGAGGTCCAAGAAGCAAGTTGGGGTTGACAGGCAAAAGGATGAGCCTGGCTGTGGACATCTTGGGATTGAGGAGCTAGTGAGACCCCCTGCGGAGACATCCAATAATCAGCTGGATTAGTCAGAGGAAGATCTGGCTAGAGACGTGGGTTTTGGAGTTCGCAGTATATCAGTAGTAGTTAATGGCTTAGGAAGAAAAAAGGGTCAACAGAACTGGGGAACATCAACAGTTAAGGGGGAGCCCACAAAGACGGGGAAGGAGAAGGCAGAGAGGAGAGAAAGCGGGAGAGAAGCCTTTTGCAAGTCAGGGTAGGAGAGGCTCAAGAAGGAGGCAGTAACCAACCAGGTCAGATGTCACAAAGGCAAGGTAAATTAAAGACCGGAAAATGTCTGTTTATTTTAGCAGCACAGAGTTCAGCGATGACTTCTGTAGAGCAGATTTGGTGAAGTGACAGGGTACAGAGTTCAGTGGGTTGAGGAATGGATAGATGTGAAAAAGTAGAGCACTGGGGACAGGTGGCTTGGCGGTGAAGAGGAGACACAGGGCTGGAGAGAGACAGCTGGTACAGGGAGTTCTTCTTGGAAGATGAGAAACATGAGGTGTTCATATTCAAAGGGCTGGGAGCTACCAGTTGAAGACCCTAAGGAGGTGGGAGGGGCTGGGTTCCAGAGTAAGAAAGGGATTGGTTTTGGGGGTGGGGTGGGAACAATGAGCCAACTTCTGTAGCCCCACCTAATGGCCTCATTTCCTTTTTGAGTGAGGAGGAAGATGGTAGGTTACAGAGCTTGAGAATGGTAAAAATTGGAAATATCTCTTGTGGAAAATGAGAGAGAGAACCTATGTAAGGACTTTCAAGAAATCCTGGATTTTGTTCAGTCATGTGGGCTCAGGAGCAAAAATGGTGGCTTGTTATATTGAGTCAGGGTTAAAGTTTTGTCATTTGCGTGAGATGGAAGGAGCCAAAGGCCAAGGGAGTTGAGGTGTCCATGAGAAAGCCGTGCTGGTGTGTGGAATCCCGCAGGAGGGCTAGATGTGGTGGGCGTGGCTAACACTGAGAAAGGGCCTTGGGCCTCGGGCCTTCTGAAAGGGCAACGGCTTGTGTGCCGGGAGCAAGGCTGTGTTCTGCTTGAAATCGGACTTCATGTGTCCTCAGAGTGTCCCTTTATTCTCCGTGGTCGTTACAAATAATAATAACAGCCAGCTTTTGGGGACTGTTCACTGTGCCAGGCACTGTTTAGGTGCTTTGCAGATATTAACTCATTTAATCCTGATACGGGTATGATTATGTTACCCCATTTCACAGTGGTGGTGACAAAGAAGTTACACAGCTATAAGGGGGGTGTATTCGTCTAGTGCTTGCTAGGTTATATTCTGATAACAAACAATCCCAAAATCTCAGTGGTTTTACTACAATAAAAGTTACTTTTTGTTCATGTTTTATGTCACCTGGGGTCAGCTGGGGTTCTGCTTCATGTCTTTTGTTCAACTCCTCCACTTCACAAGTAGGATGACCTCATGCCTCAGTTTACCCAGGGTAGTCCCAGCATAACTATTAATAGGTCTCCCTTTTAGAAGTGAATCAATTTAGATGACTAATATGTGGTCATCCCATTTTAAAAAAACAATAAAAATGGTGGTGAGGAATCATCACTTATGGGAGGTTTTATGAAAAATAATACAGGTGTAGTCATGGAAGGCATTTGATGCTTCACTCATTTCCCAAGATTGTGCCAGGGTAAATTCCAGGTGGAGAACTGGTGTGCCAGTCGGCCCTGCGTGCTGGAATCCCCACCCAGAGGTGAGGAGGAGCCACATGCCTGCTGGCCAGGGTGGAGAAGGATGAGGAAGGGGGTGTGGTGGCCCTCAGCATTCACAGACAGGCCACACACCGCAGCAGGCAGGGAGGGTGGCAGACACATGGCATCCCCGTGAAGGTGGAGGTACACCGAGGGGCATATCATTTGGCAGCAGTGGCCGGCACCGACATGTAGCGTTAACGCGTGTGCCGGTGCCTAATGCATAAGCCCAGGCATGGACTTGTTTGAAGCGCAGGACAGCCCTGAGCTATTTTCTGTAAGCCCATTAGCCTGCATCACCCTGGTTCTGCCAAAGAGATACAGTCTGGTGAATTAGCCCCAACCCCTTCCAATGGTGACATCAGATCAAGGTCTCTTTCATAGGAGAGGCTCCATGAGAGAAGGATGCCTCAGGGTTGGGAACCCCCAAGGCCCGCCTTCTAGAATTCTTTCAGAAGTTCTGATTGATGTCCAGTTTCACACCCTGTCTCAAGGAAATTCTGTCTCTTCATTCTTAAGAATTTTAGCTTTATGGCACATGATTAAAATTTTATCTTGAGCACAAATTTGTTGGGTTTTCAAGGCCACCAAAAAGTACAATACAGGCTTCCCCCAGAAATCTCATTTTATCTCCCAGTTGCAGAATAAATGTAGCCTATTTACAAAGGGAACATTTTTCTTTACTCTCAAAATATTTCAGGTCATATTTTACCCCTCTCACTTACCTCCGTAGCCCTCACCATCCAGTTTAAATCATAATGGCACTTTCCTGGCAGGAAGAATGCTTGGTCTCTTGTGTAGAAAGTTCCCTTATCCTTAGGACTCGGCCTTCTGCAGAGTCTGCCGTGCCCAGCAGCTCTACCGGCCTGTGGGAAGAGGGCTGTGTTCTCACAGCTGTGGGCTGGTGACGCTGGGACTCGGCCTGGAGCAGCGGCCTGGCAGTCTGGAGATCCTGGAGCTGTGATGCTTGCTTTGCCTGTCACTCGCTCTGGGTCAGGCACTGCTCTGCTGCGCAGCTCTGTCCTCCCACCTTCCAGAAGCTGTGTACATGTGGGCCCCTTTGTTGGCACCAGATGTCCATGTGCCAAATGCTAACAGACAGAAAGAATGTCTAAGACGGCAGGCTGGTTGGGATTTTCACTGGCCGGATTATTTTCTGTGGAATGGAATGCGCTTAGATCTTTCTCTCCTTCCTTCCTTCCTGCTTTTCTTCCTTCTCTTTTAATAACTGCTGCCAGATAAGAAAGTGCCTTGTTTATACAGCCAATTCCTGTAGAAGATCAATGTCACTACATCACGCTTTCTGGATAGCTTAAATCAGCAGAGAGCTTCAAGGTCACATATACCCCCTCTCGTGCCAGGCATGGCGGCTGGCTTCGAGGCTTGTGTGTTTCTGAAGTGTGCTTACCAGTCATCTGCTTCAGAAAGCACCTGGCAGGCGGGGTGGGGGGGAGGGCATGTTAGAATTCCAGATTCCAAAACCCTAAAACAGAATCTCCAGAGATGGGGTCCAGGAGCCCACATTTTTAACAGACATTCTCAGGGGAGTGTTATGCACATTACAGAAGAAGAGCCACTGTCTGGGGCAGTATTCTATTGTGAAGTGTGGGATTTGGAGCTGGACTTGGCCACTCTGATTAGGTGATGGGCGCAGACTTTAAATATTGCTGAGTCTCTGTGTCTTAATTTGTAAAGTGGAAAGAACACCTACCTTGCAAGGCTGATGTGAAAACTAAAGGAGATAATAAAAGTGAAAATCCTTTACAGGTTATAAGGTCTGACACATTATTATTTATAGGAAACCAGCTAGGGAAGAAGGGAGGAAGAATGGGTGAGGGAGGTGGAGGGAAAGGAGGAGGGGGAGAGAGACCCAGGTATGGACAATCAGAGAGTGTGGGGAGGTGGGGAGGTAATACTTGAATCTATGGAATGTAGGCAGTGAGCCACCCAAGGTACTGGTGGAGCGAGATCAGGAGATTTGCTATCATGGTGCTATTAATTATAAACTGTTAAGTCTATTTCTAGAATGTGACATTAGGAGGTGTTTGTCTTTTATAAAAAATGTGGTAAAAGAGATAGCACAAAATTTTACCGTCTTACCCATTTTTAAGTGTACAGTTCAATAGTGTTAAGATATTTACATTGCTGTGAAATAGATCTCCAGAACTTTTTCATCTCGCCAATCTGAAATGCTATCCCATTGAACAACTTCCGTTTCCCCTGCCCTATCCCGGCACCCACCAGTCTCCCTTCTGCTTCTGTGAGTTTGACAACTCTAGGTCCCTCAGGTAAGTGGAATTATACAGTATTTGTCTTTTTGTGACTGGCTTATTTCACTTAGTATAATGTCCTCAAGGTTCATCCATGCTGTAGCGTGTGAAGGATTTCCTTCCTTTTAAAGGCTGAATAACATTCCATTGTATATACACACACCACATTTTGTTTATTCATTCATCCACTGGTGGACATTTGAGTTGCTTTCACCTCTTGGCTGAAATAATTGTGAATAATGCTGCTGTTACCATGGATGTACAAATATCTTTTTGAAACCCTGGTTTCCATTTGTTTGGATATGTACCCAGCAGTGGGATTGATGGCTTGCTCTCCTTTTTTAAAAATTTGCTGTCAGACATAGTGCTTTTAGAGCAGCATGGATTATTCACCTCACCTACTAGAGAAAACTCTTATTTATTTGAGGAAATGGTGTTTTATTTTTCTAAAAAAATTCACAAAGTTGAAAATTTGGGCCAACTCCAGTTGTCTGGAGAAGGAGGTAAAGATAAAATAGCACATTCTGAGATTCAGGTCATAGTTTTGTACGAGTCACTGAACAAAGTGCCAGCTAGCTCTGGTGCTTCCCTAGTAAGTCTTCAGCTCCCCAGTAAGAAATGTTGAAAGAGGCTTCGTAACTGTTTATCACTAAGTTTATGAAATTTATTACAGTATGGATTGGGTGTCACCTGACTTTAAGTATAGCTAAAAAAATGTCAGGGTTTGGTTTTGTTTTCTGAATGCTTAGTTTTTAAACGTCGTGCTGGCTGTGTTGGCTCCAGGCTAAGCCTGGTTACCAGCTCAAGGCATGGTATTCACTTAGGTAAAGTTCATCGTTAGTGATGGGAACGGTAAACCTATTTTCCAACTAGTCTTCTTGATAACCTACAATATTTTTTAGTTAATGCTCACCAAGTCCTGTTAGACTACTATTATTTTCACATGGCTGACACAGCTCCTCCTAGAGGTAGAGTTCTTCGCTCCACCACGTTCTTGAAGCTCACGGCTGCTGACAGCATTATATAATCTTCAAGGTTACTTTGTAGGAAGCTTTTTAAGCTTATCTGTTTCTGAGGGCTCGTTTCATTAAAACTCATATCATTTCATAGATAACATCTGTGAAATGCCCTGCTTAATTGGGCCCCCATCAATTTAGCAATGACCCTGCACTAAGCAAGATGAAAGTGTGTATGGGACGGAGGGCACCTGCTTGCCACCCTTACACGCCTGCCCGCCTTCCTGACACGTGTCTGACACATGGATCCAGTGAAGATGTTAGTGTCCATCCATATTGTACATTTGTAAGATCTAGTTCTCATGATTCTAAGTTACAATAGAAATTCTAATTTTCTTACTGCATCCTAATGACTTATCTCACTTTCAAGATGACTATTGTAGAGAATGTCCAAAGGAAATGGTCTTGTGGAAAAACAATGTAAAATGCTCCAAAAATTATTACAGTATTTTAAAAGCAATGCATAGCTATGAAAGAGAAGTTGGGAAATACCAGTAAGCAAAAAAGAAGAGAAAACCCAAGAATATGTTGTATCTCTATGTGACTTCTTCACAATACCACAATGGGATTGATTGGTCGGGGTTCTCACCCGTAAAGACAGAAACAAACCTGCTTAACAGAAGCAAAAGGGGACTCACGGGAAGGTACCTTGACTGAGGAAAGGGTGCTCACGGAGCCCAGGAGGGGCGGGGGACACTCAAGGAGACAAGAACCAACAGGGCTTCTTAGGGCAAAGAAACGAGGAGCAAGATGTAGTGACCAGCTCATACCTGGCACAGCCTGTCAAGGGCCACTGCTTTGGGAGATGGCCTTGTACCTACTCAAATCAGAGTCTGGGGAGAGATGGCAGGGAACAGGAGGACCCGCTTCTAGGCATCCGCTGTGGGAAGGAGGGGTTATCCTAGCAGTCAGCCAACCACCAGCCACACCCAGCTGGGGCGAGAAAACACTCCAGTAAGAAGCCAGGGTGCTACTGGGGTGAAGAAATAAACACAGCAAGTATTTATTATAGGTTCATATTACACATCTATTAAACTGCAACCTGCAATTTAAATTAATACACCATGAACAACCCATATTAATGTATATGCACCTAAAATATAATTTTTTTCTTTTTTAAAGATTTTATTGGGGAAGGGGAACAGGACTTTATTGGGGAACAGTGTGTACTTCCAGGACTTTTTTTTTTTTTCTCAAGTCAAGTTGTTGTCCTTTCAGTCTTAGTTGTGGAGGGTGCAGCTCAGCTCTAGGTCCAGTTGCTGTTGTTAGTTGCAGGGGGCGGAACCCACCATCCCTTGCAGGAGTCGAGGAGTTGAATCCGTAACTTTGTGGCCCATGTGGGAATCGAACCGGCAGCCTTCGGAGTTAGGAGCATGGAGCTCCAGCTGCCTGAGCCACTGGGCCAGCCCCCTAAAATATAAATTTTAATATCTGAATAGTATCTAATTGTTGGGCTGTACCTTCATTTTTTACCTAGTTCTTTATTACTGGTCACTTAAATAATTTTCCATTTTTCTCTATAATAGTAAGTTGTTATATACGAACATCCAGGTAGTTAAATCTTAATTTAATTATTTGGTTAGAATACATTCCTAGAAGTGGAATTGTTGGGTCAGCTTTGAAAAGCTGGGGTCCCATTTTTAAAAAAAATTTTATTAAGTTTATTGGGGTGACATTGGTTAGTAAAATCATATAGGTTTCAAGTATACAATTCTATAGTACTTCATCTGTGCATTGCATTTTGTGTTCACCACCCAGAGTGAGTGAGTGAGTTCTCCTTCCATCACCATATATTTGACCCCCTTTACCCTGTTCTACCACCCCCCTCCCTCCTTTCCCTCTGGTAACCACTAAACTATTGTCAGTTTATTACAATAGTTTTTGTTTGTTTGTTTGTCTTGTTCATTCGTTGTTTTCTGTTTTATATCCCAAATATGAGTGAAATCATATCATTCTTGACACTTTTTGTCTGACTTATTTCACTTAGCATGATAATCTCAAGATCCATCCATGTTGTCACAAATGGCAGTATTTCATCTTTTCTTATAGCTGAGTAGTATTCTATTGTATATATATACCACATCTTCTTTATCCAAACATCTATTGAAGGACACTTTGGTTCTTTCCATGTCTTGGCCACCATGAAGAGTGCTGCAATGAACACAGGGGCCTTATTTTAAAGCCTATTGTTAATAATGTGTTTTCAGGCTATGTTGGAGAAAGATTGTTCCCGTATCCCAAACCCTCATCAGCATTTTTTGGTTTGTTTTTAATTTTGCCAATTTGATAGGCAAACAATAGTATCTCATTGATTTTTAAAAATTCCCATCCCGTTGATTAGTTGAGGTTTCTAAAGGCCTGTGACAATGTATACTAGAGGATTCAGTTGGATTAGCTTAAGGAGGGACCAAATTTGAGCCTCACAGATTGTTTCTTGTCAGACAGAAATAAGAACACCTCTGGCTGCTGTGAAATGGAGCCCACAAAGCACATGACAGAATCTAAATTCAAGAGGTACCTTGTCACACAAGAATCTGGGTGCTCACATGGTACCTCTAACACCTAACAATGCTTACCAAGAACATGACACTTGTTGACATCAAAACTGGCTTCAGTCATTTTCATCACCACCGATTACCACCTGAGAAGTCACCTTCTCAGGACAATGTGTGGAAAAACTGAATGACCCTTGTGAAAGGAACCAATGGGAACCTAAAAAGGGGGCGTTTTCACCAGATTCTTAAAGACAATATATTGACATGATGTTGTTAAGACTCGTGAAATTGTAGAAAGCTGTTTGAAAGAGAAAGCCAGGTGAAAGCCAAATGCTCCCCCTTGCCCACCAGCCAATAGCAGAGCCCCCAGCCCCCCACACCCTCCCTGATGTGAGTACCAGGGCTCCTTGATGGGTCATAGGTCTATCTCTCCTGACTGCCCACCGACCACTTCCAAGGCCCCACCTGCTCTCTCCAAACAATTCAGCTCTTTGGTTGTTTGTTTGTATAAAGGCTTTTGAAAACAAAGGCCTTTTGATTCAGCCCTGTTTTCAAAGGAAGCCCCAGTTTGCCCCCTTGAAGAGGTGGGTGGTGAGGAGGAGAGGAGGAATTACTTTCAATGGTTTTTCTTTTGTAACAGCAGTAAGAATAATAACAATAAAATAGTAACTCAATAAATGGTCCTGTGAGGCAGAGAGGAAGCTCTCAGTTTCAAGCTACAATATACATGTTTTTGTAAAATGTTTTGATACAGAGAGTTAGTAGGCAAAGGTATAGTGAGTCCCGTGTAGCGTTTCCTTCCTCAACAGCCATCACCTCAGTCCCATCTCCTTCTCCAGGTATTGCTCCCCTCCATTATTCTGAAACAAATCCAAGCCACCATTTCATCCATAATTTCTTTCGCATAATTGTTCATTTTTCATTTTTCCATTCATAATGTTTACATAAAATTTCCATGTATATTTAAAAGATAAGGATTCATTTTTTGAAACATAACCACAATACCATTATCATCCCTAAAAAATAGTAATTGCTTAATGTCATCAAATATCCAACCAGTGTTCAAATGATCAATTTTCCCATAAATGTAATGAGTGGCTTAAAAGAAAAATACTGTTTGGTTGAACTGGAAGTCAACCCAGCTTGATTGTATTGTTATTGGTTATGTTTTCTAAGTTTCTTTTAGTGTATAATTTTTCGCCTCTAACCTTTTCTTCCCCCTCTTGACACTTGAGTAGTGAAGAAATCAAGTTGTTTGTCCTGTAGAGTTTCCCACAGCCTGGGTTTTCCTGGTCGCAGTTCTATGGTATATGTAGTTGAACGTGTTCCTTTGTCCTCTCTAGTCGGTAAATTGGCAGTTGGATCCAGTCTTGATATGGGGGAGCAAGATTACTTTATTAGGTGTGTATCCTTCTGTCAGCAAGTACATGGTATCTGGTTGTCTGCCTGACGTCAGTTCCGTTATTGATGAATGCTAGGTTTCTTAATACACTAGGGACTGCAAAGTGGTGATAATCTAATTCTATCATTCCTTCTTCATTTATTAGTTGAAATTCTTTTAAAAAAAAAAACTATTCCTCATCTACTAGTATTGGTTACCCAGTGGTACAATCCTGTCAGGAAGGCAGTATAAGTGTATTTTCCAGTTTTCAAAGTAAGGACTTGGTTTCCTCGCGTTCTCTAGCAGGGACCAGTTAGTTTTTGTTTGTTTTTTGGTATCATTATAGACTTATAAAGGATGTTTCAGTTCATTGTAGTTATTCTTATGGGTGCTCACAGGGTCCCATCTTTGGTTAGTGGAAGCTTCTTCAGGTTAACTTCTGACAGCTTCTTGGGCACATGGTATAAGATATTTTAGGTTCATCTTGTACAATACTTAGTTTTTAATGCCACGTTGTCAGTCTTTAGTGACCTGAAATCAAGGTGACATGAGCTGTTTCTAATGATGTGTTTATTAGGCAATAAGCAGAGGAAGAAAAGTTCAGTTTGTGTTAGATTTGCAGGTCCTGTTACCTGCTTTCCACCACAGTTCCACACAGTAGTGCACAGACACAAAACTCACTGGTGAAATGGAGATCAGAGAAACTTCTAGGACTGTATGAGCAGCCTCATATCTCCTGACTTTAGAATCTAGATGGGAGCATGCAGCTGGAACCTGAGGCCAAATTGTGGGTCTTCTGTTTCTCGAATCCAGACAGGATTCATCTGTGGGGAAAGCAGTATATATATAGAACCTCTAAATCCATTGTTAGAATCAGTGTAATAAGTGACTTTTAAATCCCAGTGGCAGGAGGATTTATGGGTTTCCTTAATTTCCCATTTGTTGGTGGAACAACAACAAAAAATACAGACCTCGTAATAAAGTGGTAAATGAAAAGTTCACCGCATCTCCTTGTCTGTGACCCATCAGCTTGGTCTACCTCATATGGGAAGGACCAAGTAAACAGTTGGAGAGGGCTGGAATTGTTTACCCCTCAGTTGTAAGGGAGGCTCTTGGGTGTTTTTCTCTCCCGTTAGGGGTGAGACCACAGTAAGGAGGTCTTGGCTTGGAACTCCCTGGTACCAGGTGCTGGATCCATCGAAGAAAAGGCGGGGAGAGGAAGAGTGGCTGCATATCGAGTGGGTTACAAAAGGGTGTCGGGTGATTGCAAAAGAAGTCACATTCTTGGTCTAAAATCTGTAAACGTGGAGGGAGGGCGCGTTTGGGGAGAGGGCAGAGTAAAAAGAGACAGTAGACGGAATAACCAGAGCCAGAGACAATGACCAACTGGCTCAGTGTCTTTTGGTGGACATTGGAAATAAGAAGGGGTGTTTGCTTTGATGGAGAGGGTGGGGACATGAGAAAAACCTATGGATGCAGCACTACCAGGCTTAAGTTTGGAACTACCTTGGCAAGGCACTAATCACCAGTTTAGGCAGTTAAAAAGGGTCTTTCTATTAAGAAATTTCAACACAAAAAGAATAGGAACCGCATGAATCCATTACCCATGGCCAATCTTGTTTATCTGTTCCCTGTCCACAGTTCCCCCTACCTCCACCCTCACCCCTGCTGGATTATTTCAAAACAAATTCCAGACATCATGTAAGGGATTTGATATTATCTTTTTAACAGGTAAGGACCCCCTTCCCTTTTTTCCCCACACAACCATGAAACCATGATCCTAACTTAAAATAATTAACAATGATTCTTTACTATTACGTGATACACAATCATTGTTCAAATGTCCACAATTGTCTCATAAATGCCTTTTCACTATTTATTCCAATCAGGATTCAAGCAAGGTCCATATACTGCATTTGGTTATGTGTCTTTTAATCGATAACACTCCCCTCCCCTTTTGTTCTTCCCATTTATTCGTTGAAAGGCTTGGTCATTGTTTGTATAGAGTTTTCCACATTTTGGATTTGTCTGATTTCATTTCTGTGGTGGTGTTTGACATATTCCTCTATTCTCTGTATTTCCTGTGGTCCCGTTGTCAAAACTAGAGGCTTGATCAGATTCAAAGTCAATTCACGTTTTGCTTTTGCTTTTTTGCAAATCACCTTCTTCGGGGGTGGTGTATTGTATTGCTTTCCTTACGGGGGTACATTTGTATTCCCTTCCTTACGGGGGTCTGAACTGTCTGTATTCATCAGTTGCTCAAATTCGATTGCTGTCAGCCTGATCCAGCCAGAATAAAGTCCCCCATCAGCCTTTCCCTCATACTTGCCTATGAACATTATTTTATTAGGAGTTGCAAAATCGCGATGTAAAAAATTCTATCATTTCTTGTGCATTTATGTGCTGGAGTCCTTCTATTAAGGATAATTTCCCTTCACGGACTGTTGGATTTCTTTGAAATGCAGTTTGTACAGCAAGGGTACCGCAGTTTGCTTGGTGCTTTTCTTTAATTTTTCAAAAGAAATGTTTCTTGATTTCTTTTAAAAACACTCATTTTATTTTTAGAATAATGTGTGTTACAGGTGGGGCTTGAAATTGCCCATGCCCTTTGCAGAAGTATCAGCCCCCATTTGGCATGTGTGCTAGCCAAAGCTGCACTGGGTGACATTTTCTCACCTTGTTATTTTCCTGTGATTCACAGGGCTTGCATTAGCAGTTAGTACTGCTATTTTTGTCATGGTGAGTCTTTTATTCATGTGGTTGGAAGTGGCATGTTTGGACTTGACTTAATTTAATAAAGGTGTTGCAGATTGATAAAACAGGTTTAAAGCATCATAGGGTTATAAGGAAAAAGAATATTTAGAATAACTACCTATGTAAATAGTAAGAATTCATAATAATTCTGAATATATTTCTCTAACTAAACATTAAATAATCAACTAATTCACACATTTTGGTATATGTTGATATTAATATATTTAAATTATGTACTTAAAATAACGGATATTTTAAATTAGAAAACCACTCACGACTCATACTTGCAACTTGTAATTTCTATGTTACTTCCATTTTAAATTTGGTCGTTCAACAACACACATCGGTTACCATTGAATTGGGATTATAACCCAGGTAGAAATTTAGTTAATTTGTGCAGTAATCAGGATTAACCAGATAATTTCAAAATTCTCTTAATCTGTGAATTAGGAACTCGTATGATATAGGAAATACAACTATTTCCAAACAGTTGTAACTTAACTCCAAAGAAAGGTTGCATTTCTAAATCCCTGATGGACGTTAGGAGCACCAAGAGGAATGAAGCAAGAGAGAGGCGGAGTGGGCAGGCACCAGTGCTAACTCCCCAGAGAAGTGGAAACCATGGACCTGGCACAATCACTCATGGTCGGAAACCACGTGGAGAGGAAGGTGATGGGGGAGTGTATCCCATCAACTGGATATGGAAGCCGTGAAACCTATAGGGTGCCATACCGAGGAAGGCCAGCAGAGGGAGTTGTATTGGCGCTAGGTATGTGCTTGCTTGTTGCAAAAGGAGGTGGAGCCAAGATTCAAGATGTGGAGAAAGATGTGTGTGCTTTCAGGTAACAGACTTTACGGTGCCGGGGGTGAGGGGTCAGGCTGCTCACTGGCCTAGGCACCCTGAGACTGCACGCTGCACCCCATCACTGACCTCCTTTCACACAAAAAATTAAAGGCCGCAGCAGTTCTTCCAGTTCCTGCCCCACCCCAGGGCCTTCTGTTCCTATTGGAGGACCTGGTCTCTTACTTGGCAGAGAACGTAGACACCTTTGGGCTCGCACACTCTCAAATCTCTGTTGCCAATGACCAAAGGACACCTTTAAGATCCAGGGCCAGGAGATGCAGCTGCAGGGCGCAGACAGAGCAGGGGTTGTCTCCAGGAGTGTCTGCTTCTTGGGGTTGGCACCGGCTCCTGCCTCCACACTGCCCTCTCCTGGTGCTCAGTCCCCTGTGTTCCCAAGGCCTGTCGAGTTGCCTCTGTACCAGCTCAGGCTCCCTCTCAGCGCAGCCGTTTTCAGAGCTACACGCTGCGTTACCAACCTCACACCACCCCAGATTCCGTCGGTGTGTAAGTGTGCAGCGTGCAGAACTCTTAATATCTAAACTTGCTTATGTTTTTAACCATCCTTACCTCCTGACCTCGAGTCCTGGAAGTCCCGGGCTATGCCCTCTCCGAGTAACCTCCTCCTATGCCGCGCTGCCTACTCCTGGCTGCCTCGCTGCTGACGTTCCTCTCAGATATTCCCTTTGTCCTTTGATCTTCACCTTATCCGTGTGTTTATTTCTCTCGGGTCATAATTTTACTCTGGTCTACCCCATCTTTTAAAAAGCATCTTCCCTTTCCTTAGCTGTATCCCCCTTTAGCAGTGGTCTCTCCCTGTGTCCTTCCACTACCAGCGTTTTGAAGGGTCTCTACTGTCTGAGCTCACATCGGCTCTTCCCCTCCGTCTCTCAGGCTCCTGCATCGGCCTTTCGCCGTCACCACTCTGCTGATGCTGCGGATGGCGTCACCACCCACATGCCAGCTGCCTGTGCCAGTAGCCTCGTCCCAGCCCTTACCCTGCCTGAACTCACTGCAGCCTTTGACGCTTGTTGGATTTCAAGGTACGCTCTTCCTAGATTCTCCCCTTTCTTGCCTCTGACTCGTGCCTCTTTCTGTTCCCTTTCTTAAGCATTAGCTTCCCCAGATTCTAGCCTGAGCTCCTCCTTTAATCCTCTCTTCACGTGGCCTCTTTCATCCCCATGATCTCCTCTATCACTTACAAGCCGAGCTCTTCCAGATCTAAACCTTGGGATCCAAACTTCTGCTGAGACATTTGCCTGCTGAATGTTCTGTAGGTTCCTGTTCTTTCTCCTCCAAACCTACTCCTCTCCCTCCACTGTCTTGTTTGCCCAACTGCGACCGCGTGTATGCATCACTGAGAACCTGCCTCAGTGTCTCGGGGTCCGTCCCTTCCACTCCTTTAATACAACAAGGCTCCAGTGCTTGTCATCTCCCTTCTCGACAGTAGTGGAGTCTCTGGACTCTCGGCCTCCAGGCTGTGCCCAGTCCAATTCATTCTTTATCTGCTTCCAGAAGTATCTTTCTAAATAGATATGGTCATGACTCATGTCTTTGTATGGGTTTTGCCAGAAATGAACCCTAAGAGAAGGGCTCTGGTGCAGTTGATTGATTTGGTTCTGGTGCAGTTGATTGATTTGGTTCTGGTGCAGTTGATTTATTCGGGAGGCCATCCTGAGAGACCATACTGTGGTAGTAGGGAAGTGAGATGGGGAAGGAAGGCCAGCCAGTGAAGGTGTGTTATCAAGGCAATGACCAATGTGGGTAACTGGAGCGGAATCCTGCCGGGGAGCTGGTGGAATCGGTGTGGGGTGTATGCCTCAGATTCATCCTGCCTGAGGGGCGAGGGAGCTGGGGGATTTGTACCCCAACTCTCGTCAGGCATTGGTTGGGAGTGTGTGTGCGCATGTGTGTGTGTGTGTGTGTGCACGTGTGAGTTCTGCAGTGGTTCATGGCCCTCTTGCAGGGCTTGGAAGCAGGGAGCCAGTGGAGCCCATCTAAGGAACACAGCACAGGACTGGGGACTTCCTGCAAGCCCTCTGGTAACATCAGCTATTCTGAAAGAGGCTGCTACTCTTGTTTTATCTGCATGATCCTTATTTAATTATGTCATGTAAGGTCATCTTTACGATTACTGGAGTTTAAGAGATATCTATAGCTGAGTGCGAGAAGGGTACTGAAAATGTTACTATATATCTATGTTTATGTTTAGAGAACTGTGTCTAAGCATGAGATTTTTTTCACTTCTTTATACTTTTTTTTCCTGTGGTAAAATATACATAGCACAGCATGTACCATTTTCACCAGTTTATACAGACAGTTTAGTGGCATTAAGTACATTCACATTGTTGTGCAACTATCACCACCTTCCATCTCCAGAAGTTTATCAACCCAAACTGAAGTTCTGTACTCACTAGACAGTAACTCCTAATTCCCTCTTTATACTTCCTTCACTGTGATTTTTATAATACAATTTGTATTTTGAAAAAGAGGATATATCTAGCTTGATACTTAAATAATGTTTACTCATTCTGCTGTGCTTTCAAGACTATTTTTTCTGTGAAGTCTTTCCCCGCAAAAGCTCGGAGTATCTTACAAGTGAGTCAGCCAAACGAGACACAATTGAAATGCTAATTTTATGAGGTTTCCAGGTACTCCTCCTTGAAGATTCTGAGAAAGCTATTAAGAATTTATCTAGAGTTACTTCCAGTGATCTTATTAAAGTGGATGTTGTTGACCACAGGTTATGTCCAGTGTCTGGACTATTTCCTTGCATGATGCTGCTGTCTTTTCATTTTCTTATGTTTGATTTTTACCATTTTATAAGGCCCACTGTTTGCTCTGCACTGTACCAGGCACTGTAGGAAAGATAAAACATGAGCATGTGATAATTATTTGGAATAATAATGCCATTCCAGGGAAAAAATGCAATAGATGGAGGGTATTCCAGCCCTTCATTTTAGAGTTGGCTACAGAAAACATGGTGATTTCCAGTCTAAAATTGACCTGCCACTTATGAACATACAATATGAACATTAATATATTCAAATATGAAAACAGAACCGAACGCTAGAAATATATTAGAATAATAATAATGATGATGGTATTAATACCTAACAGTCAGTAAGCATTTACCATGGGCCAAACACCACACTAGGTACTTTACTCACATTATCTCATTTAATCCTTACAAACACCCTCCAGTTAGTTACTGTTATCCCTATTTTTCAGTGAAAAAAGCTGGCACACAAGGAGATTAAGGGCATGGTACTAGGAAGTGAGGAAATGGGGTTCCCAGTCCAGATCTATCTGATTCCAGGGTCCAAGCTTGGCGTTTGTCATCGTTAGGACAACAGTCTGTGCATCATTACATTATTCACAATGTCTAGTCAGGAGATAAGAGAGAGTTGATTTTGCAGTTACATTTAATTTTTCATTGAAGTGAAACTGAAAAGTGTGCGATTTATTAAAAGACCATTTAAGGGTTTTAAAACGCTTGGTCTCTCCTACCAAGTCCCTCATTGGTATGTATGCCAGGTTCTTTTTTAAAAATTTGTCTTCCTAGGCCATCTCTAGATCCTTTCATGTATGCCTTCCCTGTGGAAACCACCATGCAAAGCTCAGTGGTTGGCCAGAGGCCCGTTTCTGCCATTCTTCATGTCAGGTCGAGCATTCATTCAAGAGGAAGTTCAGTGATGCTTGAAGAGCCTGCCTGAGTGTTTGGTAAAATATGTATGGTCCAGTGTTTTATTTGTTAAAAATGCCTTAAAAGGAGATGCTATCAATCAACTGATTTAAATGATTAGTTTTTAAAAAAATGATTGCTCAGTCTTGAGCGATGAGGAAGGAAGAGAGTTATTTCATGGATCCTCAAGTGTGGCTGTGACACCTGGGAAGAGTTGTCTCCAGAGAGAGCAGGGGCATGCTCTTAAGGCAAGAAAACAGTAGGCAGGACCCGGTGACAACTGATTCATTTTTCCCTAGTCAGCCATCTGCCGACTCTGACCTGTGTGTCTCATTCGTTCTTTTACTCACTCACTCACTCACTCACTCACTCACTCACTCACTTGTTCATTAGTAAGTTCCTGCCCTGAGTGAGGCACACCAAACTATGCAGCCGGGCTCAAAGACTAATCCACAGAGCCTGCCCTCACAGGGCTTGCAGTCTGGCGAGGAAGAGAGACACGTGCACGGGTAAATCTCAATACCAATGAAGACAGAGACCAGCCCTGGCATGGGAAGTCTAGAAATTAGGAGGTGACATCTGAGCTGTGTCTTAAAGGATGCACAGGACATTTCCAGACACGTGGTTGTGTTGGGTGGAGACAGTATCTGCGAGGGCACAAAGCCTGCGGAGCCAGCTTGCTCAGGCCTCTAAAATGCGGGTGTCAAAACCAGAAATCCTCCGGGGAGCAAGAGGAAGTGCATGCGTTTCTTGTTTTTATTTTGTACCATATAAATAAAATCTTTACATGTTTTTAAAGCTTGCAGCCACCTTGAATATCTGGCTAAAACCTTTCTTTGCCTTAAATGATAGACACAAAGATTAATGTTGTCAAAGTGGTGTAAAAGCTGGTCTTGTAGAAATATTTTATCAACTAAACACACGGACAAATTGTGTACAAAAATCCTGGCTCCTTAGCTCTCGATTGCATGCTGTGTGGTACGAAGTGTTTTGTTTTTTTTTATCTCTCTTCTTGTGGCTAATGTGTATGAAGGCAGCAGTGATTCTATCTGACATTCAGAAATAGTGTAAAAATCGCTAAGTCCTATAAAGAAGATTGCTGTTTTTCTTCATTCTTTTCACCAATATTGAGATGCTTCCAGAGATATCCAGTGTTAAGCAATTTGTGTTCAGCTTGTTCCCGAATCTGGCTTCCTTCTATAGGAAAGTAACAGCGAAACGAAAGCACATCCACTTAGTTTTGAATATGCCTCCAGTGGGAAATAGTGACTACCAGGCAAGCCGATGGTCACCTAGCCGCAGTCATGGTACGTGAGGATTATCAAAATTTGAGTAATTGGGAAACTATGGGATGGGCCTGCTTGCTCCATGTGTATATCATATTGGCAACTGAAAGATCTTAGAGTCAAAAATATTCAAGATCTGCTTGTGAAAAACAGACAAGAAGGGAAATAGAATGAACTATAGTGCCTATACTGTGCCATCGATTTTTGAGGTTGAAACTGCAGACTAGTCTCTTCCAGGAAGCCACTGGTAAATCTTGAAGGGAAGAAAAGGGGCCAAAAATAATGTGTGGGCAGGTGGGGCTGGGTTGTGCTGGTGAGGAAGCCAGGTGAGTGTCCTTGAATGTCCTTGAGGTTCACCCTACAGTTTCCTCCAGAGGACTGGGAGAACCCTACCTATCTCCCTGCAGGGCATTTTCAGAGCAAATGAGAAACTCTTGGCTTTAAGATGCTACATGCTATAAAATAATGATAATAATAGTTGGTGGAGTGCTTTAATTTCTAGCAGACATTATATAAAGAGAAAATTGTGCCTGCATGGGTAGAGCTAGTGAGCTCCTTAGTTAGAGAGACGGGCATGGCTGACTCATTGGATGAAGAACTGGGTGGTGGAGAACTGGGTGTTCTCTGGTTACTGATGGCTAAGAGATGTTGGCAGAGTACAACACATACCTCTGGCTATTTATTATGTAGGTTGGGGGGCGGGAATTCTAGTTTGCTGGAACCATGAATATTCTAGTGACCTATTGGTAACAAGAACAGAAAGTATGGGTAGGTTTACAGTTTATTATAGTAAGTACTTCGAATTAGCAAGTAGGAAAAAATGAATGAATGAATGAATGAATAAATAATGTGAATTCTTGACCAAGACATAGTCATGATTTTCAGGTAAAAGAATTTCTCACTTCTGATGACTTTAATAATGATAACGAACCACAAATTTAAATGTACCATTAAGGGCTTATTAATCTAAATTTCTTGCATTAGAAGGCAATGCACAAGAAATTGAAGAGTTGATTTCTTTTCCGTAAAAATGCCCATTATGAGTAAGGAGCTGATTCCAGGGTGTATGCTGAGGACTCAGGGAAAGTCTGATGGCCATTTAGTTAAAGAAATATGGATGACCACAACCTAGTGAATGTAAAAATAATAAATGATTTATTTTTTGAGTGAATAAAAATGCACTTGGTACAAAACCCAAGAGGTGTAAAGGCTGCTAGAATACAAATGAATTCTCCGTTGTGAACTTGTCCCTTAGCCGCTCAGTTTCCTCTCCCCTGAGCTCACCAATTCGGTGGCGTTCTGTGTAAGCGTGTGGGTGGATAGCATACTTTATACATCGCACTCTTTTCACTTAGCAACAGATCTTGTATGTTCAGTGCACAAAAATCATAAATATTCACTTAATTCATTTCAATATCTGCATAGCATTCTACTGCATTTATGTACCGTATTTTATTTAACCAGCCCCCTTTTAAGGAATATTGAGGTTGTTTTCAATCTTTCAGTAATTCTGAATTAAATTGTGGTGGATATTCTGGTCCACATATAAGTAGACCCGAGCCTTTTCCTTATTTTCATTTGCCTGTTAGGTTTTTGCTCATCCCATTCCAATTTTTTAACATTTTCCAAGCATTTTGTTTTGGGTCTGTCTCTTGTAGACTCAAGAAGTGACTGTAACATTTCCAGCAATTGTTATAATTTCCATTTTAGATACAAAGACACCTGTCACTTAGTATATTACACGAAAAGCTTCTGAGCTAATTTCTGAGATGGGAAGGCACCTAGTAGTCGATACATGAATAGTGTGGAATAAAGCAATTTGATTGGATCAGACGGTGAGGGCAGGGCTAGGCTTGGCCCCCCTAGGCTTGCAGTCTACCGAACTCCAAAATAATATGGCACCTGGCCTTCTACAAAAACCAAAGGGTGGATATGGTGATAGGTATGGTGTTAATCCAGCTCTAATCTGGGTTCATCAACCAAAGAGATCGATTTCTAAAATATTTAGGGCAAATATAAATCAAAATGAATTTTGTCAACTGTATTTTTCTTTAGTTTTGAAACATTTATTGATCTTTATTAATTATCATGAAACCCATGCAAATATTTTATAAGTAGAATTTTCAGGAAGTTTCATGCCCTTTTTATAAACCTTTAATAAACAAACAAATAAATAGGGAAATAATGAGGTGTACTTTGTACAGTGTATATAGACTCTGAGGCATTATCACCTCACTCCAGATATGATTTTTTTTTTTTTGTTCCAAGAGACAGAAAGCTCAACCCATAAAAAGGAATTAATTGGCTCATATCACAGAACAGCCCAAGAGTAGGCGTAGCTTTAGATGCAGGTTGATCTAGGACTTATATGCGTTTGTCGTAATTGGTATCTAAGTCTTGGTTCCCTTTCTTTATGTTGGCTCCGTTTTCAGACAACCTCTTCCCGCATTTTCTCAAAATGGCCGAGAGAAGGCAGTTCCTGGAGTTTCCCTTGCAGAGATTGATCACCAGGAAGCAGAGTTTCTATCCCTGGCCCTGCGACAATAGTTGTGGATTTTTTTTCTGACGTGACTAACTTATGTAAGTCCATCTTGGAACCATCACTGATTAGCTTAGGCCTGAGGCAATGCCCCACCCCTATAACCAAGGCAGAGCCCACTTTCCATGAAATATGCAAGCTGAGGTGTCGGGGAGAGTGTATATCTGAACAAAACTTGGGACTGGAGGCAGGGAAGAAGTTAGAAAACATCTCTACAGCCCCCATGCCCCTAACAGGAGGAAAAACAGCAGGTACTGCCTTCCGGTGCCCCTACCACAAATACCCCTAGGAGCCTCACAGGTCTTAGACTTCTCCTAGTTATTTCTTGCTCTAATTTTGCTTCCTTAATTCTTGTCTCCTCTCTGCATCTTGCCTTGCGTGGCTGTTCACTTCTCTCCCTTTTCATCCAAACACAGACCATCACCCTTTTCCTTCAATTTGCTCCAAAGTACTCTAACACGGGGCAGTAGATGTGGCGGTTTTTAACTGAAGGTTGGCATAAGAGTGAGATACTTAGTAGCAAATTACAGCGCACAATTTAAATTTAATATTAGCCCATTGAATAGAACAGCTTTATAGATGCGGTTCGCATACCATAAATTTCACCCTTATAAAATGTACAATTCAGTGGCTTTTAGTATATTCACAGAGTTGGTCGACCATCACTACTGTCTAATTAAATACAATTTTCATCATCCCAGAAAGAAACCCTGTACCCATTAGTGTTCCTCTCCTTTTCCCCCTCCTCCCATCCCCTGGCAACCAATAATTTGCTTTCTGTCTCTATGGATTTGCCTATTCTGGACATTTCATATAAATGGAATCATACAATACATAGCCTTTCATGTCTGGCTTCTTCTGCTTAGTATAATGTTTTCAAGATTCATCTATGTTGTAGCAAGTGTCAACTTTATCCTTTTAATGGCTGAATAATATTTCGTTGTATGGATAGACCACATTTTGTCTACGCATTTATCAGTTGATGGACATTTGTATAGTTTCCACTTCTTGGCTACAATGAACGACGCTGCTATGAACATTGGTGATATTAGACTGTTTTAAAAAATGTCTCACCGCACCTGCTGTGGGGACTTTCTCACTGGCCCTGTCTGCTCTCTGCACCTCAGCCTCCTCCAGGTTTTTCACCTGTGCAACTGTAATGTTAGCAGAGATGACGTCATCAGCAGAGATGACAAAGATTGCAGGGGAGCAGCTTCGGGACAATCAGCTGGAGTCTGGTGTGAGATGTGCTCAGTTTGGGGTGTCTGTTAGGCATCTAAGTCAAGAGGAGAGTTGGACATGTAGGTCTGGGAAGAGGTCAGGGCTGGGGATTTGAATCCGAGTCATCAGAAAAGGGACGCTATTCGGAGCCATGAGCCTGGATGAGACCACCAACTGGGCGGAGAGTAGATGGAAAAGAGGAGAGGGCCCAGGATGGAGCCCTGAGTGTGCCATCCCTAAGAGGCCTGGAGAAGGGGAGGCACCAGTAAGGGTGACTGAAAGGGAGTGACTGGTGAAGTGAGGAGCCAGAGGGGGTGGCGGGTTGGGATCCTGGGAGCCAAGTGAGGGACACTCTGAGTCACAGAGGAAAGGGTGACCAGCCATGCCCAAAGGTAACAGTGCCTGTCACCCAGTGAGAGCCCCATAAATATGAGCCTGCTCTTGTTGGGAGGAGGGAGAGAGCAGAGAGTGTGGTGAATAAGAGCTAAAACTTCATGCATCACAGCATAAACAGCCCACGTCTGAAATGGATAAATCAAGAATGGCAGAAATACTGTGTAAGCACATTTAGAAAAATGGAGGTAAATACCTTGAAAAGTTCGAAATGGTTGCCCCAGATGAGAAGGGCACAGGTGGGGAGGAGAAGAGTGGGACAGAGGATTTTGAAAAATATGACTTCTGGTATTGCTTGATTTTTAAACTATTGTAGGTGTATTTCTTTGATAAAGAAAATTTAAAGGACACAAAAAGAGGACTTTTGTGCGCGCGCGCACACACACACACACACACACACACACTCACCCCTACCTAAGGTGATTTCTGATGTGTTTTGTGGGGTGATTGCAGAGCCCAGCTGTGGCTGTGGGGCCTGCGGGGGGTGTAATCTGCCTCCCGCCAGAGGACCCATTGTTTAATGACATCCTACCTGCCCTGCTAGGACATTTTACTCTTTATTCACGCAGCTCTTTTCTGGCTCAGTGAGAAAACTCATAGCCTGGGGAGGGCGGGAATAACACAGGCCACAGGGGAAGAGAAGCGCCTGGGAAGGAAGTAATTAGAAATCTCTTCTGTGTCCCAGGGTCTATTTCCTCTGCTTGCTCCCTTCTGCTAGGGTCAGTAGAAAATGGGGTGACACCTTCCCCTCATCCGTGTCACACTGTAATCTCCGCAGTATATCACTCCCTGCACCTCCCAGGCTCGTGACAGATGGTGTGGCCTTTCTACTTTGGAAAATGAGAGTTCTCAGAAATGCACGTAGAAAATGATGGAAATTATTGGGTATCAGGAGAGATGATGACCTAAGTGAGAAGATGGGGGAGGAATCGCTAGGGTGGAAGTGGGCTAAGATTCTGTAATGACATGATATGTAGCTATTTGCTTATTTTCTGTGGCTTCTGCTCCAAATAAGAGGTTTCTGCTTTCACATGGTGAAGTGTGCAGTACAAATCCAGCGTTCATTATGGGAACTTCCAGGGGGGTGGTCCAGAGGTCCCACTGGCATGATGGAGGGAGTTTGGGAATAGTGGTGTGCAAACCAGAAAGAAGCAGAAAGAAAACAGAAATGGGACTGTTATGGACTGAATGTTTGTCTCCCCCGCAATCCATATGTTGAAATCTAATCCCCAATGTGATGCTCTTAGGAGGTGGGGCCTTTGGGAGGTGATTAGGTCATGAGAGTGGGGCCCATATGAATGGGGTTAGTGCCCTTATAAGAAGAGGCCAGAGAGCTTCCTTCCACCGTGCAAGGGCGCAAGGGGAAGTCAGCCGTCTGCAACCTGGAAGAGAGACCTTATCAGCACCTGACCTTGTTAGCACCCTGATTTTTCACCTCCAGCCTCCAGAACTGTTGTGTAACTCCACTAAATGTCTCTTCCCCTTGGGGCTGGAGAGGCTATAGCTGTCCCCCATCTCTTCCTGACTCTTGCTCCGCAGTAAAAGGATCTTAAACCAAAACAAACAAACAAACAAACAAAAAACAAAAACAAAAAAAAGAAAGAAAGAAAATAGGTAAGTTCCAGGAGGGCAGGCCTTCTTCTGTTTGCTTTGCTGCTGTATTCCTAATACCCTGCTAGTCTCTGGCACTCAATAAATAATTATAGAATGAATGAGTGTGTTGAAACATCTCATTTCTTAGGCAATAAATCAATCAGGAAAACAGTAGCTACTGTAAATATTTCAAACAAGAAGAGATTTAGTATGAAGAATTAGGGGCTTGTACAAACCACTGGAAAGCTGGAGGTGCAGAGGTAAGAAAAAGCCATCACAAGTTCTCAGGCTTACCACAAGTGTACAGAAAAACGGGAAA
This sequence comes from Rhinolophus sinicus, assembly GCF_057876585.1. Classification (NCBI taxonomy): domain Eukaryota; kingdom Metazoa; phylum Chordata; class Mammalia; order Chiroptera; family Rhinolophidae; genus Rhinolophus; species Rhinolophus sinicus. The sequence continues at coordinate 53,495,356 of NC_142506.1, forward strand.
TTTCATAACCTGCAGGTCCCATTGCCAGTGTCACATTTGCCTGCTTCTGAAGGGGGAGCAACAGGATAGCTTGTATCTTTTCCATTTTCGAATGTCACCTGCATGCCTCTCATTGGCACAATCTAACCTGGAATTCTCTAATTGGTACACTGGGAAATGTGCTTCTCAGGCTTCTGACCCCTGTAATTACAGGGGTGTATTCATGAGAAGAAACTGGGGTTGACAGAGGTTTAGTACTCCTGACAGCAGTTCACAAATTGTAGCACAATTAAGAATCAACTTGGAAGGCTTATTACAACCCTGATGTCTGATTTAGTTGGTGTGGGGTAGAGCCCAGGAATTTGCTTTTCTAACAAGTCCCTAGAGGATGCTAATGGTGCTGGTTGGGGGTCACGCTTCAACAACTACCAGCCTGTGAACTGGGGTGTTGAAATTTTCTCAAACTCATGTGGGCTCATGAAGTTGTTCCTATTTGTTGTTCTAGATATATATCACTTAATTTCAAATTTGTGTGGGGCTCATTACCTACTTCAGGCTAAAATACTTTAATTATATTATCAGTGGGTCCTCTATACAATATAATTTATTGTCTGCAATTGCTGTCATAAAATGATTAGACTCAAGATTGGAAGGAATCGTTCATAAACTGATCTAATACCCTAATTCCAATGGTGAAGAAATCAAAGTCCAGTGTTAGATTGAACAGATCTCACAATTGTGATTTCCGAATTGGGTTTACTGTCAACAGCCCTTGAAGCATGGTCTATGAACTAACAATTACAATAGCATATGTTCACACAATAATCATTACTATTCTTTTGTTTGTCATATAATTAATTTTTTTTTCTTAAACTATAAAGAAAAGAAAGGAGGAGAGTACGGCATGGCTGGTGCATAGGCAGACAAATGAAATCCTGGGTCACATCATGAAAGATCTTGACTGCCGTACCAAGGAGTTTGTGACTCCTTTTGGGGGCAATAATAAACCATTGAATCGTTTGAGCAAGAGAATGACATGGCAAGACATGTGATTTGAAATCATTATTTGGGAGCAAAATCCTGAATAGATTAAAACAAACACTGGTTCTTGGACACAGATTCGTTAGGATGATACAGTAATAGTCTGGAATTGTTTTTGCAAACTGGACTCTAGGGATGTATTCTCAGAGCCCACGTGTTCTACACAAGTGCTTTAATTGTGTTTTCTTATTTGGAAGATAACCTAAGAATATATTTTATCACTTACGAAGACAAAACTCTTTTGTGAAGACAGTACTCAATGGAGAGATTTTTCACAAAACTGAACTTAAGCTTCTTAAGTCAGTATTTCTTCGTCAGTAGACATACTGTTTAAGAGTTCAAGATTAACTTTTCTTTTTTCCTGTGCAGAGTCAGTATAGTACATGCCTCTGAGATACAGTGATCTAGACAAGGAAATGAAATTGGGGCAGCCTAAGAGACAGAGGAGTCAGAATCACTGGGACCTCCAACAGCATTTTAGGAGGAAGAGGAAAAGAAAAATTAAAAAGATATTGGGGTCTTTGAGCTAGTACTTCAGAGGATGATAAAATGATGGAATAAAGTAGAAAACCTAGGGAAGGCGACAGGTGTATGTGAGGCAGAGGTAGGGAGGCAAAGCGTTCGTGGCGAAGGAAAGCCTACCCACTGGTCATAACCACAAGAACCAACACCACTACCCACTCTGCGTCAGGAATTTTAGGAATGAATTATGTTCACAGTTTAGCCATATTGCAGACAAAACCCTAAAAAAAGGTCACAATAGTATTTTTGAGTTATTAAGGCTTAAGCTAGAACAAAAATGTTTTCTTTTAAAAATAAAAAGCCATTGTCTGTTAGTAATTTTAAAAGGTGATCTGTTAGCAGAGTAATTTGTAAGGTAAGAGGGAGATACAGACATATGGTAATAATTCATTGAAAATGAAAGCTTCTGAATTATAACACACACACGCACACGCACACACACACACACACACACACGCACACACAGAAAGAAAGTGGGACTGAAATTCCATCCAAGGCAGTAAATGTCCCCTCTCTTTTCTCTTGCTTTTTATACACTTTTGCCAGTTATACCTTTTTGGTGGAAGAATTTCTCCAAGAAAGAGATCAGTGATGCAGACTGAGTGATTTCAAGGATTGGGGTCTGTCAGATTTTGTTGTCCCAAATAGTAGGACTATTCTGCCTCAAATTATCAAAAGGTAATAATTATAAACTCAAACTGATGGAGCTGGGTCACTGTATTAGGTTCATGCAAAAGTAATTGCAGTTTAGAAGGTTAAAAACACTTGTAAAAACCGCAATTACTTTTGCACCAACCTAATACTGAGCCTCTTATGTAAATCACCGAATTCAGCCCATGAGGTAAGTGTTATTATTCATCCTCTTTTTATAAACGAGGAAAGAGGAAATGGAGGTTAAGTAACTTGCCCAAGGTTGCATAGCTAGAAAGCTGTGGGGCCAAATTTGAACCCAGGTCATCTGACTTTGGAGACAGTTATTAACTATGAGATTACACGGCCACCCCCACCCCACAAGGTGTTGAAACACCAGTGCCAGGTATCTCAGCTATAGGAGGGTGCACAAAAAGGGGAGGGTTCTGTGAGACTGGGTAAATTTGTCAATAACATAAAAATAAAGTTACCTGAATATCATGCTTGGGAGTTGAATATAAGTTGGGAGTAGGTCTCAGGAAGCTTATCCCTCTGGGTCAGGGAATCCTGGAATAACAGAAATATCACCTGCTCACTGGTAGCCAAGAGATAATTAGAGAAGCAAGGTTTGTGATTTGGAATTGTAATCTTTTCCTTGCCATTTTAACTTCATTTGTGACCTGAGGCATATTGTTTAGCCTTCTTTTGTTTGGGGGCTTCTCATCTGCCCTCTTATCTGAGGGGCATATGTTCCAAGACCCCAAGTGGATGCCTGAAACTGCCGACAGTACTGAACTCTGTACATAATGGTGTGTTTTCCTATACATGCACACCTATGATAAAGTTTAATTTATAAATTAGACATAGTAAGAGATGAACAATAACTAGTAATAAAACAGAACAACTTTAGCAACATACCATAAGTTATGTGAATGTGGTCCCTCTCTCTCCAAGTATCTTATTGTACTGCACTCACTCTTGTGACGATGGGAGATGATACAATGCCCAGCTGATGAAATGAAGTGAGGTGGCCACGCAGGAACAAAGGGATCATTCATGTCTCATGCAGGAGAGAATGGGAATGGCATGAGATTTCACTCTGCTACTCAGAACGGTGCTCAATTTAAAACTTACAAAGTGTTTATTTCTGAAATTTTCCATTTAATAGTTTCAGAGCATGGTTGATCGCCCGTAACTGAAACTGCAGAAAGCTGACCGCAGGTAAGACGGGGCCACTGTCGCTATGCTAACCGTACCCATAGAAGAATTGGGGGAGGAGATTTTAATCAGTATAAATAATTCTGAAAAGCCAACTGCTAAAGAGTAATGTTCTATGCTGGCATGGAATTGAATATTGAACTAGAGGATCATTCAGGTATCATTTAAAATTCCACAGCGATGGACTTGCCTTTAGTAGCTAAGGAAGATGATTCCTTAGTCTGCTAGATTTCGCAGTCATGATTTTTACCTTGAAAGCTTACCTACACTTTAGTTTTAATTTAAACCCATCACTCCTAATTTTAAAATCCTAGAACTAGATGTGTTCCTGTGTTTGTTCTCACCCCTAGAAATGGGCTTACTGAAAACAGTCTTGTTTTACCATAGATATTTTTGCACTTTATATGTATTCCAGTTGCTTTGATCTTCGCTGTGAAGCAATCTCTCCTAGGTCCTTTAATTATCTGTGATCATTCACTACATTTGTCTTTTGAGCTATAGACATTCAGAACAGAATGCAGTGTTTGAGATTAAGTTTCAAGGGAGCCATTTTACACGAAAAGCAAAACATCGAAATAATGACGTACATTCATTTCCACCAAAAACTCGTAATAAGAGCCACATTCAACGCTGTGCTGGGTATTAGGGACATAAAGATTAAGAATGTGGCCACTGGCCTCAAGTAGCTCAGTCTAATGGGCATCATGCACATAATTTTGAACCATTAAATGGGTGTCCCAAGTCATCAGTTGGGCAATCAACAATCACTTCACACCTTAGCATTGCACGGTGGCTTTCAAACTTTTTAGCAGTAATCGATTCACAGGGAAAAGAGAGCAAATGAAGACAGATACACGGACAGCGCAGGCATATACAGCTGTCTGCATAATGCTCAGCAGAGGGGTATTGGGAAGATAAGAGCGCAGGTCCAGAGAAGGCTATGGGAAAAGCTTCCTGAAGGAAGTGAGCCGGCTCTACTGTAGCAAAAGCGTATATTAATGTGGAACCTATTGTCTTTTGCCTGTCTTTTAGGGAAAACTCCTTTCTAAATGTCTACCATTCAGAGTCGGGGGTTTGAAATACATCTCGTTGAGGTAGGAAGTTTGATTTTTTTGGCTTGCCGTTGTGTTTTTATTTTCTCACGCTTTAGAGACTCTGCATTTTTACACGTTATTTCACTTTCTTCTGGAGGGTAGGCAACATCTCTCGATTTAACTCCTCTCTGGCTTTCATTTGTTGCTGCTTACTCCTTAATGAGCATTCGTCGAGATGACGATGACGGCCAGAGCTCATGCTGGTCTCTGGCCTCCCCACCTCGGGACCGTGGGCCACACCACATATTTTGTGGCTTAGGGCCTCAGGTCATGCTGTCAATTCACGAGCCCGTGTTCATCTGAGAGATGAGATGTGCTAAGATTTGCTTCAGCTTTACTGACACAAATGTCTGTCACCTCTGGTGGGCCTCTTTTTCTGTCAAATAAGTGAAACTATTGGAAGGTAATCTTGCACGCTGGGCACGGCTTCTGTTCTGGAAGACCTGGGTGTTTATTGCTTCTCATTATTTAGAGTCTCCTTCTCACTGGAGGAATTCTTTTCTTTCTCTTATACATGTTTGTGGTTCTGGGCAGGGAGGGAAGTTGGTCATAGAGAGACTCGTTGAACTGAGGCCACACAGTATTTCCTCGTGTCCTCTCTTCACGTGTTCTTCGTCACGTGGAACACGGAAGTCTCCAGTTTCTATGAATGCTTCCTTTGGTGTCTGTGACTCAGTCCTCATCGGCAGGGGTTTGAAAAAAACTAGTGCACGGTAGGCATGTAACAATAATTCATTTTCTTCGTGTACTCTGCCCAACCCTGCGAGTGACATTTCGCCCTGCTGCCAGCTGTGCCCTGGAGTCAGATTAGCCGGCTAGCCACCCGGCTGGGGTTCTCTGAGCACATCCTGGGGCGTGATGTCCTCGTCCTTCCTGTGGGAGTGAGAAGGCTGCCTCCCTCACAGGTGGCTGCAAGGAATTATAAACCAGTGGTGTGATGGCTTAGCATATGGCTGAATGTCAAGGGCAACACAAGTGCTTAATTTCATTTATTTAATAGTAGTTGGGTGGCCATATGAATGTTGCTGTGGAAACCATAACTCCTGAAATTCCCTGACACTTACCTGTATTGTTGTTTTTAAATGAGGCTTTAAATGGAAATCCTGTGATTTTTATTTTTTTATGTTACAAAACTAACCAAGAGGATCACAGCTTGATCTCAATCACAGCGTTTTTATAAGAAACAGTGTGAGCTGTCATCATTCCCCCACCCAGGAGCATCTATTGTCCTGTTAATCTCACTTAATCCCTCTTTTTTTTTTTTTTTTTTTAAGGTCATGTCTCCATCCATCCATCCATCATCCATCCATCCAGAAACCCTGCATTTCCAACTTATGGGGTAAATGGGCCAAATGTGAGTAGATCAGAACTATTGATTTTCCAGTGAGAGTGTAGAACTGCGAGGGCGTTCTTTGGTGACGAAGGTGTGTGATGGCAGATCTGGTGTAGCTGGTGAGATCAAGGGGGAGGAAACAAAGGGAATGGTTGCAGCAGTGAGCATGGAGGCCTTAACAATTCAGAGGAGGCTTTACATGCTGGTACCCAGGGCTCAGGTACCACACAACTGGGGGATCCCATCACAGGTGTGGGCAACACCAGCACAGGGTAGAAAAATTGGTCTTGATTCTAAGCCCTCATTGGAGGAACTCCTGGAAACCCACACTTCCTGCAAGTTTCTCTCAAGCAGGGTCCTCACATGGTTACCGGTTACCTGTCCTCCACTATGGCCTTTGAAGCTCTTCTCTGGGCTGCATGTGTGTCTCTGCCCATCACCCTCCCAGCATCTGTTCCCAGTCCTTGCTGTACTCTGGAAGCTCAGGTCACTTAGGTAGTGACAGCCACTCCCTCCTCTGAGCCTCTGGCAGTTCCTTACAGAGATCCTAACATCACAATTTTTTTTCTTCAGCACACATTCTGTTTTTTTTTTTTTTTTTTTTTTTTTTAAATGACTCTCGTATTCCCACAAGCAATCAGCCAGTGTTTGTTGACACTCCTCCCAGTGTTGGGGTTCACTCTGATTGACATGAAGATAGACCCTATGGGATTCCAGCTGGACATGCCAGAATTCCGGAAGTGGGCATGCAGATCAGCCCTCTCTCTGGGCATTCTGTTTCAGTGGGAAATGACAATTAGATTATTGTGGTTGGATCTTTTCAAAATCAGACATATCATCTTCCTTTTTCCTTATTGAAAAAGCTATGTCCATTTTTCTTTTTCTTGTTCGGCTCACATGCCTGAAAAATCATCCTTGACTCCTCCAGTTTCCTCCTCACATTTGTTTAGTCTCCAAGCCTAGCTGACTGAGTGCTGAGAGTTCTGAAACGGATTGCTCATTCCTTCTAGTGCCTCACTTTTAAACACTAGCTGTATTTAGACATATTTTGCATATAAAAGAATTCACCTTCCTTCTTTTTTTTTTTTGTAAACTTATTGAGTGGTGCAGCCATCACCAGAAATCAGTTTCTGGACATTTTCATCTCTGCAATGAGCTCCCGTATGTCCGTGGTTAATCCCCGCTCCTATGCCGAGCCCCAGGCAACTGCTACCTGCTTCCTGTACCTATAGATTTGCCTTTTCTGAATATTTCATGTAAATGCAATCATATAATGTGTGGTCTCTCGCGTCTGGTTTCTTCCCCTTAGCCTAATGTTCCTGAGTCCATCCACACTGTACCAGCACTTCCTGCCTTTTTATTGCCGCATAACATTCTGTTGCATAGATAGGCCACATTTTGTCTATTCCTCCACCGGTTGCTGGGTTTTTAAGTTGTTTCCACTTTCTGGCTCTTATGAGTAATGCTGCCATGAACTTTTGTGTGCAAGTCTTTGTGTGGACTTCTGTTTTTATTTTTTCTTGAGTAGGTAGTTAGGCGTGGAATGGATGGGCGGTATAGTAATTTTATATTTGAGTTTTTGAGAAATTGCCAAACTGTTTTCCAAAGTGATCACGTCATTGTACATTCCCACCAGCCATATTTGAGGAATCCTATTTCTCCATATCCTCACCAATAGTTATTGTCTGTCCTTTTCGTTATAGTTGTTCCAGTGGGTATGAAGTGGTATCTCATTGTGGTTTTTAATTTTCATTTCCATGACTAATGATGTTGAGCATTGTTTCATGAGCTTATTAGCTTGTCTGATGAAATATCTGGTCACATCTTTTGCTTTTGGATTAGGTTGTTTGTTTTCTAATTATTGGATTGTAAGACCTCCTGTCACTTTTTACCTCCTCAATGGTATGCCTGCTTCCTTCTGTGTATTGCTGCTTCAACTTTTTTTTTTTTTTTTTTAAACAAAGTGCTACCAGATTAATGTCACTTCATGGCCTTGGCACTGTCCCTCACTGATGCAAAACTCCTCAGTGTCTTCATTGCCTAAAGTTCAAACTCCTAAACGTGACATTCAAATTATTACATGATTTGGTTCCATCCCTCCATACTCTCATAAGCACTCTGCGTTCTGGAAAAATGGCTCAGTTGTGACCTCTTGTCCTTTTCTTCTACGTTTCTGTCTCTTGTCTGATATCTTTCCTTCCTTTCCTTAATCTCTGATCCATCCTGCAAGGCCAAGTCACTTTCCCCAATGGTCTCTCGCTGACTCCTTCTGGGGGAATATCTCACCTTTCTCTGACCTCCTCTAATTCTTTACCTGTTTCCATTGTCCTGTTGGCCTATTTATTTGACCTGCCTGTACATTTTTAAAAAAAATATAAATGTTTCCCGGCACCCCCCACACAGTGACACTCTGCTCTAGTTCTGTTCTAAGTTCATTGGAGCAGTCATCAACTAAACATGTAGTGGTTTGTTGTATTTTATGTCTTGGACTTTTACAGTCTTCTTATGTCTCACCTGTCGCCAACAGATGCTGCACCTCAGATCTGGAGACCATGTGTGGCTCATGGTTGGGGATCAAAGACAGGTCTGTCTGTGTCCCCCCCACCCCCCCATATTCTCCCTGGATGGATCTGTGTCTTGGACAAGCCACCTCACCTCTAAAGAACTCAGAGTCCCTCTCTTACATTCCTAACTCCAAATTTAGGAAGTTGTAAAGATACATGAAGTATGATTAGGGGTTTTTGGCGGGGAGGAGAGTAAAGTGCTTTAAAATCCTATTTTATTGTGAAATATTTATTTTTATTCACCAACGCTCTCTACCCATCTCCTCCTCCAGCTTTATTTTTTTTTTGTATGATCGCCCTGACTAGGCATGCAGGGGCATGTGTGTGTGTGTGTGTGTGTGTGTGTGTGTGTGTGTGTGTGTATGTGTGTGAGTGTCTGGGGATGATGACCATGGACACTTGTGGGGCACCCATATCTTTATCCTCTGGCTCCCAGTGATCCCTTTCCTAAAATTTGAAACTTGCTTTAATTTCCCTTTTTATTTTAGTAACCTTTTAATAATAATAAATTATAATAATAATGATGTTAAATTTGTCTAAGAAAACAGACTTAGAAACTCCCAGAGAGCTGTTGTACTCTTAATATTTTGATGTTAAATTCTAGCCCTTTTCTCCTGATGCACGTATAATTTTCTTTTGGTTTCACTGAATTATCATCATACTGTACATACTTAAATTTTTTATACTTAAGACTCATATCATCAATGTCTTTCCATGATTTCCATAAAGTTATTATTTGATGAAAACACTTTTAGTGGCTGCATGGTATTTCACGATCTGACTATACTGTAAGTTGTTAAACTCAGCCTCTATGACACACATGTAGGTTGTTTCTCTTCCTTCTCTATTATAAACAGTGATACACAGGACACCATGATCCCTTCAAAGGAGGCTACTTCCTGTGACAAGTGGCAGCATAGTCCACTGTAGCCACATCTGGTACCCAGTGTCAGTGGGCTGAGAACTCAAGGTCTGACCTTTCTCTGTTTTTCATAACTGATCTTTTCTCCCCCAACCTCAAAGCAAAATAAAAACACCCCACCCCAAAAAAAGTATCACTCTAGCCACACAAATTTGGTTCACACCCTGTGTCTTTCTATAACTTTATCTTCTGAACTGTCAACTTTGGACAAAATCAAGACTTGGAATTGAACATGAAAGGAATTTATGGGGATAAAATGATTAAGGCTTTAAGTGAGAGTTCGAGAGTGGAAAGTCTTCCTCGGCTTGCAATGTAACAACACTCTTCTTAAACCACAATAGTGACCAAGTCCACAAATTAAAGTTACCAGCTTGCTGATGACTCTGGCAGCGCACATATGATCATATGGTCCCCAGAGCACCAGTAGATCATATGCAAATATTATTTGCATATTCATCAAGGTACCACGTGGACAGTGTAAGCTGGTTTAATTATCTTTTAAGGAGAAACACAGCCGCCTGTGGCACACGTATTCCACTGGCTCTGTTGGCAACCGATATAGAAACTATTTCAAAAGAAAAATATTAAAGAGGAGTGGAATCTGTTATAGTCTGCCTCTGCTTAGCAATTAGAAGTTGCCAGCTTGATTTTTTTATTTCTGATTTATGCTTTTAGACTTAAGAACAGTGACACAATATATTTTAACTGTAAAATTTATGAGCTATTCACTCCGGAGGTATAATGAGATAGCTAAATTGCATTTTATGAAAATATCAAAGTCTCATGAAGCATTCCCAAAGAAGTTATGCTCGTTTAATAATTAAGCAACAAGGAATATTGAATAAGAATTCTTAGTTGGGTAATGGACCTTAACTTGTTTGCATTTTGTATTTACGGATATAACAGGGAGATACTGTTTTGCACTCAGGGGTATTAGTGGAACCAGTACATTGGTGTCTATAGAAGCCAGTATGTAATTTTTTTATTCATAAAATGAGTGGGCTTTTTTTTTTAACCTAAATCTTGAAGTAATACTGTTAATATCCTCAAATGTGAAGACATGAGAAATCTATTATCTATCTATCTATCTATCTATCTATCTATCTATCTATCTATCATCTATCTATCTATCTATCAATCTATCATCTATCTCTCATATATCATATATCTATCTATCAGTGAAGAATCTGGTTGCATTACTGGAATCCTTCAGTCTAATAGAAGATACAATTATAGCTAGTCTCTTTAAAGAGTAATTCTTTAGGCTGCTAACTCACAGAATAAAAATTCTTAAAACTACCTGAATTCAAAACCTAACATGGGCTTTGAAAAAGCCACAATTAAAACTAAAATTAGGGAGTACTTTATATACAATTGAATTTCCCAAAGAAAATAATTACAAACTGGATAACAACAACAAAAAAACCAATTTAGAGGCACTGGAGAATGTCCAAAAGCAGGCAGAGACTGGAGGGGATTCAAGGATTCAGTCCTTGAAAGAAGGATTAGATGGGTTTTTCCAGTCTGCTGGGCATGGTGGCCGTAACTCAAAGAGAAGGCTGGTCTTATTGGCTTGAGGTAGTACATGGTGGCGTTCAGGGCCACAGCTGGAAAGGGAGGATGGAAATCCTGGAAAAGAGACAGCCAAAGTGAGGCAGCCCAAAAATCAGTATTAAATTTCCCTCAAATCCTTGGGTATCATTTTTGAATTTTGCACACATGGAAGAGTCCAGAGGAAAGCAACATCTAGAAGCTGAAAGAGTTAAGCAGAGATTTCAGCCGCTATCTCTGCCCGGGAGCAGAGCTTAGAGTTTAAGTCCCAAGTTATAGGGGCTTGGCAAACACTTTAGGCTTTCCATTGAAACCCCACAGTGTCATACTTTAGGGGTAAAGAACAAGTCCCTCAACTAAGGGATTTTTCTTAAACCTAAGGGCAAAAACTAAATAGAACTGCTCTAACAAAAGCCAAGCCCCTACAAGTTTAAGGTGGTCCACCACTAACTTAACTGTCTGCTAGAACAAAATCAATCCTCTTCAAAGGAAGAGAATAGAATCTAGCTTCTCTATGGTGTAACATTCACAGTATTCAGCATACGGTTAAAATTGACTGGATATGAAAGAAACAGGAAGATGTGATTCAGAGTCAAGAGAAAAATCAGTTAATAGAAAGTGACCCCCAAATGAGCCAGATCTTGGAATTAGCAGAGAAGAAATTTAAAGCTGCGATTTTAACTATATTCAAGGATTTAAAGGAAAACAAAGCAGAGAAATAGAAACTATATGTATGTATGTATATACTGAAAAAAGTACAATATCTGAAGTGATATCTGGATAGGCTTAACAGAGATTGGAGATAGCAGAAACAAGGATGGTGTACTTAATAAAGGATCAACAGACATTATCCAATCTGAAGACTAGAGGGATAAAGACTGAAATAACGAACAGGGCCTCAGTAACTTATGAAACAATATCATGTGGTATAATAATATACATGTAATTGGAGTCCCAGAAGGAGAGGAAAGAGAGAATGGATCAGAAAAAAACTGGAATAAATAATGGCTGATATTTCTCCAAATTTGGTGAAAAATTGACAGATTAACTTATAGGTCCTAAAAATTCAGCAAACCATAAGCAGAATAAATACAGATAGAACTACATCCGGGAACACCACAGTCAAATTGCTGAAAACCAATGGTAAAGAAAAAATCTTCAAAGAATCCAGAGAAAAAGGACACATTACATAGAGGAGAATTCTTGTAACAATTATGGCTGATGTTCAAGGAAGGCAACGAATGGCATCTTTAAAGGGCTGAAAGAAAAATAACTGTCAACGAAGAATTTTACATCCAGTCAAACTATTCTTCAAACCCAAAAGTGAAACAAAGGCGTTTTTAGATAAGCAGAAGCTGAAAGAATGTGTTGCCTTAGAACAAGAAATGCTAAAGGAAGTTCTTCAGTTTGAAGGGAAATGACCCAGTTGGAAAGTTGGAAAGTCTATAGGGCAAAAAAGAGGAGTTCCAAAAATGGTAAAACGGGGTAAATATAAAAACAATATAGTTAAAATTTTCTAGAGTTACTAAAAGACAACGTTGTTTAAAGTAAAATTGATAAGATTGTACTATGGGTTTTATAATGTGTGTATATATAAAATACAAAAAAAAATAGCTCAAAGGAGGGAGGTAAAATGCAATTATACTTTTGGAAGTTTCTTACACTTTGGGTGAAGTGACACAATGTTAAGTATAGCCACGATAAGTTAAATATGCATATTATAATCATTAGCGCTAAAAGCCCAATAGAGGAATGAAAGTAGAATACTAAAAAACGTTACAAAGAAGGCAGGAGAGATAGGAATGAAGAACAGTACAAATAGAAAACAGGAATACCAGCAACAACGTGAAGCTCAAAAACCTTATGTTAAGTGAAAAAAGCCAAACACTAAAGAATACATACTGCATGGATTTTATTAATGAAGGCTAGGAGATCAGGCAAAACTAATCTATGGTGATAGAAATCAGAACAGTGGTTGTGAATGAGGGATGGGGATAGCTTAGGAAGAGGCAGGAGAGAACTTTTTGGAGAGATGGAAATTTATACCTTGATTGAGGTGGTGGATTACCTGAGAGTATAAGTTTATCAAAATTCATAAAATTGTACGCTTAAAATTTGTGCATTTCACTGCATATAAATTTTACATCCATTTTATAAAAGCCTCAAATCAAACTCTTTTGCTGGGCTGTAAGTTTTGATCAACAGAGGGCGCTCCGAGCTCATCAAACAAGCTTTGGGAACCCAGGTACTTAGGGATGCAAATCAGACAAGCTCTAGTCTCCTCTGTCTCCAAGGTGTATCTCCCAGTAGCGCTCCCTGGATATCCCACCTTCCCCACCCGCGGTACGTCCATTTCACCTGGTCACACGCTGCTTTTCAGCTGATAAACAGCGCGTAACTAATGGCGATGCTGTTTGCCGCCGAACCTCCCCGGAATACAGATGCTGCGGGGAGCTGGCGTGGCCTGCCTGGAGGCGTACCTGCCCCCCTAAGGTCTTCTCTTGATATGATCGCTTTTAAATTGGAAGTAGGAACGTAATGGAAACTTCCACACTGTTCTCGACATTTTCACTTTGACCTTGTTACCTCCCTTTGGTGGATGTGAACTATTCCCACGCAAGGGCTGTGGTGGGAGGGAGGGTAGCTGGATTGTAGCACAAGTGAGGCACAGAAGAAATTTTCCCTGAGGAAGGGGGAGGTGGGGTCGGGGGGCGTCGACCCAGGGTTCCAGATTATTGTTTTCCTGCCCCCTCCATATCTCAGAAGGAAGCTAGCGACTAGAAAGCCCCAGATGTCCTTTGCGCCCTCGCGTATCCCCAGGCCAGGTCTCTCCTGGGCGCGGAGATGCCATTACACCTCACGTGATCCCCGCTCTGGGCCGGTCCTTCCAGAGGCGTCTCGCGGGGTGTTAATTAAAGGTCACAACAAAACAGACCTGCCGGCTCACCAGAAGAAATGTCCTCCCGGGAAATGAAAAATGACACCCCGGAGCAGCCACGTGTGGAGCCCGGCATACGCCGGCTTCCTGCGCTCCTGGGCGGTGTGCGGGGGGCGGGTGGGGGGTCCGCCAGGGGGCGATCACTGGTGCTCCTGGGACTCCGTGGGCCCAAGGCGCGGGAAGAGTAGGAAGGAGGGGTGCCGAGAGGACCGGCCCGGGCACGGCGAAGCCAGGGCCAGCTCTTATACACCCCCTCTCCAGGCCCGCGCCGTCCATGCTGCGCGTGTGCAGCGCGGCGAATCCCTCAGTTTCCCCTGACCCACCGGGGCCCACTTGATCCCGGGCTCACCTGTCCCAGCGCTGGGCGGCTGGGCACCTCGCTAACTGGGGCTGGGCGGGTCGGGGAGGGGGCGGTCATCGGGCTTTGGTTGGGAGGCTGGCTCTCCAGACGCCGGGGGGTCGGTAGGGCCATTCCAGAAAAGGTTTGCAGGGCAGGTCTAGGAGAACAAAGGGCGGGGGGAGGACCCGGCATGTTTGCAGACTTGTTTGTGACTCAATCCCTGTTACCCGGCGTTTCAAAGGCAGAACTGCAAGCCTCGCCAGGAAGAGAAAGAACTTGGGGGCGGGGGAGGCGCGGGCTCATTTCTGTCCAGCCCCGCGGGCTCGGCGCGGCCCCTCGGCTCCAGGCGCGCGCAGCGGTTTCATTAGAGCACTGGACGCGGGCCACTCACCAGGAACTTCCCCGCAAGGAGCGAGATTTACGATCCTCCACCCCCTATCAGGCTCTTGGCCTCGCAATGTCAGGCAGGAGCGCCGCAACCTAAAATGGAGCCCTGCCAGCGCGGCGGCGGCAGCCAGGCGGCGGGCTCCCGGGCGGCGGGGCCGCGGGTCCCCAAGCTCCGCGCTGCGCCCCGGCGCACACGCGCGCCCTGACCGCGGACTGCGCCGGCCCGCCGAGCCGCCCCTCTCTCAGCCCTCGCGCAACTGTCAGGCAGAACCGGCCGGCGGATATTGGCTCCGCGACACGCCGAGGCTCCTCCCAGAGTCTGGATCTTTATATTTTGGGAGAATTTCTTTGAACTCAGTTACAAAGCTGCGTGAAGGAGACAAGTTCCCACAGCCGGCTCGCCGGCGGGGGCGAGGCGAGGGCTCGCCCACTTTCCCTGCAGCGGCCGCGTGCCCTGATTGTACTCCTCCTTTCCCTGGTGGAGGAACACGGACTTACTTGGCTGAGGAAAATGCTAATTATCTGGATGTGACCGTGAAAAGCGAACGTGTGACTAGAGGCAGCAGAAGAGGATGAGGAAAAGCAGTATTTGAAGAAAGAATAAACCACCCACTCCGACCCTTTCTGCAAATTGGTGCTATTACTTCTGGGGTCCATTTGCTTTTATCCCCTCCCCCCATTAAGAAACCTTGATTTGAGGGCCAAGAGACAGCCCCTTACAACTGGGGGACCCTTCTGGGTTGGAAGACCTTTTGGATGCAGTGCTGGTGGAACATTTAGACACTCTCTTCTGGAAAAGCCACCATGAATTCGGTAGCTGGGAATAAAGAGAGGCTTGCAGTCTCCACCAGGGGCAAGAAATACGGGGTAAGTTGTGACGGGTACAATGCATCCCCAGACCCACGTCGGCCGGGGTCCCTCCTTTCCAGGTACCGTGCGGCGCGGCAGGGCGGTTCCGAGATCTCCTCCCGCTGCAGAGGCGCGGCGGCCGGGTGTGCGTGCGTGGAGGCGGGTCTGCACTCGGGGACTCCCGCACACTCGCCTTGCTCGGGGAATTTTTTCAGTCCTCTCGTGCTGTCCCTTCCCCACACCCCTAACTTTTGCAGCATTCCTGCACTTCGAGGCAGAGTTATGCGGGACGAGAGGTTTTTCCATGAATAATCTGCCGTTCCTTAGGATCATTTCCCTGGAGCCGGGATAGCCTTTCCTGTACCTTCAGAATCCAGAGGGCTGTACCCCGAATGAAAAATCCAGAGGTCACAGCCACCCCCCCCCCCCATAGCGTCTGTCAGAATCTTGAACCTGGGGTCTTGCTGGGATGGGTGAGGGGTTCAAAAGCGCGGGACGCTGAATCTATGGGTCCCCCCTGCAGAAACCATTGAGGCCCCCTGAACAAGCCTTTTCCTCTTCCCGCAGCGCTCGGGAACCGGCGCAGGGGGCACCCAGGCGGTGGGGACTCACTTAAGGACAATTAACGAGACAGATGGAGGCAGATTTGGCCGCAGGGCTCTGAGCAGTCCCCAACGCCCGCTGTTGGTGCTCGCCTGGGCCCGGGCAGATTCCCGGGAAGGCGGAAGGGCGCCCCCAGCCCAGCTCGGCTCCGGGGGCGCCCCTGACACCGCTGTGTCTCTTCCCGCAGGTGAACGAAGTCTGCTCGCCCACCAAGCCCGCGGCGCCCTTCTCCCCTGAGAGCTGGTACCGGAAAGCGTACGAGGAGTCGCGTGCCGGCAGCCGGCCGACCCCCGAGGGCGCGGGCTCCGCGCTCGGCTCCTCCGGGACCCCATCCCCTGGCTCGGGCACCTCATCCCCGAGCTCCTTTACGGGCTCCCCGGGCCCCGCCTCGCCGGGCATTGGCACCAGCTCGCCGGGCTCCCTGGGCGGCTCGCCGGGCTTCGGCACGGGCTCCCCGGGCTCCGGCAGCGGCGGCGGCTCCTCCCCCGGGTCAGATCGCGGCGTCTGGTGCGAGAACTGCAACGCCCGCCTGGTGGAGCTGAAGAGGCAGGCGCTGAAGCTGCTGCTCCCAGGGCCTTTCCCGGGCAAGGTGAGCGTCGCGCGGGGTGGGCAGCCCGCGGCGGGGAGGGGCGGTCGGGCCCAGGGTTTAGGCAGCCCCGCAGCTCTTGGCAGCTGTCCGGTCCGCAGCCACGGCGCGCCTCACCGCGGCCCGTGGGACCCTGGCGGCGCAGAGGGCTGCTAAGCGCCCCAGGGGGCGCTGGCTCGGCGGGGGCAGCCCCAGGCCGGGGAGGGGGGCGGACCCGGCGCGTCTCCCTCGCCAGGCCGCGGTGGGGCGCAAGCTTGGATAAGGCGCCGGCGGTTTCAGTCCTCACCACCCACGGGGATGCCCCAGGTTTTTTGTCCCGCGGTCCTCCAATCCGCAGTGCCCCTTTCCGTGCTCCTCGTACCCGCTGGGTCATTCTGTTGGACCTGCGCGGTGCTGCCTTGCCCCGAAACCCTCTCCTTGCACTTCCACAGACCTTTGCCGTGTGGCAGGCTGGGGATACAGTGACACCAGCTCCTGAGGTCCTTTCCTTTCTGCCAAGCGCCGGGACTGCTGGCCCACTCATGAGATTTTTCTCATCAACCCCACCCGTGATCCTTTACAAAATGTCGGTGGGAGAAGTAGAAGCAAGCTGACATTCAGGAGTTGGCTGTTTGTTGTCCTTCTTTCCCAGGATTACAAAAACAGAAACACGTATTGGGAGCCAGCATTTCCCCCTACCATTCCGAGTGTCTGCCCGAGGAAGCTGAAGGGGTGGGCGGCTCCTTGGAATAGGGCTACCTCGGGCCTGCTCCCCAAGCACGCTGGGTCCTCCATGGCAACCCTGCCGGCGGGGTGTGTGCCAGGAGTCCCCGGAGCGGAGCACAATGCAATTGTGTTTGCACTGCTGGGTCCAAGTGCTATCAAACGATAATATTTACTCTTGCACTTCAAAGAGTTTTTATCAGTGGTTAGAGAGAAATCAAGAAAACAGAGTGGATTGCTGTGGAGATTTCTGATCGGGTTTATTCAATGGCATTCTCTGATTTATATTTCTGTGACTTTTGAAATGACATATTGTGATTTTTCAGTAGTGGACTTTAGGAATAACTACATCTGCTTGCTTCACCTATTTATACAAATACACACACATTCATGTTTTCATAGGCAGGGGTTAAATTAAACTAATACCCACAGAAGATATAAAATTTTAAATGTGGAAAATTACCACTGAGAGAATTGGTTTTATGAATCCCGAATTCATCTCAAGAATAATTAACTTGTGGCTTGTTGTCAGTATGCCATTTTTGTAGTTCGATACTAGAACCATCAGGACACCCCAAGAATGAATATCTCAGGGATTCTAAAAGCTTCTTTCACTCCTTCAATTTTACACTATTTGTTCATTCACAGATTTATTTGCTCTTTTGATCATTTGTCAATATTCTTCCATTTCCTTTGGCAGTCAAGGTACTATGTTAGGCACAGCAATGAAATAGCAGATACCTATGGTCCTTGTCCACAGGGAGCTTATTTTTCAATGGATGATACAGCCATTAACCACACAATGCACAATTCATAATTTGTTCTCATTTGCGGTGAGTGCTACCAACGAAGAGTGTGGGGTGCTGTGAGGTCGTATAACCAGACTAGACATGTGATAAATTTTGAAGAATCTTAAAGATATAACATCTGGAGGGGCTGGATGGCTCCGTTGGTTAGCGTGCTAGCTCTGAACAACAGGGTTGCTGGTTCGAATCCTGCATGGGATGGTGGGCTGCGCCCCCTGCAACTAAAGATTGAAAATGGCGACTGGACTTGGAGCTGAGATGCGCCCTCCGCAACTAGATTGAAGGACAATGACTTGGAGCTGAAGGGCCCTGGAGAAACACACTGTTTCTCAATATTCCCCACTAAAAGTTAAAAAAAAAAAGAGCTATAACACCTGATATTTGAAAATCTTAATAAGTTGTAGCTTACCAGATCATTCTAGAATGTTCTTGAGGACCTGTTCTTACAATGGCTTCTTAGTGTTGTCGTTCGAATGCTTTGTGTTGTTGGTTGAGTGTTGCTTGAGTGTGCAGAGATAAATCAAAATACACCTTTTTCACGAAAATGGAGGAAGGGAAGAAAATCTAAAGGAAGAAGAAACAAATGTTGAAACTTAAATCCATCCATCATGTTTTGGGGCGTCATGTGACAAAGGAGATTTCGGTCTTGTTCACGCAGCCTGGAAAATCTACTCACGGTGTTATAGAAGGCAGCTCAATATATTTGCCAATTGTGTTTCTGTGGTGAAATAAAAGTGATGCTGGGAAGCTGATCATATTGTCAGAGAGATGGTTTTAGGAAGAGCATTGGATCTGCTGCACCTCAGCGCTCTACATCAACTTCCAATGGTCCAGGCACGTGGAGAGAAGAGCTACCAGTCATGGGGACAGTCACACAGGATCACGTTAAGTGCACAAGGAATATCACACAGTGCCACAGTTGCCTGGAGTTTTTATAGGTGACGTCGCACAGCGCAACATGACATTTGGCACAAGGGAGTGCACACGACTTAGTGAGAAACAATGGTGATTTGGATTATCTCATTGTTAGTAACGAGGTATGGGGGGGGGCCTCAATTTTAATTAAGAATATTCTGCATGTCTCTGGGAATAATAATTTTAGGTTTTTCTTCTTTGTCTTCTTCTTCTTCTTCTTCTTCTTCTTCTTCTTCTTCTTCTTCTTCTTCTTCTTCTTCTCCTTCTCCTCCTCCTCCTCCTCCTCCTCCTCCTCCTCCTCCTCCTCCTCCTTCTTTTTTTACAGCATTGGTACCCTTAGATTAGGTACAATTTCCATTGCATCTTTGAAATTTGCGACATTTTAAGCAAACAAATACTGTGTTCTCTGGAGCACCATGGATGGAGCCCATGTAACTCGGAGACAAGGCCCTTTTTCTTCCCAGAGCCGGATTTATGAGCAAACTGTGGACTTCTGTAGCCCTCAGGCACAGAAGGAGTTAAGTTTCATTAGAACAAGAGATGTCATTGTGACTCCAGCATGTAGTTCGCCCTGGAGAGTAGGAGTCTGGGAGATAAACACATGTTTTTGAGGGGTAATTTGCAAAAATCATCTTTGTAATTTGCTTAACTGTATTAAGATGCTTAACTGTATTTGGGGAATATTTTCTTAAATAAAGTATTAAATTCTGCTAGGTGATATTAAACGTCTCCTAGGGTAGGCATTTAAAAGTTAAAGGCAGAATTGCACATCCAGGAACCTTATTATTTTAGGATGAATTTGGTTTAGTTCCTTCTACACGACGGATTTATTTTGTGATATTAAGTAAATCAGTTTTCCTTTGTATGTTTCACTTTCCCATTAATATATTAAGGAAGAGAATGATTCAAACTGTTGGAATGTCATAAAAATGATATCAGGAACAGTTTGAAAGGTTCTTCATTCTTTAGAGTTGGGTGTGAGGGTCGATGATTATTAATTACACGAGATTCTGTTCAATTTATGTTTTACAGAATTTAGGGTTTTTCTTACAAAGCATTATCCACTTCCAGTTTCTAACTTCGTCAGTACGTTTCCCACGTATTATGCTGCCATGTGAGTTCTCACGCTACGGCCATTGGTAGGTGGCAAGTCCTGTTGAATTCCCCCCATTTGTCTCTGGGACAGTTGTTTAAACAGGGGAGGTGAAGTGCTGGAGAGCCCATGCAGGGGTGCCTGGCTGGTCCCAGGAGTTAGACAGTGACTCTGGTGGCCGGAGGAGTGACCGCCCTGCTCTGAGCACTCTCAGTAGCCTTGTGGCCCCTGGAGAAGGAGGGTTCATGGCGGAGGTGACATGACTTGGAGGTTTCTAGCTTATGTAACTGGGTGGATGGGGCTAGGATTAACTGAGAGGAGACACAGAGTTGGGTGGCAATCAGAGAGAAGGATGCCATTTGGCTTAGTTTTCCATGCATTGAGTTTGAGGTTTCTGAAAAGAGGTAGAGAGGAGAGACAGATTTAGGAATAAAACAGACTCTGGAATATAGAAGTGGCACTGTGAGCTCACATCACCCTTAATGAGGCCCCAGATTCATCCTTTCAAATAGCAATTTACCTGGGTGAGTCAAGATTTGTGCCTGGTGGCAGGTTATAAAACATTCGGATTGATTTTTATTACCTCAGTCAGTAAAAAAGTACTTACTGGGTTTATATCATTTCTTTTCTAGGCCTGGTAAGTGGAAATGGTCAGATAAAACAAAAGAATGTGGATTTGTAAAGTGTTGGGATTTTAAGTAAAGCAGTCCTGTTACCCATTGTAGTGTTCCAATGTGTAAATATAAGGCCATTTTATATCCACTGGCAAGAGTATCTTTCCTGTTTTATACACACTCGAGGCACCAAGCCAGAAATAGGGGCCAAGGAATGAATCTCCCATTTTGGGGCTATCCTAGATCATTCTGAGATCTGTGACAGAACTTTTGAATTGACAGTGTGAGCTCTATGAAACAGCAGCCCAAAGGAATTCCCTGGGGTAAGCAGAAATGTTCCAGCTTGGCAAAAGGTTATCAGACATCTGTTCATTTCCATATCAATAAAATAAAATCTTCTTTTATGTAAAAAAAGGTCCAGAACAACATTCCTATCTGATTTTTTTCTTAGTCACATATTCTGGGTCCATTTATGCCCCAGAAATATCAGGAAGATTAGCCAGACATGCTGAGAAGGGTGGCCAGGAATCACAGAGATGAAAGAAAGGAATGTGTCACAGGGTTTAAAAACAGCAAACGTAGGCTCCAAATAGCCAGAGCCCAAGTAAGTCTAGACTTGGAGATTTTATATATATGTTTGTATTTTCCCAGCTCCAAAACAGGGGTATGAAAAAATAACTCTATTTAAAAGGCCTCTATTAGAAGCCATCATAAGACACTTTATAAATAGAGAAAGTGCATTTTAAATATTTATTAATTATGAGAAAATTCTATCTGAAGTCTTCTAAGAACACATGGCTGTCTTCAGAAAGCTTCATTTGAGTGTTTTCCATTTTAGAAGTATTTCAGATTAAG
The DNA here is from genome assembly GCF_057876585.1 of Rhinolophus sinicus. Classification (NCBI taxonomy): domain Eukaryota; kingdom Metazoa; phylum Chordata; class Mammalia; order Chiroptera; family Rhinolophidae; genus Rhinolophus; species Rhinolophus sinicus. Next base: position 53,516,898 of record NC_142506.1, read on the forward strand.
GATCAGTAAGGAAAAATCCTAGAGCATTTGTCAATAAAAAATGTCTGAAACCTTTTTGGGGAACACTACAAAAACCTTCCCAGGAGAGACACGTAAGCAGTAATCTCTTCTTTAAGGCTTAGTGAGCTATGGAATGATGGCATTGCTTTCTACCGGACTTTTAATTGTGAACCAACATGGTCAGTTTTTATAGCGTCTTAATTCACTTTGTAAGAATCCGTGGCTGAGGAGTATTGCATTAGAAATGTGATTTTTAAATGGCTGAGGCTAGTAATTTGTCAGCATTTGGAACGATTCAGCCAATAAAATCTAGGCAACATCAGTTGCTCTTTGGCCTTATGTCATAGATCTCACCATTCATCAGCTAATAATAATGGTGATGGTAATAATAATGATGATTATAAATGGCTAACAATTATCGCCATTAGTAGGTGCTGGGCGATGTACCAAGACACACACACACACACACACACACACACACACACACACACACACACGTGCGTACATAAACTCTCATACAGCACAGTGAAGATGAACCTGATTCCTTTTCTGTAGCCTGGGATTCCTGGTAATTGACATGGCTCAGGTCGGAAATGGGAGCATGACTAAAGGTGCAAGGAACAGAGAAATGCAAGGACGCTTTCACCCCCAAAGCCCTGGAGGGTCACTATTAGTATCACTGCCTGAGTGAGAGTCCGCTGCTCCAGGGAGAATGTTGTGATTATATTTCCTGGGCTCTCAGATGATAACTTCCCATTTAGGGTGGGGGAAAATATGTGAGGTTGTCAAGATTCTGCGCTGAGTAATTTTCTTGGCTGGAATGTAATGGAGGGAAGTCAGGAAGCTCCTCACATTTATATCCACTCAGTTGAGACTCTGTTATCAGCCCTGCTTGACAATCCGTGCCGGAGGGCCCTCTGCTGACCTTCTGAGAGGAAGGGACCTGGACGTTTCTGTGCCATGCCAGCAGGCCTGCCAGACTCCCACTCTGTTCTGTCCTGGCACAGATTGCAAGTCGGCTGGTATCTGAGGGTTCACGGTCTCTTTTCAGGAATACAAAACAGATTTCCTTTTTACCACTGTCATGAGCCACAGGCTGATTAGTGCGTCTTTACTTTCTTTTTTAAATCTCCTATGTGGTCTTACTGTGGCCAAGAAACACCAGGACGGGCTCCCACTGACCGCTCACACTTACACGCACCATCAGAAATGTCTTCAAGTACATTTGCATAAGTGCAAAGGGACTGGGACTACACCAGGGTTTCTAAATTACTTTTGACGTTTTTATCAAAATAGTAAATCAGTATCCGTCTTGCTTATTGCCTTTGGGAGGCTCCCGAACCCACCTCCATCTAAGAAAATTGGATTTTGAGTCATGCTTAGAAAGGTGTTTGTCTACCATTTCCAGGTATTAAAGGAACTCACCTACGTTTCCTTAGAGAACGTGTAAAGTTTCCTTTTTAATATTTAGATCTCTGAGCCATTTGGAGATTCTTTTGGTGTATAATGAAAGGTATAGATCAATTTTATCTTTTTCTAAATGTCTATCCAGTTGTCCTCTAACCCTTTATTAAAACATTCATCTTTTCCCGATGATTTGAGATACCACCATTGTCGTTAATCAGATTTCCAGTTGTACTTGGGTCTGTTTCTGGACCTTCTGTTGTGTTCTATTTATCTGTCTCTTCATGTACCAGTTCCACACTATTTTAATTACAGAATTTTTGTGGTATGTTTTAATATTTGGTAGGGCTAGTCCTCTGTCTCTGAAACAATGCTTTTCTTTTCTAGACGTCTCCTGGCTATTTTTCCATATGAACTTGAGAATCAACTTGCTTAACTTTAAAGATATTTTTAAAATTTGGGACCATGTTAAATGTATATATTAGCCTGGGGGTTATTTGGCATCTTTATGATGTTGAATCTTTCCCAAGAACATGGAATGTCTTTCCATTTGAACAAGTCTACTTTTCAACAATTTTAAAGGTTCTTTTATAGGCTTTGCATATTTCTTGTTCAATTTGTTCTTAGGTATTATATCTTTTGTTGCTATTATAAATGAGCTCTTTACTTCCATTATCTCTTCTAATTGATAATTGTTTATATATAAGAAGGATATTGATTTTATGTATTAATATTATATCCTGTTACCTTATTACATTTTATTAATGTATTCATTAGTTTTTAAAAATGGTACTCGGATTTTCAAAAGAATTTATCTCCTACAAACAGAGATATCATTACTCTTTTTCTTTGCTATTTTTATTCCTCTAATGGTTTTCTCTTGTTTGTTACATTGATTAATGCCTCCTTTACAATGTTAGTGATATAGTGGGCATGTGTATAGTTTTTCCCGTTTATTAAGATGTTGGCTTTTGGACTAAGGCCTATCTATGCTTTTAAAAGTTAAGGAAGTAACCGTCAATCCCTATTTTATTTGGTGTTTTTAATCAGGAATGGGTGTTATGTTTTGCCAAATGGCTTTTCAGTATTTAGGGAAACGATCATATGATTTTTCCCCTTAGCTCTCTTAATGTTGTGAATTATTATCATTAATTTCCTAATAACGAACCATCCTTGTATTCCTATAAAAAACCCCACTTGGTCCCAATGTAATTTTTAAATATGCAGCTGGATTCAGTTTGCTACTATTTTATTTATTGCTTTTGCTTTCATATTCATATGCCAGTGAGTATTGTTAATTCCCACTCATGTGCCAGCTACAGGACTCTGCCACAGACATAAAAAAGACTAAAATTCTTGCCCTGGAGTAACTCCCAGTCTAGTACTAGAGACAGGGAACCAGAGAGCTGGAGTGTAGTGTGCTAAGTGCTGGACCACAGGCTGTGCAGTCCGCTGGGGAGCACAGACGGGTGAGGCTCGAGCGGCTTTGGACGGGTGAGCAGGAATTCAGCATTTGAACAGGACGACGCACCGACTTTCCAGGTGGAGGGAATAGTGGACACAAGGCACGAAGAGGTTACGCATGCTCAGCAAACCTGGGGAACTGCAGTGGTATCTGGTCACCATCGCAGGTGTGTGCATGTGTGAGTGACAGGCTGGGAAGGTGGCAGGGAGAGGATGAAGGGCCTTGCAGCCCAAAGAGTCTGAATATGATCCTGTAGGCCATAGGCAGCCATTCAAGGGCTTTCAGAAAGGGAGTGAAGTGATAAGATACTCATTTGAGAGAGATTGCTCTGATAGCGACAGAGAAGACGGAGTGGAAGAATGGTGTCACGAAATCCAGGTAAGAGGCCTCCCTGGCCTGAGTGGTGACGCAGACCTGAACTAAGGCAGTAGCAGTGGGAATGACGAGGCAGCTTGGACCTGACAGATCTTGTACGTAGAAAACCCATGATGGGGGAGTAGCTGAGATACGGGGTGGGAGGGAGAGGAGGAAGATGAGGAATTGCCCCAGATTTCTGGGTGGGGCAAGTGTTGGACAGTCCTGCCGATTTTTGAGATGGAAAATACAGGCAGAGGGAGGGGTTTTGTTATTGTAGGTCTGATTTTTGAGGATGGTTGTGGATAAGAAAATTGGTTTGAGCTCTGTAGAGCTTGAGGTGGCATGTTCCAGAGGGGTTCAATTGGGACTCTAGAGTGGATTCAGCGCTGAGAAGTGGCTCTGGGAGGTGTCAGTGTGAAGGAGGACGTGGAATTCACAGATGGGGTGAGTGGTCCGTGGAGCATGTGTAGAGTGAGACAATAGACAGCTGAGCGTGGAGTTGGAGACCGCTTGACATTGAAGGTGCAGGTAGCTCAGCAAGCCAGGAAGACAGACTAAGAAGGAGAGGCCAGAGAGGGGGAAGGAGCATAAGAGGAAGTGGTGTCGGGGAGACTGAGGGAGGAGCCAGCTGCAGAGGGTAGGGGTGACAAAATATCAGATACCTTGGAGAGATCAAGGTGGTGAGCACTGAGCTTTCCACTGAATTGACAAATAGGTCATTGGGGATCTTGGTTAGAAGAGACTCTGGCACCTTGGCGAAAGACAAGCCATGACAGTGTGGCCAGGAGGGAATGGAGAGGTGAGGACATCTGAGACAGCATTTTGAATTGTCAAGGACTGTGGGAGATTAAGAGAGATCCATTTTTTAGGCTCTTGTGACATTAAAGATGAAGACATGGAGTCAACACGCTTGGGTGCCAAACCAGGCTACACCACTAAGTGTGTGTGACCTTGAGCAAGTCACTTAGCCTTTCTGAACCTGGTTATTCTCGTCTGTACCATGGGGGCAATGATAGGACCCCACTGGGGTTGTTGAGAGGATCAAGTGAAATGGTGAGCTGTTTCAACCATCACTTTCTGTGTTTATTCCAATGAAGATGAATTTTATGGAAGGCTCCTTCTTCCCTCCCTTCCTTCCTCCTTTCCTTTTTTCCTCTCTTTCTTCCTCCCTCCCACCCTCCGTCCTTTCTTCCCTCCCGCCTTCCCTCCCTCTCTCCCTCTCTCCCTCTCTCCCTCTCTCCCTCTCTCCCTCTCTCGCTCTCTCCCTCTCTCCCTCTCTCCCTCTCTCCCTCTCTCGCTCTCTCCCTCTCTCCCTCTCTCCCTCTCTCCCTCTCTCCCTCTCTCCCTCTCTCCCTCTCTCCCTCTCTCCCTCTCTCCCTCTCTCCCTCTCTCCCTCTCTCCCTCTCTCTCTCTCTCTCTCTCTTCTCCTCCTTTCTTTGCGTGCCCCGCCTTTTCTTTTGCCACTGGTCTGACACCAAAAGGGAAAATCAGCTGACAGAGAAAATGGAGCCATCCCGCTCAATATCATTTGTTCCCTTTCTTCACCTGCAATGAATAAAGCATCTCATACTTATTTACTCATTTGTAGGGTGGCTCCCCAGAAAATGTAGGAGAGCTCAGTGGATGAAAACAGCTACTCCTTTTAGCTGAGATGCCACGAGTATGGACTGAGATGCTCCGTCACAGAGGGAACCCCCCTCTTTAAGCCCTGCCGCGCTCAGGCCCTGCAGGCAGCATTGCAGACGGCCTTTGGCATTTCGGCTCTGGTGCAGGAAGGGGAACAGATTTCCCAGTGGCTGCGCATGTGAGCCGCCCATCTGAGCACCGCCAGGAACTTGGGTTTATCTGCCTTCCAATCCAGGCTAATCGTTCTCAGACAGTTTTCTTTGCAGTTATACTTTGCTGATCCTATCACATCGATTCTGGCCAGACCCTGTGCAGAAGTCTGGAAATAAAGACCCCCTCCCCCACCGAGAAATATTTCCTGCACAAACCTCAGCTGCCAGAGCTGGGCAGAGAGGGTTCTTGTGAACTCAGATTTAGGAAGAGTTGATATTCTCATGCTGCTACCCAGGTGAACATATCAGGAGACCCGGGTAGAGAGGTCATGTGATAAGCAGAACTATATCTAAATATACAATGTTATAGACAAGTTATAGCTGAGGGCCTGTTTTTATTAATCTTTTCTACTTGACGGAGTTTAAGCTCGGTATTATTGCCAACTACAAAAAGTTGTTGGAAAAAAGTTTTAGCTTTCCATTCAGCACGGTTTTAAAATCCTTGATAGTTCTCACACCCAAAATGGCTTTATTTTTAAAGCACGAACTGCAAATAATAAGTTAAAGTCCGCTCTGCCACCACAGGGATGACAAATGTAAACTTTTAATCATTCTTTATCTAATCGGAGTGATGTCTGAGATTTGTAATTGCTAATTCGGGATTTTTTTCTAAGATAACATAGGAACTCATAGAGTGGTGTAATTCTGTCTTTTAATTAGCAGTGACAAGCGGCTATGCTTTCCCAGGAAACGCTATCACCTTATTGATAGTGGTTGCTTTCCTTAGAGTTGTAATCACTCCTTCCCGACATCCTGCTCCATCTAACTGCTGGTTTCCTGCAGCCATCAGAGACTTACTTCTTAACTGATCAGAAACCAGCACCACCACCATCAAGCCAAAGCTGCCGACCTACCTAACCAAATGATTACACAGAAAATAAACAGTTGAATTCAGGCAAACAACCAGCAACCACTATTGTTTAAGAAAGCGAATCAGATGCCTGGTTCAGTTGTGTGTCTTTCTGTAGAGGGATGGTCCTGAGCATGGCAGCTTGAATGTCTTCTCTGTGGTCCCCAGCAGTGAACTGGAGCGTTGCTTGTTCTCCACCATGCCAGGCGATGGCAGCTGAGGAATAGATGAGAGAAGGATAGAAAGGAGAGAGATCAGAGGGGAGGAGAAGGAGGAAGGATGAGAGAGGAGAAAAACAGAAAATAAAGGGTTGGGTGGTTGGTAGGCATTGGGGGTTGTCTGTCGTTTAGGTAAAAAAGAACTATCCTTAGATGAGGACACGGGCAGTCATGCCTCCAGCACTAATAGGCATTGCGATCTTGGGCAAGTCACCTCTTCAGCTTGTGCTTTATTTCTCTTTTGTAAACCAAGAGAGTGGGAGTCAGTGGAGTCTAGACTCCTTCCCCTTCCAAGCCTGCACGTCTCTGAAGCTGGAGAGAAGCCCCAAGACTTTATGGAGCCCAATCCTTACCCCCCAACCCCAGAGGGACATCATGCTTGCCAAAGCCCTTGATGAATTTCTGGCTGACCCACGAGCCCAAAGCTGTTCCATTTGCTGCCACGTTTGTGGGACTACCACGCTCAGCCAGCCAAGGCGTGTCCCTTTGTTTGCCACATCTAAACGAAGGTACTGGCGGCACCGTCACTGCCAATGATTCTGCTTTTGGAATTTGGATCATAAATTAACTGACAAAATCCTTCCTGTTTCTTAATATAGCTGTTTACTTTACTGTCCTCTGTGTTTGTAAGCAGAAATAAACTCGGGCAAACAAAAGGACGATTTTAGAAGAGCAATTTAGTAAGGAATGTTTGAGAAAAAGTGTTGCCTTACTTATAAGACTGCTTATACCTAGTTAGGTTTACATTTTCAAAAGTCTGCCATACTGATTAGGATTTGGAAATAATTTGTGGGGAGTTCATCCTGGGTAGCAATATAGGAACACCAGAACTCCAAACATTTTGTTCCTCATTCTTAAAATAAATTCTCCATCTAAATTTTTTCCAAAACCTTTTTAGCCCCCTTTGGTTTCTCCTTTTGCTCTGCTCTCCTTCAAATATCTAGATGGGGACATAATTGTTTTGACGGATATTTACATATCCCATGACTTGGGTGTTTTTGATACTGTGGTCTGTCTGCAAAGCAGATAGCACGTCGGCGAGGTCCATTCGGTTATTACAGATTTTATTTTTCTTCTTTAACACTAGCCCAGGTGGCATCTTTCCTGTGAAAAGATTTCCCTAACTCTTATTTCAACTGTTAAGAATTTGTATTTGTATCTTAGTCTAAGCACAACTCGGGACCACAGAGATTAACAGCATAACTTCATTTAGCCTTTACCAGCCCAGAGCTCATGAGGACACTTGAGAACGGGCACAGAGCAGCAGGAATGCCACATGTCACTCATTCTTGTACTCAGATCTCTGCACTTCCTCTAAGGGGAGTGTGGAAAGAGCGTTCTGCAGCCATGCACCCCCAAATCAGCATTTTGCCTTCAGCACAACAAGCCTTCCACATGTTTTCGTTAATTATGTTCTCAGATACTATCCCTTATCTTCTCTTGTTCTTCTCCCCTAAGTTTGCTCATTTATGAAATTTCTAAGAAGTCTTTCTAATGGGCTGTGCATGTGTGTATGTGTGCGTGTGCGTGTGTGTGCACGTGTGTGTGCGTGTACTTTGCAGGAGCCCTGAAGGGAGCACACAAGTAGGTGACATGGGAGACATCCTGTCTCAGGTTTCAGACATTGTGAGGCTGAAGCTTTTATTGGAGGTCAAGGCAGCTAATAAAGTGGGACGTGCAATTAAAGGGCATTCGGTGAGAAGGATGGCTAACTGTCTCAGCAGGCTGAGAGTGGAGGAAGGGTTGACAGCTGCAAGTCTGCTAATGATGGCTTTACGAGCATTTTTTGCAGCCAGGGTGGTAAATGTAATACAAAGGGGGCATGGTTTTAATATGCCTAATTCGGCTCTCTGCTTCCTGTGTGAGGCAGCCACTCGGGGAAGGAAGCGGCTGGTTGTGGCCTTTTGTGGTGGTCGTTTGTGCTAATTGACATTTTTTTAAGGGAGTGCTGGTCGTCGTTATTAGTAGTTCTCCAGAATGCTCCTTTATGGTGGACAGGAAGGAGAGAATGGAATGATGGAGAGGTGGAGGAGGCTGGCCCAGGGTCACCCAGAACCCCTCTGGCTCCTGACTCTCCATCAGAGTCTCACCGGATTTCTTTATGCAGTTGTTTTGCCCACGTGGGTCTCCTGGACTCTGAATCCTGGGAGCATACTCACCATAGCTTACTCATTTTATGCTTTGTTTGGTGGCTGTGCACCCAGTAGACAGTAGTTATGTTTTGAATACATGAATTCTCCAAGGGTTTCTGGCCTTTTGAAAGAAAAAACTCTCCTTTCCACAGCTGGGTAATGAAAACGTCACTGGGGATGAGAGAAGAGGATGAGGAGGGACGCTGGTGGTGTATGGATGGGTAGGGGGGTGATGTCTGGGCCAGTCCCGGGAAGTGGCACGACGCCATCCCACTGACATGGCCTCCTGTTCCCTGAAAGAGTGAAATCCACAGGGATCAGAGTGAGAGTGGCTCCTTCACCTGGGTGGGTCTCAGTTTAGGTATTTGTGGGTTGGCTCGTTTGGAGGTCCTTGCCTTTGCTAGTTGATATGTCCCTGTTCTTGCTCAGTGTAATGCAGTTTTATTCACTTCTCATCTTGCAGAATAACGGGCTGGGGGAATGCTCACTGGATGCTTAGAACGGGGTCCTAGATATTCCAAGGAGGAAATGTATCATCACTGGTTGGAACTAAACTGAGAGGGCACGTGTGAGGCCACTTAACCCAGACACTGGCCCCTCAGATTTCATGTCTCCCGACATCTGGGAGGTGATACTGCACAGTGGATACTGCACTGCCTCTGTTATTTGGTGAGATGGTGACATCTGATCACAGCCAGCATGAAGGAGGGTCTGGAGTAATAAAGGCATCCCGCTCCCTGTGAAGGCCCCAGAGTCTAACATCGGAGGAGAAAAGCCTTGGGCTGGTTTCGCGCCATTCAGTTCAGAGTAACCAGGAAGCAGGATGGTTTTTCCATCGACGTTACTGGGGTTGTGCTAGTTCTGAAAAGAAATGGAGTCGAGCTTATGGCTCTGTCTAAGAGCACCCTTTGGTATCCTTTTTAGTAGGATCAGGGACTTTCCAGACCCCCTGTATAATTCTTCCATAGGACAAAATTCAATTTCATATGTCAATTTAAATGGACGTCATTAATTTTTCACATTGTCTATCACCTTTATTCCCAGAGCCCTCAGACTATCCTTTTCAGTCATCAGCATTTGATAATCGTAGAACAAAAGCACAGAAGGAACCTTTGAGCTTATGCGTTGTTGCATTACTTTTGAGATTCAAAGCACGGTTCCTGGAGCAAAGCCACCTGGGTTTGAATCTTTCCTCTGTCATTTACCAGCTCTGTGAACTTAGAGAAGCACTTACGGTTTTCTGCCTCAGTTTCCTCACGTGGATAATGGTGTTAATAATAATTGCTTCCTTGGCACGTTTTGTCTGGCATATAGGAGGCATTCATTAAATGTTAGCCTCCAAACTGCTGTCTTTGAGAAAAGGAAAACTTACATATCTAGATGGTGACCTCCTGGCTCTAGGATTCATTCGACACAATTAACGTTCAGTTTATTCACTTTCATCCTCTCATTATCCATTTTTCTATCCATCTACTTGTTCATCTGGCTGTCCAACATTTCTTGGTCTTTACCATCTATGGATGTGGTCGCTGGCTTTGGTGCTGGGGAGAGAAAGAAGATGGAGACGCAGCCCCACGGCCTGCTGGGTGGGGTGGAAACAGTGTACTGAATGCAGTTAGGGGCACACACACAGGAGCAGCCTCCACTGCTCAGGCCACTGTCCCGGGCCATTGCCACTTCTTTGTCACAGCACCCCTGTAAGGAATTCATGGCTGGATAGGGAGCAGGATGAAAGGGTTTCCTGGAAGAGGTGACAGCTGAGTTGAGGCTAATAAGATGAGTAGGAGTCGGTGAGTGAAGAGGAAAGAAGGTGAGCCATTCCAGGGGAATCTCATTAACAGAATAGGAACGGCCTTGGGGGTCTGCACGACCCCTGAGAAGTGCAGTATTGCCAGAAAGCAAGTGTCCAAAGAGGGTAGCCCCCCACGTTAAAGGATAATGTAAGATTTATACACTAGTTTTAACAAATGATGAGACCATTAATACATCAAGATAACAGTACAGCACCCGCATTCGTGACAGCATTATTCACAATAGCCAAACGGTAGAAACAACACAAGTGTCCATCAGTAGATAAAAGGGTAAACAAAATGTGGTATACACACACGGTGGAATGTCCATACCATTCAGCCTTAGAAAGGAAGGAAATTCTGACACATGCTACAACATGGATAAACCTTGACGACGTTATGCAAAGTGAAATAAGCCAGTCACAAAAGGACAAATCCTGTATGATTCCACTTATATGAGGTATCTAGAGTTGTCACATTCATAGAGACAGAATGGTGGTTTCTGGGGGCTGGGGGAAGAGGGAATGGAGAGTTGTTGCTTAATGAGTAAAGAGTTCACACACACACACGCGGACACACAGTACAAGCTGTGTCACTAGTGTTCTAAGGGAAGAGAGATCTCTCTGGGCTGCCTGATCAGGGAAGATACCATCCATTAATGGCTCATAAAGGGAAATGGTGGTAACAACTGTTGCTCTAAGCACATGAGGTGCAACATCACATTTAATCCTCGTAACTTGGGTACATTACTGTCCCCACTACTCAGATGAGGAAACTCAGCCAGCTTGGGTCCCTGGACCAGCGTCCTCAGGGAGATATGGGTGGGATGAGGATTTGGCCCTCACTTACTGGGGTTCAGTCCTCCTCACCCCATCAGCTGTGCTGCCTCCCTGCCTGCCTCACTACAGTCCCTCAAGAAGGAAAGGGGAAGATATTCCAGAAATGGGCTGGGTGAGGGATGCAGGAATTCCTCTACCCTTTCTCTCCTTTCTCTTATTTCCATTTACCTTCTGAGAAAACTGGCCGTGGGTGGCCAGGAGCCCGTCAGCAACTCCCTCTGCATTTGCCGTGGGACAGCGTGTGTCGTGGGCAGGACGGCGTGTGTCACGGGCAGGACGGCGTGTGTCACGGGCAGGACGGCGTGTGTCACGGGCAGGACCCGTGCACTCGGTTCTGCAGGAACCAGTGCAAGGCAACTGTTTTCTTTGTGCTTGTACTAGTTCAAAAAGTCTTCATCACTGAGTAAACACGTTAAGCTGACAAATAAATCTTGGGGAGGGCAGCACATTAAATGGTTCTCTGCATAACAGTTATTAATATGCTACTGTGATTACATTGCACATTTTGCTGTAAACTGAAAAAAAAAAAGACTTATTAGCTCTTGGGTACTTGACAGCAGTAGGGCCGATGGTGGTGTAACTTTTCTAAATTCGTGAACCCATTTTGTGTGTGTGGCTCTTTTGGAGTTAGACCAAACGGACTCTTTTTAAACAGCAGATAAGTTGATACAACCTTATGTTTATATAGCTGCTTTCTTCAGGTTACTGTCTTTGGCCGTTGCCACTTTCCCCCTTCTGTCTCACAGCATCCCTTTAAGGAATGTCATGGCTGGATACAGGGTAGTCTGCCTTAACTTTATTTAAGAGGCAAAAGAAAGAAAGAAGGATAGAGAGTCCAAGAGACTTATTTTTCCTTCCATTCAACAACGATTTCTACAGCATCTGCTCTGTGCTGCTCACTGTACTAGGCCCCGGACTCTCGATGAAAGTCACCAGTAGGCTCGGGTCAGAACCTAAGACCCTTCCTGCCCTTTCTGGAGCGGTGCTACTCTGAGCTTGTAAGACTTCAGGGGTTATTGAAATACCTGCCTTTTTATGGGTGTCTTGACACTTCGCAGGGTGAGGAAAGGGACTTTTAACAGAGTGTCACATATTCTAGGACTCTGCGCACAGATGAGGTGCCACAGCCATCAGACCATAAAGCTCCCAAGCTTTTCTTGCACAGCCTCCTGCAAACCATTCTTATGGACTCTGGCTAACGGGGGTTTCTTTCGGGCCCATTGTTCATTCCTTGCTGCCTTTCCTGGTTGAGACGCCCCACAAGGGTGAAAAGCTAGAACAGTGGCTTTTGTCTTAAGCAAGACCATAGATGCTACAGTAACTGCTTTCAGATGCTGTCGCTGGGGCCCAGATTCAGTATCGTGACCCGGAGGTGAAAGGCTACATATTCCATTACAGCTCGGAGCCAATCGGCCTCCAGACTCCAGTGCATTTCCGCGGAGAAAGGGAGATGGATAGGGTGACATACACACTAGATCGCAGCTAGAAAATCTAAGAAAGGAGCTTCAATTGCTAGAGATGTTTTTGTAAAAGGCAGTACCTATGTTCATACAAAAATAGCAATGATGTTATCCTATATTCCTGGAATATAGGTAGCATATGAGTAAAATCAACTGTATGTGCTTATTGTATGTGAACACATGTAGTGGAGGTATCTAGCTATCTGTCATCTCTGGATCATCTATATCTATTTCCAAATTACAAAGGGCTAGGTTAAGATCCAAATTTTTTTCTTTCTCTGCTATAGTTTTGAGAAAGGATGAAATCTTAGTTACGTCATTCTGCTCCACCAAAAATGAGTGCGAGTCTGCAACACGAATCTTAGAAGGTTGGAACTCACTTCCTTTCCAGGTCTCAGGGCCCAGTGTCAATCTCATTCACTTTGGGTGGCTTAGGTCATATCTGTGCTGTGAGCACGATAATGACTCAGCTGAGGTGGTGACAGGAACAGAATGGGGAACTTGGACAAGGGAAAGGAAATAGGAGACAGGGCTGCCTTTTTATTTGGAGGTACCATACCAATGCCAGTCAAGGGCAAGTTTCCATTGTCTGAGATCCTTCTAGAGTCTATCAAATAAGATTTGAAAAACAAACAAACATGTACAAAAAAATTAGAAGATAAAATTTTGTGCAAGGTGTAGAAAGCCACTGAGTCCAGCCTTGATTTAAAAATCACAAAGGGGCCATAATCTGAGTTCTAAGATCTCTTTTGTTGTATTAATGTTTCCTCAAAAGCCTCTTTTTTTTTTTGTTCCATTTCTAATTGTTTCCTCTTCCCGCCTACAGTTAAAAGGGAAGAGCCACAAACATGGAAGCGTGCTTTATTCAGTGGTGACATTTTTTTCTGAGGACTTATACCTACCTCAGTGTTTAGTCCCTGTGAGACATTGGCATTATGTTTAAAAAAAAAATTTATTTAGGAAGAAATAGTTTCAGATGTATGACAATCATAATGGAATTCATGAGGTAGAAAGTCACATTTCGTTGAAGGGGACCAGAGAAATTCAGGAAAGATGCGTCCTTTGGGTCTGTCACGGATTTTATGTCTTTCTCTTTCTGCATCCCACGTGCCAGCTGAGATGCCTTCCCAACCTCCATCGCCCTGTGTGTTTGATACAGCTGGGCCTGCCCCCCTGGAACCAAAAGACCCTGGAGCTGGCGCAGTCTGGACCCACCCCTGTCGATTTCCTTTGATTAAGCTGCACACCCTTGATTGTGAGGCTGGCAGTTGAAGGCATAGACAGTGTAGAAGGTGCTGAAGGTTATGGCGGGTGTTGTGTAATGTACCGTGTGTTAGCTACTCCCCACAAGACCCAGGTCGGCATGGAATCTAGTTCAGCTCTTCCATGCTGAGTGTAAGGGCTCAGGGACACCTGGTGGGTCAACTCCTCCTGTGAGCTGTGCCTTCGGCTACAGAGGAAGGAATATGGCTGACAGGATGGGCCAACAGGTGATGGGTCCTCTGAATTGCAGAAGATTCATTCTGTGACTTTTGCAGGTAATGTTTACTTCTGAATAGCACCTGGTAGGAAGCATTTAACTCCCTCTGGTACTTCTGTGAGTCGGTGGTTTGTGGAGAGTACTGCAGGCCATTTGCCACAACTTCTGCACCACACGTAGGGGTGTGGCCATTCTCCCTAGTTTTTAAATAAAGACAACTGTGTCTTTATCGATCCCTAATTCTCTCTAAGACCACACTGTCTCTTAATAAAAGAATCGTGCTAAGTAACCCCATTTAGAGCTTTTTTTGGGGAATGGACTGTGGAGTGTCAAACTTATGAAGAACCTGGGCTATTGTGGGTGCATTTTAGCATGACAATGCAAATGGTGACACTGATGAATGGCTCATCGGAGCAGCCTGGAAGCATATGGCGAGAACCAGACGACTTCCCGGCCCCTGAATGCAGTCTCTGTGGAGCCCTTATTCCCCTCACTGTGAAATGGAGGGTAGGATTCATGGCTTTTTGCTTTTGCTTTTACTTGTCTTGTGTTCCCCCCTTGCCTTGTGGTGATGGATGGTGGTGGCGGCAGTTTGGGTCTGTTTTTGATTAGTACAGTGACTCTTCCGATGAAGCTAAGAGAAAAATGCTCTCCTGAACCTCCGGAACCCTGGGTTTTCCTTTTGTGGGTTTAATGGCCTCAGGTCCTGGGTTTCAGCTGCAAAAATGAAGTACCTGGCGTGGGGGGATTACAGCTTTGTGCAGAGAGAAGGCAGAGGACTTACATTAAGAGTTGGCACAGGGATGGACGAGGATTGGCTTCCACTCAGGGAGGAGAAACCTGAAGGTAGAGGGCTGGGGGTGCAGCAGGGGGTGCTGTCTGTGGCGGTGACATGAAGGAGTAGATGCCGTCTGGTGTTTCTGGGCAGAGGATATCGTGTCCCTCAGGAGAGTACCACACCGAGGTCCAATCTCACCACCACTGTTCTGCGGCAGGAGAAAGGCCTGTACCTCAGAGCCAGTCCTAAGCCTTGAGCGGCTTATTCAAGCGATTCTAGAACATTCAGGCAATATTTAGAGCACCTACTATGTGCCGGGCACTGCATTAGGAGCTCAGAACCTTCCGCACGACCAAATAACTGGGTGTGACCTTGGTATTATCATCATGGGTCTGGGGCTGCAGTTTAACCTAAGAGGGGTGCTGTCCTTAGCCTTTGGTTGCTGTCCAAGTGCTTTTTTCTTAGTCCTTTCAGAAATCAGACGTCTGGGCTGTCCCTTTAGTCAGTTGTCTCTTGGTGGTCTATAATCTAAGTTTCTCCTTTTTGAATTGTGGTAAAATGTATATAACATTAAAGTTACCATCTTAACTATTTTTAAGTGCACAGCTCAGTGGCATAAGTACATTCACACTGTTGTGCAACTCTCACCACCATCATCTCCAGAACTCTCTCATCATCCCAAACTGAAACTCTGCACCCATTAAACAACTCTCCATTCTCCCCTCCTCTCTCTAAGTTATTTTGAAATAAAGTAGTATTTGAAACACTTCAAAGACTGCTTTAAGGAGAAAGACCCAAGTGACTTCATTAAATCACTCATTCACTTGTTAATTCCTCAAGCATGTGCTACGCTCCTAATGTGTGCCACACTCTACAGATTCAAAAAAAAAAAAAAAAAAAATGAGGCCCAGACTTTGGTCTCCAGAGCTTTGCCCACTCATAAGGGAGACAAGCGTATTAACAAACAAGTCTCCAACCCAGTTAGGAGGCCACAGGGCAAGTGTGGAGGGTGGTGTGGGGGCAGACCCTTCCCTAGAGCCTTGATGGACAAGCAGGTGTTTGCCATGACTACAGGGGGCGGGGAGGGCTGATGGAGAGCTGCAGCTGTGGGAGCAAAGGCCAGGTAGCACCTGGAACCAGCGAGCGGGCCTTCGTGGGAGGGCCAGGAACAGGGGAGCATAAGGTGCAGGGCCCGTGGGCCTCGCCAAGGACCCACGTCATCCTGACGAAGAATTGTGACTGGGGACCAGATCTGTGCTCTAGGAGAGTCGTTGGCGGCAGCAAGAAGACTTGGAGACAGACAAGACCCCAGGAGATAAGCAAGAGACTCTTATGATGCTTTTAAAGGAATGTCTTGCCTTTGAAACACTTGGTTTCACAGGAACTTTTGTTTCCCTAGGAAATACGTTGAGGAGCTCAGATTCTCCCCATTTCTAAGTGTGGGAGGGACTCATGTCTCTCCTTGGTTAGAACATTCAACTTTAGATGCAGAGGTCGTAGAGAGGCGTGACTAAGAAAGGGAATTTGTAGTCACTTTAAAAACATGTGCAGATCTGTTCATGCCGCCCTGAAGCCTGCGTTAATTTTTCTGTTTGAGGTAGGTGTGCAGTTCCTGTGCCTCGGGGGGTGGGAGGTGGGGGTCACTGTGGGAATGGTGAGAGAGCGGAAACAGGAAAAACCAACCTCAGAAACTGCCACACATTTGTTCATGACCAGAGCAGCATTTGGGGTCCTTCTAGAGTCATTGAGCAGATTGCCGTTCTCTGTTGTAGGGTAAGATAGGGTGGGGGCCGTCTGCCTCCCCTCCCCCACCCCAGCCGGTCAGACACTGAGAGGCTGCCAGTTGCCACGATTTTTGTGCCGGAGTTCTCAGGATCTTTCCACAGTAAACTTTCTTCTCTTTATCTCTTTCACACACAAATTCAAGCCCTGTCTCCCCTTTAAATCACTTTTGTGCTGTTTAACCTCTGGACCCTGATTTCTCTCCCTCTTTTCTTGCGCCTTTTATAATAGTTTCCCCGCTAATGGATCACCTGGATAAGATTGCCCCCTGGCTTTGTGAGAGTTGCAATTAGCGCTCACCCGGAGAAGAAGGCGGCAGGCTCTGTTGGAGGATGGAGTGGGTCTGACTCTTTTCATTTGAAAGTAGGTTATCGATTAGCACGGATGCCAATTTACTGCACAGGCTCTTGCCAACCCCTCTTGATCTCGTTATGGTGTAAATTTTCAAGATTGTATCACATGTGCTCAGGAGAATTCAGGAGAGAAAAATGTTGTAGTAAAGGAAAGAAAAGAAAAAGCCACAGGGGAAAAGAAATGAATATTTCTTTTATTATAACTCAGGGAAGAATAAGCATAGCTCCACCTGGCTCTGTTGGGAAACTGGGGTGGTGTGTGTGTGTGGAGGTGGGTTGGTTAAAAGCAATGCAACACCCAGCAACAGGTTTTAAAGTGCTTTCTGGTTTGAGTTTCTTCTTTAGATTCCTTTTAGGATTGATTTTCTTGGGAAATGATGATTTCAGAGAAAAGATGAGACTGTTGGGAGTATTGCTGTGGCAAATCCTGCCAGTCTCAGCTTTGTGAGATAGACGAAGGAGGCCGCGACACCAAGATGGCCCAGGAGGATATGAACTGGCTAATGCTGATTTTGTAGACCAGATAGATTGCGTAGGCCAAACTGTTGGACAGATAAGAATGTGACATTGTTCTTTTTAAATGGCTTTATTGAGACACCGTTGCCATGACATAAAATTCACCTGTCTTAAATGTACAATTCAGTAGGTTTTAGTATATTTCCAGAATTTTGCAGCCATTATTGTTATCTAATTTTAGAATATTCCTGTCACTCCAAAAAGAAATGTGCCCGTGAGCAGTCACTCGTCCCCCCACTTCCCCCCCCCACACAGTCAGAAGGAACCACTAATATACTTTCTGTTTCTGTAGATTTGCCTGTTATGGACATTTCATATACATGGAATCATATAATATGTGGCATTTTATGCCCGACCTCTCTCAGTTTGCACAGTATTTTCAGGGTTCATCCATGATGTAGCATGGACCAGAACGTCATTTCTTTTTATTGCCAGACAGTATTCCATTGTGGGGATGTACATATGTCACATATCCATTCATCAATTGATGGATATGTGGGTTAGTTCCAGTTTCTCGCTATTGTGAAAAATGCTGTTATGAACGTTTATTGTATCAATCTTTGTATGGACATACGTTTTCACTTCTCCCGGGTAAATACCTAGCAGGGGAATTGCTGGTTCACATGGTAACTTTATGTTTGATATATTGAGAAAGTTCCAAACTGTTTTCCAAAGTGGCCGCCCCGTTTATATGCCCACCAGCAACAGACAAGGATTTGTCTCTCTACATCTTCACCAGGAGTTGTGATTATCTCGTTGATTCAAGCATTTGTGAAGTGGTGTCACACTGTGGACTTGATTTCCATTTCACTAATGACAAATGAGGTTGAGCATCTTTTCATTTGCTTATGGAATTCATGTGTTTTCTTTGGAGAAATGTCTAATCAAATCTTCCGTCCATTTTTAAATTGGGCTTTATGGTTATTGTTTTGTTTCTGAGCTTGTCTGAGTCCTTTATATACTCTGAATTTAAGTTCCTTATCAGACATGTGATTGGCCAGTAATGTCTCCTGATCTATGAGTTGGCTTTTCACTTTGTCGATGATGTCATTTGAAGCACAAAAGTTTTATTTTTGATGAAGTCCAAATTACTAATTTTTCTTTTATTGCTGTGCTGTTGGGATCATACCTAAGAAATCATTGCCTAATCCAAGGTCATGAAGATTTATTCCTATATGTTCTTCTAAGAGTTTTATAGTTTTTAGCTCCAAGTTATGTCTGAGATACATTTTGAGTTAAGGTCATTCCCTTTTCCTGCAGCAAAAAATTTTCCCAGACTCATTCAGGTTTCAACAAGATAGATTTAGAATTCCATTGTGGATTTTCTTCTCTGATCTTTATTTTTTAACAAAACATGCATAGTGACCATCATATACTGGGTAGAGTCAAGATTACAGAGACTGACGTGAGAGTTGGCACGTGAATAGGCAGGGGTTGGAGATCCTGCCAAAATCAGGTCTTCGGAGGGGTAGGGAAGCTGCACACAAGCTACTTGGAGGCAAAAGATGGACTCCAGGACTTTGGCATTAAGCAGAAGAAAGCTTGACCTCTTGACCAGTGTCAGAGGTGACAAAGCAAACAAGTCATCAGAGAGAGGCCTGGTGGCATGGGACAATTAAGTCATTGTGGCACCAGGGCAGTCTGCCAAGCAAGCTGTCAGATGGGCCAATGGTGGTCAAGGTTTTTGCTGGGGTGCTATCATGTAGTTATTTGATAAAGCTGTCTCTCCATTCTTGCTTTCAGTGGGGATTTTTAACACCCTGCCCCTCACTCTCCTGCACAAGGCTCAAGAGCTTTCTTAAACACACCTCTGGTTTTCCTCCCAAGGCCCCCAAGGATCAGATATAATTTTAGGGGAAAGCGGGGGAAGGTCAGATGCTGGGCTTATTATTTTTTTTTACCAAAACCAAGACTAGTGACACAAGATAGAAGTTGCTAGATGTAATGGCTTCACTGGATGTTCCCACTTGAGGCATAATTGCAAAACCAAATTGAGTGGTAACCTGTCAAGATGAACTTTAATACTTTGTAACTCGAGCTCCAGGCCAGGTCTCAAAACACTTTGGGCTCGTTGCCAGAAATAGCTCAGCTGTACAGCAAATTGAGTGATAATGGAGAGGGCTTGTGGGTTGGCCTTAGGTGCTGATCTTGTACATTTGTACACACACGCGACCCCTCATGGGCACACACAAGTACACACTGTGTGCACATACTCTGGGGAAGCTGCTTCATGTCTAATGCTCTTCCATCCACCATTTGATTTTTAAAATCTTGGGGGAAAGTAGTGAAAACCCAATGTATTCATCTCTCCTGCATAAAAACAAGAAAAGAGCCAAGGGGCTGGCCCGGTGGCTCAGGCGGTTGGAGCTCCGTGCTCCTAACTCTGAAGGCTGCCGGTTCGATTCTCACATGGGCCAGTGGGCTCTCAACCACAAGGTTGCCAGTTCGACTCCTCGACTCCCGTAAGGGATGGTGGGCTGTGCCCCCTGCAACTAGCAATGGCAACTGGACCTGGAGCTGAGCTGCGCCCTCCACAACTAAGACTGAAAGGACAACAACTTGAAGCTGAACTGCACCCTCCACAACTAAGATTGAAAGGACAACAACTTGACTTGGAAAAAAGTCCTGGAAGTACACGCTGTTCCCCAATAAAGTCCTGTTCCCCTTCCCCAATAAAAAATCTTAAGAAAAAAAAAAGAGCCAATATGTAAAACTCTGAGTTTATACAACAAATTGACTATGGACCATCAGTTCTCATTACAAAATGATTTATCCATGGTTTCCCTTTAGACAGCAGTTTCTCCTTGGTGCAGTTGAAATACACTTTTCAGGAATTCTTGTATGACATATGAGAGCCTCCACCTTCTATCTCCCAGGGAGCAGAGGCTGCGTAATGAGTGAGGGGTGGATTACTTTTAGCAAATGTGGCTGTTTGGTTTCTTCCTCCTAAGCCTGAGAGCATTGATGTAAATTTATTACTGTGGCAGCAGATAGAGATGTATTATTGACTGTGTCTGTGGTTTGCACTGAGAAAGTCTGTCCGGAGCACTTACTGAAACCTCTCTTTGGGTATTTACATCCCAGTACAATGGGAAACCATATGATTCTAGATTGAAATCTAAGACTCTCAAATCCATAGTTAATTTCCAGAGCCAAATTTTTTGTTTTGCTTCTCTGGGATTATGCTAATTATCCAATTCAAATTCAGTTCAACTCACATTTTTGAGAGCCTGCTGTGTGCTAATAAGATGTGGTTCCAGCCTTTAAGAATAGCGTCATAAGGGGAGAGTCTGGACAATCTCCAGAGGTACAAGTTGTGTGTCTAAACTAAGTGACGCCTAACGTCCTTTTTTTGGTTGTCTTGTTACTCTGAAAGTTAGCTTTGTTGTCTGTCAACCAACACTGCGGTCTCTCTTTTCTCTCTGCAAAGCCTGGAGCTGCGGGGGGGCACATTGCAAGTCTTATGTCACAGGAATGGGCAGCCATCGGGGTGGTTCAATGGCCGATGTCAAGAATTCCATTTGCTACCAGTTTGCTTGTACTACTTGTGTTTACGTTTTCGCAGAATGGCTCCCCCTTCCAGACATGCTAGTTTTCTAAGGAACAGCAACAAGGACAAAGTTCCTTGTCAATAAGTCACAGACTGAGTGGGATTCTGGAGATGCTGGCAGCATCCCCTGAGAGTTGTGCTCAAGCAGCTCTAACAAACACTGGCGTTCGCTTCCTCAACCTCTGATTAAAGGTCATCCCACCAACACCTAACTGTGTTCCTTCATTTTCTGCTTTATTCGGGTGCACCTAAAACCAGCTAGATGGCCTTAATAAGTTACCCCTTGGGGTAAAGCAGCCTCACTGTCTGTGAGGTTAAAGGAATTCCAGTAAGTATGTTGCTGACGGTTGTTTTTTGGGAGTGACCCTGAAAGGTAGTAGGAGTTGGGAGTGGGAGGTCACGAGCTCGGGAGTCAGGACGTGTGGGTTCTGCTCCCACTTTCTGCTCTGGGAGCCACGTGGTTAAGCAGCTTACCCCCAGTTAGGTCCTCTGTAAAAGTGAGAGTCTTCATACCTGTCCTGCTTACCTGTTAGACCAAAGTCAAATGCAATAGTGGAAGTGGATATGAAATTAAAGTGGCATCATTATCACCATCGTCATCACCAAAAGAACTATGATAGTATTAAACACAAGGTCCAGTGCTTTTCTTACAATTTAATTTTCTCACATAAAAGAGAATAAGCCCTTTGGATAACGGGTGGATTGGCTAATGAAGTGGAATGTTTCTATGGTCACTTGCCTTTGACCAGCCTGAGAGACAGTACAAGAGATGATCACATTCCTGTCTTGACTGACTGCTCAGTACACCCCCTTGTTTTTGGGAGAACGCAGATTGGATGGCTCTTGGCTTTTCACATTTGTGAGGGGGGATGTATTATGTTGGGAGGTGATGAGATGGCAACTCTGTTTTCATGGCTTACAAGGTAACATTAAACAGTTATTAAAACAGTTACTAGTCACATGATAGGGTAAGGCGGTTAACGGCCTCGGAAAATAGGCTAAGGGTGTGGAAGTATTTCATGTTCTTGGGCACAAAACTGAGATAATGATTGTGATTGAGGATTGCTTTTCCGATTTTGGCACAATTCAAGTTTGAATGATGAGAATCTGAATGAGCATGGCAAACACTGAACTAGGAACCACGGGGCAGATGGAAGATCCTGTAGAAAGTCAGTGTCGTTTGCCATATGACCCAGCAATCTCTCTCCTGGGTATCTACCCAAAAAAATCTGAAAACATTTAGAGATAAAGACAAAGACACGTGTGCTCCAATGTTCATTGCAGCTTTGTTTACGGTGGCCAAGACATGGAAACAACCAAAATGTCCTTCGATAGATGAATGGATGAAGAAGTTGTGGTATATATACACAATGGAATACTATTCGGCAGTAAGAAAAGATGATATAGGAACATTTGTGACAACATGGATGGATCTTGAGAGAGTAATGCTGAGCGAAACAAGTCAGACAGAAAAAGCGGAGAACCATGTGATTTCACTGATATGTGGTATATAAACCAAAAACAACAAAAGAACAAGACAAACAAATGAGAAACAGAAACTCATAGACACAGACAATAGTTTAGTGGTTGCCAGAGGGTAAGGGGGGTGGGGGGTGGGGGGTGGGAGATGAGGGTAAGGGGGATCGAATATATGGTGATGGAAGGAGAACTGACTCTGGGTGATGAACACACAATGGGATTTATAGATGATGTAATACAGAATTGTACACCTGAAATCTATGTAATTTTACTAACAATTG